>NC_060160.1:12884660-12885782 GCF_021292245.1 Micropterus dolomieu | reverse complement strand
ATTTGTATTGTACTGAAAGACAGCTAGAAGCAGCAGAAAGGAGAACAGATTAAAATTTTGACTGTGACTGCATGATTAGCAGATGGAGATTGTGGCAAGAATCTCATTGGTTTGCCAAAGACTGAACATCCCTGATCAGCTGATTGAAAGGGAGGAAGAGAAGCATGAAGCATAGAGATAGTCTTCCTGGCAGAAAGTGACGCTGAGCATCATTTAGCTGATGGGAGACAACAATCTCATTATCACATATTTTTCTGTGTGTGTAATCTGGGGAGAAGCTAAACACCCAAAAACACATGGCTAGGCTCTGTACATATGTGTATTATCCTCGACTTCTCTAGCCTACTGTTTTTAATGCCCTGCTTTAGGCAGAACACCACCTGTGGAAAGATTTAAATAATGTGTCTTTATTTTAAAAATATGTATCTTCAGTTCAGACATGAAGAAAAAATTAAAGCACTTTTTTTGATAACTTTCTTGTCTGTCCCAAAGCAGTGACAGAAATTCTCCTTCGACAAGGTTCATTAAAAACACACACTTAAAATGCACATTTAAAACCTACATAAAAACAGCAGCTGTACAATGTCTATTGCTATGTCTAAACATTACATTTTCTTAAAAGAGAACAGAGGGTTTGGAGCCATTAAATTACATGAAATTTTCCTTTAATTGATTTTCATGATGAAAATACACAAAATATTGTATATTATGAGTAACGGCCAATATTTTCTTATGGGAATCAGTTTCATTTTGGTACCCCTCAAAACAGCGAGTGACGTTGTTCTTGTTGGTCCTTGGAGATGTCAGAAATGGAACAGCCATCGACATGGTCAACACCCAGATGACAACGCACACGATGATCCCACGACGCCTGTGGTCTGAAGAGGCCGCATCCAGAGGCCGGGCGACTGCCCAGTATCGGTTGACGCTGATGGCTCCGAGGAAGAGGATGGAGCAATAGGTGTTGATGAAGAACAATGAGCCAGTCAGCCGACACATAAAATCTGAGTAGACCCAGTTGCCGTGGTGACTATAATAGCCAATCCAGAAGGGAAGGGCACACACAAAAAGGAGATCAGCGATGGTCAAGTTAGTCATATAGATGCGGATTTCGCCCATGGC
>NC_060160.1:12826358-12884640 GCF_021292245.1 Micropterus dolomieu | reverse complement strand
CTTTCCTAACTTTTTAATGTGGGCCATGATGAACCTTCTAAACTTCCTTGTGGCAAAAAAATAAACAACAGGATCCAAAATGCAGTTGAGGCCCATAAGAGCCAAGGTGATCTGATGTGCGTCGTTGAGCATCTGATCCGTCTTCTGGTCCCACTTTACATGGCCCCAGCCCTCTTTGATCTGCAACACAGCCAGTGTCCATGGGCCTTGTATTATATGGTGGGGAAGGAAACACAGAACAAACACTCCCACCACTGCCAACAACATCTGCACAGCCCTCCGTTTCACCCCCCTGGGCCTTTTAGTTGAGGAGGACATGCTCCTGGTGGACTTCATAGAATTAAGTGTTGCAGACATGCTGACTTCTGACTGAGCAGGACTTTGAGAAAGTAACGCTCGAACAATAAGGAAGTTACACACCAAGACAAGAAAAAAGACAAGAAAAAACATTCCAATTATTGCAAAATGAGTAACGGCCAATATTTTCTTATGGGAATCAGTTTCATTTTGGTACCCCTCAAAACAGCGAGTGACGTTGTTCTTGTTGGTCCCTGGAGATCCGAGAGTCAGAAATGGAATAGCCATCAACATGGTCAACACCCAGATGACAACGCACACGATGATCCCACGACGCCTGTGGTCTGAAGAGGCCGCATCCAGAGGCCGGGCGACTGCCCAGTATCGGTTGACGCTGATGGCTCCGAGGAAGAGGATGGAGCAATAGGTGTTGATGAAGAACAATGAGCCAGTCAGCCGACACATAAAATCTGAGTAGACCCAGTTGCCGTGGTGACTATAATAGCCAATCCAGAAGGGAAGGGCACACACAAAAAGGAGATCAGCGATGGTCAAGTTAGTCATATAGATGCGGATTTCGCCCATGGCTCTAGCCTCACGGAGGCAGCGCAGGACAAACAGCACGTAAAGGTTGGCGAAGAGGCCCAGGATGAAGATGATGCCATAGACAACTGGGAAGAGGACATAACGAAACTCAGAGTCCAGGAAGGTTGAGTCGTTATGGGCTTCAGAACCCAGACCAGATGTTCCTGTTAGAGTAACTTGTTTTAGAGTTGAGGCCAGCATTTCTGCCTGTTGGAGACAAAACATATCAACATCAGTGTAATGTCCCCAGCATAAATAATTCTGGTGCTTCTTTCAGTCAAAAGAAGTAGAACAATACAAGGCTCCTGCCTGCCCCCATAAAGCTATCCAGTGGTAGATCTTCAAAAGGTCAAGAACAAGGAGGTGTGAAAAATCCATCTGGTGCATGACGCATATCTACTTCTTTGCGTGAAAGTTCTCAGTCATCCGGTTAACCCTCTTTGGATATTTATTTCTGTATCTTCACATGTTTGTTCCTGTCCTTAAATGAAAGCTGTGATTTTATTTCCTTGTTTGTAGCAATAGCCTATATTTTAATTGTTCAAGTGGAGACATGACATTGGCGCATTAGCAACAGACAACGCCTTTATTAACAACACAAGCATATATTCTGATAAAGGAAGGCACAGTATTAGAGCAAGAGGAATTAGGAATTGACAATTAGGCCTACTTCTTGTCATTCCAAACTTTTCATCATAAGCCAACATATTTCTTTTAGAAAAAGGCTAAATGCCCTTATATAATACCTCATGCACCTTGTGCAATAACTTGGGGGAGAGGGTATGGAAGATTTTATTGGACTTTAATATCTGTAACCCACAGAAAACAATCCACAAACATGTACTATGATGCGCAAATATTTCACTATCTACAATATGTAATATTGTATATGTATATGTATTTTTACATTTGTGATGTGTAAAATTCTATCTACAAAAAGTGACTTCTACACACAAAACAGTTTTTGCACATTTGCGGATCATTTCCTGTCAATTTGCAGGTCACGTTACATTAGAATTTTGTCCATTCTGTACCACAGATATCAGTAAACAGAGATCTGTGCATGTGAGAGCAGTTTATTAGCTACACCAGCAGGTATAGGAGCGTGATTGACCTGTATGTTACTCAATGCTGCTGTCCTGCAGTGTTATTTATTATAATGTATTGCCCCGTTTCCCACTGTGAATATTTTTGCATCTGAAAATGTCAGAGCAGAAACTATTTGATCCTGTGCCCAAAATTTGGATATGTCACGTTTTGAGATTTAATAGAATTTTGTGAGCTCAGAGCTTGCTTCGGTATATACTGCTCCTTATTATAACCATTCTGTATTGTTCTTAAATTATCTAAGAAGACTGGTAGCACAGCTTGCTTGCTCATTGCTTAAGTGCCAGCATATTTGAGAAAAAGTTCTCTAATGACTTAATTTACATTGTGTTAACTTATATAATTTTGTAAATAAGAAAGTTAGACTAATACCTTCTCTCAGCGTAGTTTTGTCCCGACTGGAGAGCAAGCGAACAAAGTCTCCAAATAAGGCAGATAACTCCAAATAACAGCTTTGCTTTCAGTTCCTGAGAGCAAAGCTTTCTTTCCTTACAAGAGCTTCTATCCTGAAGTCTGGACACTGAGTTGAAATGGGGTTCCGGCGGTGTAATCAGCTGCGTCCGCATGGTCCTAAAGCCTTCTGAAAGTTGATCGTGTTATGAATGGTTTCTATTAGAAATAATTTTTATTGATAGGCTATACAGTTACGGAGGCCCGGGCCTCAGTGGCCGCAATACTGGCTACGATAATGGCTAGAACATAAATTCGTAATTTAGTCTAGGCTACTAAAAACGAACCCCTGAACTCAACAGGAACTGTTAAGACTGTTTCTCACCTTATTTCTTCAGGTCTGGATCAGTTTTCCTGTTCTGATCTCAACAAGTCTGGGCAAAGTACTGAGTAAACACAGAGGCAGCGTTTTTATGATGTCCTCACCTAAACTTCTCAGTATTTTACAGTATTTTTAAACTTCAAAACGCATAAGTATTTTGATACAAAATATGAAGCTAATTTCATCAAGCCCCAGTGCAAAATATCCTATTTTGTATTTTCAATCCATGTAGCCTATCATAAATACTGCCCATCCCTGACTACATGCAAAATGATTGAATGATTTTAATGCAATTTATTAACACGGGTGTCTTTATTATTAATTATATGATGATGATGCCACAGATGCCACAAGACCACAAATCAGACAATAAAAGAATAAAATACTTTCATGATTTTCCTCGAGGTGTGCGCTGTACAGTGAGGAAAAGTCTCAAAACAGATTGAACTGGTTCTTTATTCTGGCTCATGAGCAGCTGAGGCAAGTGTGCAGTAATGCGTTTTGACCACACGGGGGAGAAAGAGGCTAATAAAAAGGGCAAAGTAAATCTCTTGCTTCAATCTGTTAACAGTGTTAGTGATTTTGGGCCTAGGTGAGGCTCAAGGTATAGCATTGTGTGAACTGCATGAACCACCACTCTTAACTCTCTGTGTAGTTCAAAGCAGCATCACTAGTGTACAAGCACACAACACATCCTCCCCTCCCTGGTGCCACAGTGTAATTCCTAGATTAAGGTTAACGAGTCTTCCCAACCTTATTGCTGTTATTATGGCTTGGCGGTGGAACAAGAGAGCAGAGATTTCTGGTGGTTGTGCCCTGCATGACTGCCAGACTTGCTGTGCCATTGCTGGGTATACAAAAAAATTCTTGTTGATCGTGGTTTGGGTGTGGATTCAAGATATCCCACAGTTGGCGAGTGAGATTTGTCTTGGTCATGAAACGGAGAGCAGCTTATGTGAGAAATTAGTTATTCTTATTGAAGTCATGTGACTTTGTGTATGTTCGAAACATGAGTAGTGTATTAGCATACTTCCAAGCATGCTTTGTCTGAGTGTTAGAACTCTCCAGAGATCATTCTTTGTTGTGGTTAAAAAAACATACATGATGGAAACTTGCTGTGTTTTTTAATACAGGGATGGACAAAGATACAGCTGAATGTATCTTTGTTACAAACTACAAAATATCCCTCAAATCAGTGTGTCAAAATAAAATATAAAATGCTGGTGCCAGAAGATGTATCAAGATTAAAAACGTGTATTTTGGATTTAGTAAAATACAGGATAACACATTTGTGGACAATCTGAATTTTTACAAAATGGCAAAACATTCAGATTTTGCTAATGTGCAAGGCTGATGAGAGTTTGAACCATACTGGAAGGAAGAGCACAAAGTAGAATGCTACTGTATCTAAGCAAAACTGTAAAAACAACAACAACAACAAAAAGACTGAAGCCAGTCTTGTACAGTAGGCCTAGGTAGAAACTTTCTGTCCAATTCAAAGACATGGCTGTTGAGACCCATCCACTACAATTAGTAGCATGTTTAGTTGCCTTTAAGAACAACTAATTTTTCAAATATTTCTGGCGTTAACCACCTCCTGTCCGGATGAAACATTTTTCCTGCAGATGAGAAGTCTCTCAAAGGGAGGGTTGTGTTGCATCAAGCAAAAAGACTTGATCAGTTTGTAACTTCAAAGGTTACGCGGTCCAGCCATATATTACTATGTTTAGAACTGGTCTTGTTTTTTTATGTTTTATGAATCATAGAGAAAGTAAAATACAATTACATTAGAATCAGCCCTGTCAAATACCAATTACAAAATACTTGAAAGTACTTGAAATATATGTAGTTCTAATACGTCTCTGTTTTAATACATATTAAAGGAATAGTTTGACGTTTCAGTATATATGGTTAAATTTCTTTCTTGTGGATCTGTACAATTACAAAAGGGAAACCGCTAGTCGGGCAATGTTGAAAGGTAACAAAATCAGCGAGGGTGGCTGGCCACCAGTTTTCAGTCTTGCTAAGCTAAGCTAATAGGCTCCTGACAGTAACTTCATATTTGCATACAGACACGGTATCAAGCTGTTTCCTCTGATAGCAATGAAAACAATGTGAACCATGATGTAGATTAGTATCTACTTCAGTCTAACCCACTACTCTTTTATAATTACAGTTGCCTGGAGTAGCCGTGTGCAGTCCAGAACTATGCTCCTGAAAGCGATGAGAGTGAAGCAAAACAATGAAGTCGCAAGCGGAAAACTATTTATTTATTTTTGAACTTAATGCAGCTCAAATTACATTTTCACAACTCATGAGACGATTTACTAGTTCAGTTAACTCACATATTCCTACATTTTTAAGTTGAACCAGCTTGTAATGTTTTATGGCGTAATGTTAAGTAACTTTTGGATTCAAATATACCATTCCATGTTGCACTGGCAGTACAGAAACGCTTCACAAATTCTTCCATAGGCTGCGCACCTGCCTCTGGCTCCTGCCTGCATGCCACTTGATGCTTTTACTCAAATATGCCTTTCTATATGGCCTCTAAACGGCCCAGGGGAAAAATGGAAGATAATCAGATACAGATTCATGCAGGTGAATGTTGTGCGTTGCTGCACAGGTCAGTCCAAGGAATCCTTCTTTCCAAGGAGTGGTTGTACTTTCAGTCCAGGTGTGCAGAGACACAGAGAGGGACTGCTGCCAGGACCTCAATAGCTTGTTTTTTAATGGATAAGCTATATAGTCAGAAGTCAGAGTCATGCATTCCTCAGGAAGGGAGGGCGCTACCTGTGTAGAGCTCTTCTTGTCCCATTAACACCTTTTCACAGTTGTTCCTTCACCTTACCTTGATCCATGGCACTTTGCCTCTGGCAGACATTAAACACCCCAGTAGGATATCATACAGACAGGTAGGCCGTGGCAGTATGCTCAGTCCACTTATGAAGAACAGAGAGAAAGTATGAGGCTGAGAACTGATAAATAGGTAGTGTTCAGCTGTACGTCTTGCCTGGCAGAGGGTTCTTGGCAGACCAGAGAGTGTAGGTCTCTCTCAGGCAGATTTACTGCATGCCAGAGGCTGATGTCTGAGGAATGTCCCCCTACAGTGAGAAATAGAGGGCCATGGGAGGGTGAGCTAGACAGTCTGAGGCATCTGTACTTCGAGATAATATAGGATTTGACAGTAAGACAAGAGTTTTTTATTCCTATCAAAGGATTTGGAGCTCCATCTCTCTCTCTCTCCTGGGAAATTCTGTGTATTGCCAAGTTAAGACATAAAACCTCACATATCAAAACTCAGTAAAAGCTGTTGGAAGTCACCCATGAGTGAGACTGTCGTGATTTTAAACGATTTAGATTCACATGACAGCCTTGCAGAAGAGAGGCTTTCTTTAAAAGGGGCCCCTTCAAACCTGCACGCCACGCTACACTGATGTTAGTTTACACATTGTTGCACAATGTTGTCAGTGCTTTATGGCATCAGATAAGTGCATGTTTCCCTCCATGACAAGCTGCCCCACATTTTGATCCATCAGGGTTACATCTGTTTGAACACTGGCCATAACCCACTCTAAGAGGACAGCGAATTAAGCACATTAATCCTTATCCGTGCTGGGGAAAAAAATACACAAAGTATAAGTCACATTGTGGCATTAAATCCTCCTACTGCGGTCTAATTTTATTTTTTACATGCTCATTTTGTAGTCAAACGAATATTGTCAGGTGACAATTGACCTGACCCTTGCACTCTGTACTGTTGGCTGCTTGCATTTTTGGTTGATCAACACAGGATTACTATAGATTAGTCTGCAGTTGCAGCCACCGCAAGTCGCTCTGGATAAGATAAAATACCTACAATGTGAACCACAGACAGCAAAATCACAGGGGGCTTTATTTTGAAACACAATCAGTGAGATAATTTGATTAGAATTTGTGCTGTTCATCCACAAATTCTTATTGGCAAAAACAAGTTAGTTAATGTTGCTGGGTGATGAAGGATGTTTGTGATTAGGAAGGATGTTGGCTTAAACACTGTTCTTCCTGCATCAGCTTGCCTGGGTGTGCTACAGTATGTGCTGTAGGTGATTACATTCCCTGCAACAGCGTCCTTATGCATTAGAGTGTGCATTGCAGTCTGTATTATGCATTTGCATTTATATCATTTGATGTATTAAGGCAAATTCCCAAAGTGACAGAAACTTATCTGTGCATGAGCCAACCCTCTTAAGACGGATGAAACATGGCCGAAACACATTCTCATAAAAAAGAGGCATTTTCCATGCCTGTCTTTACTTATATATACATCCCACTGTTTCTATTGCCCTGATGGATTTTCTGTGCTTTGCTTCTCCATAGATCAAGAGTTGGTTTAATGTCTAGAACAGAACAGTAGCTCTGGAAACTGAGGGAAGAGCCCATAATATACAGCTCCCAAAACTATGTTTCTCTCTCACACTGTGCCTTTATCTTTTAAGACATATTACCATAAGAAATATACAGACAGACATATAGTTTATAAAGAAATACGTGTGCACACACATTCATATTCACAAACACCTTCCGCCTTGCTTTCCTGCTGTGGTGTTTAGGTGTCTGGGCATGCCCGGTTCTGTCTTTAGCTTGCAGCAGCCTCTTGACAGGATATATCTCTTTGATTGCTTAGTATCTTTGGCCTTTTCCCCACCTGGAGAGAGCAACACCGTAACATTATTTATACCTTGCCTATCCCATTGTGTTGAATGACATGATTAGAGTGGTATGACCTTTTATGAGGGAGGAGGGGAAACAAAGGTTTGACTGTGAGAATCTCCACAAAGGACTGTTTTAATGTCATGGTCACTGATGAACGTGAGGCTTTGGACACCATGTAACAGTATTTTTTCCCTTTCACAGAGAGCAACAATATGCTGCTGAGGTTACTTTTGAATAGCAACCAGGCAGTATATATTTCAGTTTTGATAATACAACCTAAAATGACGGCTCTGCTGCTGACTAAAGCAGCGTTTCGCAAGAATCAGTCTAAACTGTTCAAGAGATACAAAAACAAACACTCAACTGTGTGTGAGAGCGTATATGTGTCTGCATGGGCAGGACTTTACCTGGATGGATGGCTGCCTATCACATTCATAAGAGTTACGGGGAGTTACGCAACTGAAAGACGAATGACCCACAATGAAGAATTTACTGCCACACCATAATCATGCTGCAATACATATAGAAAACAATATGCTTCTGTTACAGTTATTATGACTGCAGTGCACTTGAAGTTAGCACACGCAATGGCACCAGTAAAAAACAGGGAGTATTTCATATCCAGGATGGCAGAGAGGTTGCACCGATTGACAGCACAGATTGATCCATGTGTCTGTCTTGAAGGTCAGGCAGTCTGAGCTGCAGTGGGTTTGAACTCAGGGGAAGAAAATTATATGGCCTGGTTTAAGCTGTGGAACAAACCAGCAACTCTCCTGTACTATGCACTATCACAGAGACAAAATGTTAGATAGGATGACGTGACTGTATTTGTATAAAATTTAGCCTAATGTATTTGCCACAACAATCCTCTGGTTTTCTACATAGCCTAAAACAAACTTTCCTAAAGCAGGTCCACCAGGGGTCTTTAAAAGAGTTCGATTTGGGTTTATAAAGGGGTTTATATCTAATTTTCAAGAGATTCATAACATATCATTACATTTTACCCCCAAAAAACAAACAAAACAAAACACAGAGACTAAATTTGTAATTCCTAATTATAAAAGTAAACATTAGAAGCAATAGTAACTAGATTTCAAATAAGAAAAATGTCTGGTTTTGAATAATCCCAAAGAGATTATGGATTTAATGACAATACATTATTCCAATCAAAGGGGGCCTTAAAACAAAATGCGTTTTTAAAACTTGTTTCTGTAGTGTATTAATAAATACATTGAGGCATGTAGCTGTAAAAACTACTTTAAACACATTTTTTTGCTTCAGAGGATTAATTACCTTTAGTATAATGTTTAGTCCACACCAAGTCACATTTCCCAAATCCAGGGAACCTGGGGGTTCTTTAGGACGCATCGTTGTCAAACAGGGGCCCAGGGTCTCAGCTGCATACATTTTAGGCTGCTTCTCAATAAAACAAAAAAACCTTGCCTTGAAATCCACACAAACCTGACACCATAAAAGTTGTACAACAGTAATTGTGGAATTTGCACATTTATATGCAGAATAATCAGCATTTTTGTGGCAGTGAGTTTGCAGTTCCTGGGTGTTTTATGAGCATTACAGTGTACACAAACTAAAAAAAGAGTTATACCAATACAGTGGAGATTTATAATATGTCTGCACTACTGGAAAATAAATTTATAGTGATATTATCTATATTTTTTACTCCTTTTGCTTACTTTAAGACTGTGGTAACATTGCTACAGGTGTTACTTGTTGAGTTTATGGGGACTTTATGATAGGCCTACTTTTGGTACTTTTTAATATTGCAATAGGGATTTAAACTGTGATAGGCTACACAATGTGGGAAGCGTAAGGTAAGTTGTTAATGGCATTTTGTAGTCCCAATGGTATTACAAAAATTGTGCTATAATATTAATTCAAACAGTTCAAAAATATAGGCTATAGTGTGTGTGTGTGCGCAGAATGGGGGGGTGGGGGGGGGGGATGCGTTTACTCAGTATCCACACAATCTCAGCGAGAATTCATTTCTCCCCACCGGCCAGTCTTGCGTATGTTATGTGGGGGAGAGAGGCGGGACCTCGCAGCCGGGAAGGGCGTTCTCTTTGCGGTCAGACCGGGCAGAGTCATCCCGAGGGGTGGGTCCTCCGGCAGCAGAAAAGGAAAAACCCACCTTTTTTCATTGTTAAGGACGCGGTGGAATGTGATGGTTTGATCTCAGACGGGCCAGGGAGGGGAATATCCGAGAGGAAAGGACGGACGAAAGTGATTTAGGGGAAGGGAGAAACCAGAAACGCGGCCCCCCCCCCCCTCCTGTCGCCACCAACTCTGGTTGTATGTGAAAATATGTGGATGAACTTGTCCTCGTCGTGTCGGCAGCAGCGAGTCTAACCGTCTGCATGAACTCAAACCGTGTGAAGTTGTGGATTTACCGTCGCGTTTTTCTGACCTGGCGGTGGACCAGCTAAGGTAAAGTTGGAGTCTTTATTGTGTGTGTTTTGGTTTGGATAGGGAACACGGGTACATGGAAAGGGGTTCAGACAGCGGCTTCCTGACTTGGACTCAGTCAGTCGGGACTGCAGAAGTCTGAACTGCGGCAAGTTTTTCAACCCTCCTCCTCCTGGTTCTTCTCCTCCTGTGCTCTTGTTGTAGCCAAAATGAAGCATCAGGACTGCGGCGAAAAGCTCAGGTGGTTAAACTGTAGCCGCGCATAGACCGTAGCCTACACCTCACTGTGTTAACACGTCGCAGTTTTTACAATGTTTCACCGTTTTGGTGGCATGAAGGCTACGTGTTTGCGATTCGCTTGTGTCTACGCACTTAATAACGTCGGTGGTTTCCATATAGGCTACTGCATAACAAGCTATAGTTCACAACAAGGGTTTCATGAAAACATTAAAACATATGTAAGTGTTTGTTACTTGTAGGCTGGTTACATTGCTCCTGGCGTTCATGTGGACTATGTTTTGGACACTGGCAAGGATATTATCTTGTGCGCTGTCTCAAAATGTAACTTGGCTAATCAAACTGTAATTCCCCCTTTTTCTGAAGTCGTTCGGAATGTTTTTATGAATGAAGTAAAAATGTTTCTTTTGTTGACATTCAGGCTCAGCCACATGAAGAATTTGTACCAGACTGCCAAAGGCACTGTTTTGGCCCTCTTTTCCAATGGAAGCATTAAAACTGTGTTTACTCATGTGCACAAATATATTTCAATGTATTACCTACACCTTATAGAGTATGTTTACAGAAAGGAGATTCTGGATGATATGGCAGATGTATAGACACTGCAGTTGTTCATGAAAGGTGGCATAGCAGGACAGGATATTGATTGACCTAAATATATTTCAGGGTTAGCCTAATCACACTATAAAATCACAACTGAGCACAAAAGTCACAAGGACATTACACTCACTCAGGAATAGACTAGTGGAGGGCACGTACAAACAATGAAAGGATATTATAGCGATTTTACATTGTAAAGGAATGTTGAACATCATCTGTATTTAGAGCTTTAGTATGTTGAATGAGTTCACGTTTGATTAAGCTATTTTGACATTCTGAACCTCTAATGATAAATGAGTTGTGCACATGTTCCTTTTTGTATGGTGGACAACTTCAGTGTAACTGCAAGAAAGAAATGAATTAGCCTTGGATCTAGTGCTGTAAGTTAGTCTAAGAGCTAGGAGGCTACTCGAAATTAGTAATGGGTAGACAGAAAATGAATCTCAACACTTTAAATAATCAACTGATAGTTTAATATTCTGTGGTTGCAGATTCTCAAATGTATTTGTTTTGTTCTCTGTTTATGTGACTGTAATATGAATGTTTAGGTTTTTTTGGACAAAAAATTGTGCAATTGAGCAGTTGAAGATGTCTTGTTCAGTTTTGTTTAACTGTGATGGGCATATTTTTTTTTTTTACACTTTTCTGCCATTTTATAGACTAATATTAATTGAAGTTGACACAACAAAAATAATCTGAAGTTTCAGCCAAATGATTTGTTGAATCAACAAAGAGCAAGACATCTTTGTTCTGTTACTTCACATGAGGTGGAATGTTTTGCGCTCCATAGGCCCACACATACATGTATGAAACTAAGGTGGCAGAGCTCATAGTTTGAACAGTATGTGCCCTGTGCTGCCTCCCTCCAACAGTAATAGAGGGGTGTGTGTTTGTGTGTGTGTGTGTCAACAGCAGAAAAGGTAGTTGTAGTGGTGGAATACTAATCTGCCAGGTGGGGCTCGTAAAGAGCTGCACAGAGAGGGAAGTAGATGGAGGGAACCTGCCTTGACCTGTTTCAGACATGAAGGAGACAAAAAAAAATCACTGATGACTTTCCAGTAAGGCTCCCCTCCCAGCTGTAGATTATACCAGCTGAGCTACCAGCTTGTGCTGCCATGAACCCATTTTTCTCCTGGACTCATGGCACATGGCAGCTTGTCATGGTGGGAATGTCTGCAGTTCATGCTGTCAGTTTGGAAATGTTGAGAGAAATGCAAAGGGAAAATTAAATGACAGTACCAGCAAAGTGAAGAGTGAGATGTCTAAAATGCCTCTGATTACTGCTTGATCCACTGGAAATTATGCTCCGATGTTAGGTTTGGTTGCATTGCGCCTCAGCAGGGAGCGTTCCCAGCCTATGTCCCCATTGACTTTCACCCCGGTAACTGAGCATGATTGCTCGGTGCAATGATAACTGTTAATGTTGACACAGTAGGAGTGCCACCCCAACCACCATTTGCTTTGTAATCCTTTGAGTGATCTTGATGCCGACAAGTGAAAGTTACACAAAGACAGTTTACACCATGTCCTCTCCAGGAGTTGCCAGCAAAGTAATAATCATACCCCTCGCTCTTCTTTTACAACCTGGGCTATACCGCGCATGATTGGTTTTCCACTCCGCATAACGCCGCGACCGCCCTATGAAACTGCCTTCACTGCTTTGGGTGAAACCAAAAACTAATCATTATGGGTGTCCAGTAAGGGTAATTATCAGACTAAGCACTGGACCTGGGGATTACGGAGTGGCTAAATGAGTGCTCTTGGGATTAAATTAAAATATTGAGGTTTCTGCCTGGGAGAATCCAACCGCTGGGAATGTCAAACCCACCCTGTCGATGGTAGTATTACTGCCACTGCGCACATAAAGGTTTATGCACAGAGCCCCTGCTGTTAGTGTCCATCACATCAGTGTGGAATTACAGTACATGGACATTGGCGTCTTGTGTTGCAAGTGCATGAAAATAAAATGGATATTGTTATTGCATAGTTGGGTGGAAAACTCGTATTTAGAAATTGTCAACTATTATCTTAATCATCAATCAGTGAAAAAGACCATTGTAATTTCCCAGAGCTGAAGGTGATTTATACATATAGCTTGTTTTGCATGACCAACCGCTCAAAACCCAAATATTTTCAATTTACTATGACAAATGACAAAGTAAGCGATCAGTGTTAAAATAGTTTCAGATTCATTTTATCTCACTCAGCTAATAGGTGAGTTTTAACACCCACATGAGCAGACGAGTGTCCTTTGCAGCGTAACCTACATGTCCTAATAAGCTGTAATGGATAGCTGGGATAGAATTTGGACCGGATGATGTTGGCGTTGGTTATTATTAGTGGTAGACTCGGGGGCCTCCTTGAAATAGTACAGATGAATCACGTATCATGACTTGTATTAAAGCCCACACACAGCCTGTGAGTGTACTTGTCAGTGTGTGTAAGTGTGTGTGTGTTTTGTGATAATGCAATAATGGGCTCAGTATCCGGGACAGAGGCTGCTGTTGACAATACGCAGGCCAGCTGCAGTTGCTGCCTGTCTATTAGCAAACTTGCAGGAAGATGGCTTAATGCCATAAAGATGCTTAAATGAGTCTGTGTACTATCTGTCTTTGCAGTGTGTTTTTTGGAGTTAGGAAGAGCTGAGACGATTAACACAAGATGCTTCTCTTATGTTTTTACTTCGTCTTTTGTGTCTGTAAACGTGACGGGCATATTTTACTATTTACGGACATTCTGACGAAATGATTCGATTAATGGAGAAAGTAATCTGCAGCCCCAGAGGTAGAAGCGTACATGTCAACTGCTTGTGTACTGTGTCCACTATGTCCGCGTATTTAGGCTTTTTTATGTTGCTGATCTCTGGTTAGTGATGCTGAAATTAGCAAAAATAAATCAACATGATTAACCAGTAACCGTTAGGGGTTGGAATCTCTGGGGACCTCACGATTCGATTCGATTATAAAACGATTATCGATGCATCTTGATGCATGTTTTTTCTATACAGGATCCCTGGATAATTACTAAGCATTTAATTTGCGCATTAAAATCCAAAAGAAACATCTCCTAATTGGCTTAAAAGGACTAGTTTGCATCCTTAATTTACTTAATTAATCTCAGCTCCATGTTCCCTCATTTCATTAACAACCAGTTGTCAGACTCCTCTGAAAATTTAAATAGGCCTATAATTATCAGGATGTACAATATGTATACAGGACAGAGCTGTACACCAGTTTAGTCTAAGCTTGTACCAGATGTTCTCAACCCTTGACTAGTAGGTTAGTTAGTACTGACATATAGCCGATAATTAATACTACTTCGTTACTAATTTAGGTAACGTTACATAAATAAATAAATATTTTTAGCGCCTTTCACAGGACCCAATGATGCTTTACACATAGTTACAGAGACAGAACAACAAAAAGTCATTCAGGAGTGAATGCCTTGGTAAAGAGCTGGGTTTTTAGTAGATTTCTTGAAGTGTGCAGACAGAGAGCATTTCGGATCTCTGTGGGGTGAGTTCCAGAGGGTGGGGGCTGTGACGCTGAAGGCTGTCTCCTAAAGTCCGGAGCCTGGTGTGGAGGACAGGGGAGATGTTAGCTTGCGCAAACAGCCTCCACTTTTCCAGCCGTTGGGGAAACTACAGACTTTTATTAACGGACACACAGTGACCTACTCTGCACGTTTACTACCCATTTTATATACAGTCTGTTACTACCAGACTGAAACTTACTGTTAATATATTTCTCCGCTAACTTTCAGCTTCACGTTCTGCCGCTCGCTTTCTCTCACTCTCACTCAAACTATTGTGTATATGTGTAATGTGTACAGTCATTAGAGCCAGACGTTCAGACCTGTTCTTACCCTAAACCTTTTCTTTTCTCATCATCTCCCTCTACTTTTGTCTCTCTCGTCTATGCCTTCTCCCTTCTTCCTCCTTTTCTCTCGCTCTTTTTCCCTCTCTTCCAGTACCTCTTCCTGCCTGCCCTCCTTGCCAGCTTTTTTATCAGTGGTAGGCCAGTGACAGGGCAGGGCTTTGTGATTTCAGCTGGAGTTCAAACTACTTGAGCTTTGTGTGTGTTTTGAGGGTTCTCTCTGTGTGTATGTATGTCTGTGTGCCAAAGCACTTTTCCTCAGTGCTGTTCCCAGCCATGTCGATTTGTCATCAGATACTAAAGGCTGAGAGTGTCAATCACTCAGCGAGTAGTAGCCAGAAGTACATCTCAGCTCCAAGTGTTTACACGCCTCGCTGAGGCTCTCATTAACACATACACTGACACACAGAGCAACAGATACATGCTCTCACTCTTCAAGAATTCCATGTCAAAGCACGAATGAATTCTGCTTATACAACTTCTTCTGCGTATGTGCGAGTGTGAATAAATCCCGCTTGTTAGTCCTCAAAAGCGTGCCAAATGGCCTCATCATTACCAACTGCTCTGGAGGGCTTTCTGTCCTGCGATGCCGTGGCCACAGACTGAGGCCTCACCACTCTGCTGTGCTGCAGGTGATTGGGAAACAACATTTTAATCACAGAGATCTTCTGCAAGGAAGGCTGCAGGTGCACATGATGTTGTTGTGTCCAGTACTGCAGCTGATATCCATGAGAGCACTGACTCTTAAGTATGTTTTCTCTATCAAAACAGGTGGAAAAAGATATCAGTAGGAAGATAATCATGTGATCTGTTTGTATTTCTTATCAGGTTGTTAAATTATTGTATTATGCAGTATGCCAGATTTTGATACAAGTGAACTGCAGTATAATGCCTTTGTGTTTAATAAGATACACCTTTTTACAGAGAAAATTTCTCTGTAAAAAGGTGTATCTTCTCTGTTCTATGTTGATGGATAGCCTAACTAGACAGTATTGTCTGTTTTTTGATGAATCCAGTGAGTTAAAGGCCTGACGACAAATATGGCAAAGCCTCTGATGGTCAACACAATTTATGTAGTATAAAGGCATAAACTGCCATATTGGCCAATCCTACATGACATGGATAAGTGAATCATGGATCACTCCTGACAACTCATTTTTCTTTCCATTATAGGGCTTCAAAATTGATCCCAAACAATAAAAACAATGTTTTACCCTCATCTTATCATCGTGTATTTTGTAGTTTGTGTCCTAATGTTCAGCAACATTGTGAAATTTGGTTAGTTAAGACTCCAATTTAACCAGTCTGCCAAAGTGACGTCTCTGGTATTTATTGACCTGTAAAAGATTGTATTGAGTCACTGGATAGTTATCAAACCTGTTACATGACCAGGTGGTTATGAAATAGGACTTTTTGTGGCAAATTAAGCTGTTGTTTAATTGATGAAACTTTGTACACTTGCCACAAACATGAAATAAATATCAAAGCTCTGCCACAGAGAGGCTGACAATAATGACTCATTAAGTTTGAGGAAAAACGTGTCTTTGAAACATTTACTGAAACTGTACTCCGACCTCTGCTCCCCCATTGCTGCTTGGTACTCTGGATTACACATTTCCATTTCCTTGTATTCTTTTATGTGTGACAAGCTGGCAGCCTAACAGTTTTGGTAGACGGACATTGCCTTTCCTTTAAGTCATTATGAAGAAATCCTCACAGCACAGTGGAGATCTGTAATTGTACATTCCTAATTACGTTTGTAAATCATTTTCCTATGAGAGTATATGTAGCTGGATGTCTACCAAGCCAAGAGGATAGCATGACATCGTATACGACCTTTCAGTTGCTAAATTTAAATTCTGGCATGTTGCCTGAGAAGCTAAAAACTATAAAACCTTTGCTTACACTTGACTAAAACATGTGACTGTTCTCAAGCATCTTTCTTTTTGGACAAATTATAAGTGTACTGGACACAAGTGTGCTGAAAGAAGTGTCTTTAATGCTCCTTGTGACGGACCGTCACTACGGTTGAGTATGCGCTGTGACTGCCATACCAACGAGCCTGGCTTTTTGGCGTTGTGGTCAAGTTGCATGTTTGGTACCCCGTAGACCCGGGTTCAAATCCGGGTGGGGTTACTGCTCTTGGCTTTCCGCCACACCACTCTATTACTGTTTTTCAGGAATTACCCGTTGCAGACCTGTACCAGACTTCCAAATTGCCTCCTAGGGCCATATTTTAGGAATTTTAATTTATGAACACCCATCACTCCCCTGTAGCCCCCTAAAACCAGGCAACTGCCCTGCTGTTGACCATGTGATGTTCTAAAGCTCATCATCTGGTATTCATTTTGGCTTCCCAACCATCCACAATTTCCTTATCACATGGGAGTTGAGAGAGATGCAGCATTGAGTCCGTAGCGTTGAGTCTGTAAATCAACAGAATTTATTATCTGGGGTACTTTTGATTGATGATTCCCGTATTTCTGATGTCATTACAGCTTTGCCACTGCTTCCATTTCATTAGGTCTGATGAGTAAAGGCTAAAGGTAGCTGTGAATCAGTTAGTTTAGTCTTCAGATTTTAAAGATTTCTCACGAGTCATCCTTTTGAAGTCTCGTGTCCGTCTCTGTCTTGCTTTTGCAAACAATGCCATTATTGTAGATGCAATCTCATTGCAGCTTGTCCCATGCGTTAACATGGTTGATAACCTGTTATCACAATTCAATTTTTTATCAATTTTTATGATTTTCAGGTTCATACACACAAATTTTGACTTCTTCTGTCTCACACCCCTTTCCCTCCCTGCTGAGGACCAGTTTATTTAGCAAAACACTCCTGCCAGAAAGTGTTTGTGGCTGTTAAATATACCCTGATAGCTGCAGGTGTTAAGTCCTGTAATGTTCAATCAGCTGTCTGGCCAGGCCAGCTACCCTGCATGGCTGGAGTTTGGACCACATTGACTAATAATGTGGGTCACTCTGCTACTGTGTTTGTGTTTTACATGCTGTTCAGTTGACCTGAAACACAAGTTTCCTCTAGGTTTTGGGATTTCTATTTTTTTTTTCAACTGGTTCCTGTGTGGGATTTAGATTTCTGTTAGACATTTCAGCCTCCAATAAGTTGTTTCACAGAAGGTTCCCTGCACGCCTGTTTTGTTCCTACACTGTACAGGCTTCTCAAAAATGGCTACCTCGTCGATCCTGAAAAGAAAAGAGGAAAGCGGTGCAAAGGAAACAGACTTCAAAAGCATGTAGGAAGCATAGCAAGGCAGGGAGGGAGGGGGATTAAGGGACTGAGACATTTTAACAGAGAAGAGCTAAAGTTAAGACATTTCTTGTAAATTCCTCAGCCACACTTTTATTTTTTAGGTGTTCTACACCTCAACAGGCCAACATTTCCCCTTTCTCCTTCTGATTGTTATCTTGCCTTGCTCCCTCGCTTTTTGCCTTGCAAAAGACGAGTCCCCCACCACCTCCTTTTCCTGTCACTCCCCCTTCTCCCGCCTGGTCCAGGAGTATTTTTGGAAGTTAATGAACAGAGAAATCTAAACTGCTTACCCTTAAAAGGCATGTCTGGGTCAGCTAGGTGGAAACTTGTGTTATTATTAATGTTCTTAACATTTTCTATGTGAGTGGGTCATCTGTGATTGTAAGTGTGCGAGCGTTCGGTGCTGCATACTGCGCAGGAATGCTGTGGGTAGAAGGAAAGGAGGGTGGACTAGTAAGCAGACCTACGTCTTCAGGAAAGGAGGGGGGTCAGGGGCATATTTGGCATATTTCAGGAGCCATTCCAGTCTGGTTCAAGATGCATTCTTCTTCCTAGAGATCTGGCTGAGCAGCCAGACAGACGATGATCAAGGGAGGAGAAGTAAGTTGAACATCACGCTCTACTTCCTATCAGTCTCGTGATGCTGGTGGTAGAAGATGGCGTAGACTACACATACCTGCCTTTGGTGGCTAAAAAGCTTCTAACCCAGGTCGTAAAAAGATACCAAAAATACCACCTTATGCCACCTACACACTGACAAAGATGTCTAACCCCCCCCCCCCCCCCCCCCCCCCCCCCCCCAATCTGTAACCCTGAATAATGTCCATAAAAGGCTAAATGTTGAACCAAAGTTCTTCACCCAGCAGCAGGGTTTGTGTGTGTTGGGTACCATCACTACAATTTAATGAGTGTTTACTTTCAACTTCTCTTCCGTGGCATTATAGTGACTATGTCTCTCCCCTAGAATTTATGATGCTTTAGCCTGTTATTTGCAGTCGGATGGCTACTGACTGACGTGACAGTTGTTGGCAGGAGTTCACTGTGGCGGTACCAGTCCAATGCTCAGCAGAGGTCTGGTTCATTGTGAGTTCTCGGGTCTGTGTCGAAGGCCCGGTTGGAGTAAAGTGTACAGATCTATTCCTAAACGGCCAAAACGTCTGCGCTTAATTCTCTCTGTAAAACATTTGCTTTTTGTTCTATACATCCATGGCTTAGTCATTTTTTTTATATTGAAAATAGTGATCACTTTGTCTCAAATCAAAATGACACTAAACTAAACTGATAAAAGAGCAAACAATTAGAATATCAAATACGTCTACTTGCTTACGTGCTTACTGTCCTGACTCTTGTGCTGCTGTTTCTGGGTGAGGCCCAGAGAGACGACATCAAATGTGCCTGCTGTCTGTCTTGTGGTTTGATGTGTCTGATGTCTCTTATGTTTTGATCTTGGCAGCAAAATGTGGATTAGGCAACCACCTGAAACGTGACAAATAAAATGAAAAAACAGAATAAATAAGTGGAGGACAAACACCCATGCTTAAAATTAAAATGATGTGGGTCACTAGAGCTCAAACCAATTGAAATCCTATGGGAGATTTTGGATGATGAGTTCTAAACCGAATTCTCCACCACCATCAGCAAAACACCAGATGCAGGAAAATCTTCCGGAAGGGTGTTGCTCATCAAGTAGAGTTGATTTATATGCCAGTGGTTCTCCCCCTTTAGAAGCCAAAAAATGTTAATGCCCCCCCACCCCAGCAAAAGTGGATAACAATATAGGCGATTGAAATAAACAAGATTCAGGTTAGCAAAATAGCTTTGCTAGCATCAGAGCACTTTGTTTGTTTATGTCACCACATGAACCATACACATGAACCATACAACTTTAGGTCCACTCAACATCCATGACCCCCCCTGAGGTGGCTCTTTTTCGTTCACTTCAACAGAGGAAATTGACTAAACAAAACAAGGGAACAGACTGAGAAGTTGAGGAAAAGAAAAAATGACTTTGGATTAGTCATACCTGTGTTAAGTGGCATTCATAAATGAACTTTATTGGTATACAGTGTAGCTGTGGGTGTGGGTGTTTATTCAGTTGATCGTACGTGACTTGAGCAGCCCGGATTTGGATCCTTCTGTGCTCTTCCTTTGCAAATGATCTGTCTGGTGATGCACCTTGACTGTGTGAGGGATATACACACTCCTGCCTGACCTCTTCTAATCCTTGGATCTACAGGGCGGCTCTCAAAATAAAATTCCTCCTGCAGATTATTTTTCTTGTGATCAGAAAATATACATGTTCTCAGAGAGGAATGCTCAGACGCCATGGCGACCTGGCAATTGCTCACTTCCCCCTTCTGCTGTTTCTCTCGGCTGTTTTGTCTTCTGTGCTCTGTGTCTGCTTAACTTTATTTTTCTGTCCCTTTTACTTATTTAGTTTGTAGACAGTGCTACAATGGGTTGGTAAATCTAATCAGCTTTCAACAACTTGTCACAACTTTTGTTTTTCATGCCTATGACCTTTTATCTGACTTTCTTAAGTCCCCTTATTTTTGTTTATCCTTCGTTTTCACCTACCCTCATTTAAAACTAAACTGGTAAGATGTTTTTCTTCTTTCCCACAGTCTCCCCTCCCTCAGTTCATCCATCCATCCATCCATGTATTAGCAAGTCTGGTTTTCAGACTTTCATCATTGTGGTGCTGATGCATACAGACCCCGACTGCTAGGCTATTTTCAGCCTCTATTTCTCCTCCTCTTTCCCCCTATTTCCCCCCTCTTCACTGCTTTTGGTTTTATTTTGGAGGAGATCTCTGTACCGCTGTCTTTTGTGAAGGGCGACTGAGGGCTGGTTTTCCCCTCCATGCCAACATTGCTTTTGGAGCTCCTTTTCGTGCTAACTGTCCCAACCAGGGGAAGTGAAGCAGCACAATGCGAGCCACAGCGAGGCCATAAAAATAGACTGGCTAAAATGTAGCTTTTACTTCAACAGACATGCTTGAAACCCTTTCATGTCCAAGGTTTTTGTAGTAGCAGTTGAAGAAGTAGTTTGGGTTCGGAGGAGAGCTGCACCAACAATTTATTTATTTTTTTCACTTTTGTTAAACAACTATTGAGACTGACAGGAAACAAAGGTAGGGAGAGGGGAGTATGACATGCAACAAAGACTTCTAGGATGCTCCACTAATGAGTAGTTAAACTGATTAATTTGTTGACTGTCTTTTCAACGAATTGTTTAGTTGAATAAATGTCTGAAAATAGTGAAGAAATACCCTCCATTTCCCAGAGCCCAAGGTGATTTCTTCATCACCTTGGGCTCTGGAGCTACGACAGACTATTATTTTCATTATCAATTAATGTGCCAATTATTTTCTCAACTCATTCATTAGTTGTTGAAAATGTTTACCCAGTTGTTAAAAGTCCCAGGTGGTGACATTTTAAAATTTCTTCCTTTGTCCAACCAACAGGCCGAAGCCCTAAAGCATTCATATTATTACAATGTAAATCCAGGAAAAGCTGATAATTCTCACATGGGAGAACCTGTAAACATCTAAATATTGATCGTTTCAGTAGTTTGAAATAGTCTGAGTTACTGGAATGTCACTGAATTAACTTAAACACATTGGATCACTCACCGTGATTAGACATACACTGCTCTTCCATTTGTTTACAGTGCAGCAGAGAGAAACACAGCGACTCTGACCATGAGCAAGTCATCGACTCCCCTCTGGTGGTCCCTTTATGTGCCCTGCACTTCTTGCAGCTAACATTTAGATAAATGTATAACAAAAGGCACCATTTGACCAAAACGATTTCTTTACCTATTTATTCTATGCTTTCTTTTCTGTTGGATTGTTTTAGTGATCAGTATGGATTCAACATCAAGTAAAACACTTTTAATAGGTATAGTGCTGAATGTCTGGCTCACGCACAGTTGTGTGTTTGTGTGGGTATATACGTGCGTGCATGTGAACACATTCAGACACAGGAACCTCACAGGAATCCCGTAACACTCCCCAAGTCCCTGAGTGGCTCATTTGTGCACTGTGGAACATTGTGGAATACCAGGCATATTTTATGATCCAGCCTTCAGCCGGCTCCCTCTCTTTCTCCCACCGTCTGGGTTTATTTGTGAAAGCTAAGCCGGTCTGGCCGTCCGGTACCCCCTCCCTTTTCCTTCCCTCTTCAGCAGAATATTTAATCATTGCATTTTAGACATTTAGCTGATGCCTTTATTCAGAGCAACTTGCAGGGTGGGTACAGTATCATGCTCAAGCAAATTTGGCGTCGAAATCAAACGTGGAATGATTTACACAGCGCGGATTGTCACGCTGTGACAAGTTTAGGTGTGGGTAGACA
Organism: Micropterus dolomieu; assembly: GCF_021292245.1. Lineage (NCBI taxonomy): Eukaryota > Metazoa > Chordata > Actinopteri > Centrarchiformes > Centrarchidae > Micropterus > Micropterus dolomieu. The sequence goes on along the minus strand of NC_060160.1, from coordinate 12,862,423 downwards.
TGTATGTATATATGTGTATACCCTCCTATTGTGGACCTTGTCAAACAGGTCTACCACATGTGGTGGTGTGTTTTGACTGCCTGGACAAACAAGAGTACAGCAGAGCTCGATGCCCGTGGCAAAGAGTGAGTCTTGGCCACCCACTTGGATAAACTTGTTGTAGTTTTTACGTCCTTGTTTTCATCCTCTAGTCATACATATGTTGTTTTTGTTTTTTTTTGTCTAAACCTCTTCAAATGTCTCTCTCTCTCTCTCTCTCTCTCTCTCTCTCTCTCTCTCTCTCTCTCTCTCTCTCTCTCTCTCTCTCTCTCTCTCTCTCTCTCTCTGTGTGTGGACTGCACAGAAAAATGCAGTTAAATTAGTGCTTTATCCGTCTTGCCAGCCAGCTGCATCTGCACTCCCAGCCATGCCAAGCATTTCAGACACAATTGACCTTAAAAGGAAACAATAGCAGCCTATCAATTCTGCTCTGCCAGTCAAAGATTGGCTTGCTCCTACATGGGCAGGGTCTAGCTCGCACACACACAACACAAGGAAGTGTTTGGAAACTGAACTTTGAAACTGCTGGGAAATATTGGGGACTGAAATTAGCTAATAAAATACACACCATGACTGAGGTTCACTTGCTTAATGCAACACCCTTCCCCAGTTCCAAAAAAATCCCCAAAAGCTTACACATATTTCTGGTATCCTCAACATGTGTGTATTTAAAAACAAAAAGTCAAACTAACATGAAATTTCTGTTAATTTTAATGTAACCCATGTCACCCAGAAATTTTAAAAGCAAAAGGTGTACTCATTCAATGTAGCCAAAGCATAACTCTTCTTTATTCTAAACAGTGGATTTGACCTTGGGAGATTCCTATATTGTTGAGCTGTGTGGACTAAAAAGGTGTTCTGTGACATTGCTATTTTTCATATTACTGTTGTTGCATAAATGGCTGTATGAATTAAAAACATTAATCTGTGTCGTCAGCAGCAGTAGTGTGTGAATGCCTCAGCTGTTTGTGGAACAGGGAGGGTGAAGCTCTGCAAGTCATTAGATATTAGGACAGGTTCTGCAGGTTTACAGTCTAGTTAAAGATGTGGATGATTTTCCATTTAACAGCTCATCCGCTTGTAGAGAATTCTTACTGCACCTTGTTGAAATGCAAATAGGAACAGGAGGAATGCTGTTCGCAGTGTTCAGTGGCTGCAAATGAAAAATCATTCTCTTGCTCTATTCCTCTCTGGGGTTTCCCTCCTTCTTTCTTTTGTTAGCTCCTTCTGTCTGCTACTTTCTGCATCTCTGTGTCCTGTCTCTCTCTCTCGCTTTCTCTCTATCAAGGCATCCTGTTCACTGTGTTTGATTTGGGCATTCCTTTCCTTCCCAAGCAGACAAAACAACCCCAGACCTCTCTGAACTGCAACCCCAGTTTGCCCACACACATACACGCACACTCTCCCTTCTGCTAATCACACACAGGAAATGGGCTCCCATGCAAACGAGGCCCGCCTGGCCAGTGGAACCCAGGATGGGGTTTCAGGCCTTGAAACGTTCTCCAGTGGAGGAAATTGAACGTGATCTCTCTCTTCCCCCTTCTTTCATTCTCCTTCGTTTCCTCTCTTGTTTTCACTCGACACGGTTCCTCTGCCCTTTTCTTTTGACACTTTTTTCTCCACGCTGCATTTGAATGCATCCATTTTGCTGTGAAACATTACCATTCAGACCAACTAATGGACAGACACAGAGTTTCTCCTCCGTGGAAATGATGAATATAACATCTTCTGTGGTTTGAAGGTTTGCAGAGCACCTGTGCCTGCCAAAATTAATTTTGGTATTTTCTCATGTTGTTTCATGTCATGATTTTTAATCCCCCACTCTGCCTGGCCCTCTCCACACAACGCTCTGAAGCCTCGGTGACGTACGGACAATCTCAACACTGATAGTCTATCGCGACTCAGCGTCATGCGACTTCTTCGCTTGAGTTGAAAATATTCAACTCACGTGTTGCCTTTGCGTCGCTGTCCCTGCCCCCATCTTTTCATTGACTTTGTATGTAAACTCACCGCCCCGAACGCTCTCTTTGCTTTTGGTCTGAAAACACCATAAATAATCAAAAGCATACATTGATAACGTATCAACAGCCTTCCTTTAGTATGATATTTTAGTTAAATGTCACAGGATATCTCTTTTTGAACTCTGTATGTCAAAACAATACAATTATAACCATAAGATATAATATAATCGTTTTGTGAGGATGTGAACTTATAATGTTATCACTCTACAAACGCTGTTCTCCAAACTAATGATTCTGAGCAACCTATAATAATAAAGGAACAAAAGAAGTTTGGTGTAACAGTGAAACAGTTCGTTACTCAGACTATTGGTGTGATGATTTTATGTGTGATTTTGCATATATTTGCCAAATCTTGATACATATAGATCAGCGGAAATATGCTTATCGTCAGTCGCTATGACTTGAACTACTAGGAAGTTCACTGGTTCTCTTCATGACACATAAATATACAGTGTGTAGGAAATAACTAATTAATTAACTTGTTTGTTATTTCACCCTTTTAATTATACTTCATTCTCCACCTTATTTAAGTGAGTGCCTCCTCCAGTTCTCTTCACACTCTTAACATACCTCTGCAGTAAAAACGTCAGTGTACCCCGCTTCTTTCCATCTCTGTCTCTCCCTGTATGTCTGGTCCGGTAACTTTCTCCATCAGTAGTAGGCTACGTTGTATAAAGTCGCCGGGAAAAAACAGAACTTGTCTTCTGGACTTTTCCTTCTGCGATTCCGTTCACAGCAGCAGCTGTGGTGCATGTTGTGGAGGCGTGTTAACGATGTAGCCTTTCAAAACAAAACTAACGTGGTAGCTAGCGAATGACATCTGCACTGTAACGTCACTTTACCTGTTCGGTGCTTGTACAATATCCACCGTGTCGCGACTTGTAATGTAATAACTCTGTGTTTCTCTGAAAAATGCTACAATGTGTCGCCAGATATACCTGGGAGGCCCACCGAAGTAAAGTGTATGTGTGGGAAACACTAACTGAACCATAGTTCTTCTTTTTACAAGCCAGGTCTTCAGCAGGGTTGACCAGCACTGTCTCTCCCTCCATGTTTTTATAGACTTTGTGATTAGACGGCTGCGTGCAGATGCAGATGCAGAGGGAGGGGCGGGGCTGTGTGGTGAGGGAGAGAGAGACGAGCAAACGCTGGTAGGACTTTATGGAAACCTATTAATTAACTAAACATCAAACTATATCGGTATAAACAGTATTGTCTAATTTTATCTCTTTTGAAATTATATCGGTATACCTCATTATACCGATATACCGCCCAGCCCTAACACACACACACACACACACACACACAGTTTCAGTTTATTCTGCTGAGTAATGCAATGAATCCTCCCCAACCTGACATGCTGCGTGCGTGACAGGGAAGCAAGTGGGAGCGAGGGATGAGAAGGTGGCAGCTGTTTTTAGTTTTGTTTGGTTATGGGTTGGCTAACTGTCTGAATGAATAGCACAGACCCCCACTCCCCACACACACACCAAAACACATACAAACACAGACAAACATGTGGTCTCTGGTCACCAGGGTATTTGGCGTCTTCTGGATTGCTAAGAGTGTGTCAAATCCCATTTGTAATATCACATATTTGAAATTAAAAATGAGTTTTTATTTATCACTAAGCACACACAAAAGAGCTGGCTTTGCACGCAGCGGAATCACACATTTGGTTCAGTGCAGAAGCGTTGTTGATGATTCAGCAAAACCTTGTGCCGGTGTCATGCTGCTACCTTCATGAATTTAACATGACAGAGCGGAGAGCGGAGCAGCAGGACTATCTCCTTCCTGTAAAGACAAGATGTGTAGGAACAAATGGAGAGAGTGACGGAAAGGAACTGAGAGTGGCAGGAGCAACTAAAACACTGATTCTGTCTGTCCATCAGAAGCTACTTACATGATCAAAGTGTCTTTGAGCACATCACTTGCCTATCTGCTTTCTCAGTAAGTTTTTCTGAACAGTTTAGTGATGACTATGAAAGGCAGACTTCATCACTTTATGCTTTTAGAGCTGAAACAATTGGTTGATCAACACAAAATTAATCTGAAACAGTTTTGATAATCGATTTCAATCAATTTCATCTTTTATAGTCACCTTTTAGGCAAAAAATACCCAAAATCCAATGATTCTAGCTACTCAAATGTGAGTATTTGCAGATTTTGTAGTCTTTTGTGGTGGTAAATTGAAAATCTTTGTTTTTGGACTGTTGGTCGATCTGATGGGCAGTTTTTACCATATTTCTTTCCCCATTTCCTCTTCCTCCTTGTTGCAGTAAAATGCCAAATATGCAGGTGACAAAACCTTTCAACTAAATGCCTACATATTCACTTGTTCTGTAGCTTTTTAACGTCTTACATGGTCTTAATCAGCAGCTTGAGTTTGCTCAGTTGTCTTGAAACAGTAGATTTCCAATCTTTCCATTCTGAGCTTGGGAGTTCATTCTTTAATGTATGTTTTCTGAACCAGTATCCCGTTGCTGCTTACAGTTAACAGGAATGTTCCCTTTCTCCTACAGGCCTCCTCCTCCTCATTTCTTCCCCTCCCTCTACTTCCCTCTCTCATCCTTTAAATTCAGTCCAGACTCGAGTCTTAAATCTGGATTCTCTGTGCTTAACCAAACATATGGAATGCTACTGTAGTGGAATGCTCCAAGTTTGAGATGGCGTGTGTGTGTGTGTGTGTGTGTGTGTGTGTGTGTGTTTAACCACGCACATGTTTTGAAGCAGATGAGAGCTTCTAGGATGATGATGATTATGATAATGGTGCATGTGTGTTTGTGAGTGTACCAGTGCCTCCCCAGAGAACTGAATAGAGCCTTCTGTTGTCGTGGCCAAACACTGCTTGTCTGCTCATGCACGAGTCTATTGCAAAGCCACTGAATGCATCCCATATCTGAGCAGTTAGCTCATTCTTAGCCCGTTAGCTTGACTGCGAACAGTCTCCCCTACAGTGACTGCATTGTCAGCCCGGCCACAGGCTCGGGGCCTTGCCAACTGCCAAACATAACAATGGTGAAAGATGGCATTAGTGTGTGTCTCTTGATATATCATGATAACCAGTGAGACCACTTTTACTAACCTTGTGTCCTGCTTGTGTGTTTTTTTTAACCACAGGATGGAGACTCTGGGACAAGGAGCTTAATGTGACAGATAAAAGGGATGTATCTAGAATGTAAGTTATGCCTTTCTGTGTTTTGAGTAATGTTGATTTGTTTGAGTTCTTTCCTGTTTCAGCACACATTTTGGGGCACCTGCAAAAGTCATCATATATAATTTAAATAAAATACCTTTTAAATGTCAAATCAAAATGTCTTAAATCCAATAATAGTAGAGTTTTGCAGTGTAGGATTTACAAATTACACTTTATGTACCCTAAAGTAGGGTTTGTACTATATGCAATCAATGCGCTTTACTCAAAGGAATAGTTAAATATTTTGGGATATAGGATTGGTCAATAATTTTCTCTCAGAGAAAATTGTCTGTGTGTTAAGTACAGAGGTGATTAGCTTAGCCTAACACCAAAGGGGATTCACAACATTTACCAAAGTTCAAAAACACACCTACTAGCATGTCTAAGGCCCCATCCACACTACTCCGTTTTAGTTTACAAACGGAGAATTAAAACGAATACGATCTCCATCCACACCAACGTTTTAGCTGCGTTTTGGAGTTGATCTCCGTCTACATTAAAACAACTGAAAACGCACATCTATTGGCCGTTCAGGTACACCGGGCATGCGCGTGCCGGTGAAAACATGAAGCAGATGGTCTCTTCCTGGTTACAGAAGATTTGGTGAAAGAAAAAATAAATACAGACGAAGAAGTTGTTTTTTTTTTTTGCATGCACCAATAAGGAGCTGGGACTGTTACTGAATTAACACTGGAGTGTGGCAGCGGGAAACAGACTGGGAGTTGTTGCAAAGTAAATACGGCGACATGCACAGTACAAGTGTAGGCAGATAAGTGTTATTTGCACGGTACATAATATTTTAATAAAAATACCATGTCAAAAACCCGGTCAGTAGCATCGTGTTTCTGCTTTGCATGACTTCTAAGACCCAATTAGAGAGCCGAGTGTGAGCGGCTGCGTCATCGTTTCTAAAGTTCTCCGTCTTCACTAAAACGCCCTCCGGACTTTTGAAATGCAAAACAGGGTCAGCAACGTTTCTAAACTTCTCCGTTTTAGGTCTTTGTTTTCGCCGTTGTAGTCTGGACGGGAGGTGCAAACTTAGCAAAAGGTCTCCGTTTTAATTCAAAAACGCAGTAGTGTGGATGGGGCCTAAATCTCACACATTATATCATGTCTGTTTAATGTGTACACAAAAATCTAAAGTATAAATGACAGTTTGTGGTTTTAGGGGAGTTTATCCATCTCCCTAGTACTTCTGTGCAGAGCGTTTCCAGTCATAGCGCTACTTGTCTGGCAACTTTGATATGATGACAAGACTCCAGGAAGTCACTGTGACCAGCTGTTGTTTGGCATATAACTCCACCTTTAACCCCAAACTGTTGTTTTTAGGAGAGATAGGCAGGCAAACTGTTTCCCCATGGTTCCAGCAGCAGAGGGAAAAGCATATGATAATGCTAAGCTAAGCTAACTGCCTCCTCGCTCCAGCTGTGTGCTCAACCTACAGACAGTGAGAGTGGTGTAGATCTTGAACAGATGTAGAAATTTTCCCGAAACGTCGATCTACTCCTAGAAATGTATGTATGTATGTTGATAGTGTCATTTAATGCCGTGTAAATTGAGAAAAGGGGACAAAATTCGAAAGAGAAACATGGCCTTCTAAAAGCTAGAGATACCTTTTTGATAGCTTTTTGTATGCAAGTGTGTGTGTTTGCTTGTATCCGGTTACCCAGTCAGAGAAAATCAATTCCCAGAATTGATAATCTTCTGAATTTCAAATGTTTCCTCTGGCTTCCTTCACTTTTCCACCTCTCTTCTTGTTCTCTCCCACCACCCCACCTCTTCCGCCTTCCTCTGCTCTTTGTGAGTCTGTTTCCCGTTGGGCACAAATGCCGGCGCCGCACTTCCTTGCCTGTAGCCTGAAGGAGTGGCACACACATATATGCTGTACTGTATGTACTTTGTAACATAAGGGTCAATCACATGCATAAAACATTCAGGGACCTTTGCTGGTGCGTGTAGTCTTAGGCCAGGTTAGTAGCAGAGACGGTATATGTGTCACGGTCTTACCATGTCTTACTCAGACGTCTACTCACATAACAGTTTAAGGTCAGTGTGTGGCCAAGGTGTGATCTGTGTGTCCTCACTGAGTTGCATTTACATGCGTTTATTATTCCGGATGCAAGTTGACATCCTGCATGAGCTGTAAAACAGGAAAAGGAGCTTCTCACGTCAGTGCCCTGCTACTACAGGCATGTCACACTTGTATTTGAGTTTCTCAAAATTAGGGGCTTTATTCTTTTAAAAACGGACGCCACTGAGTGAACATAACGCAGTCAAGAAAGAGTCATATTAAAAGGAATAGTCTGACATTTTTGGAAACCCTCTTATGCACGTTCTTGCCCAGAGTTAAACGACAAGATAGATATGTCTGTATGCTAACTATTGAGCTTGGAGACCGTTATGTTATACAGTATGTTAACCGCTAGCTTAGCTTAGATTTGCTTAGCGGTGGCCCAAGTTAGAGTCCAGCCTGCAGCCTTTTGTTGCATGTTTTTGCCTTTGGGCAGAGCCAGGCTAGCTGTGTCCCCATACTAATCTAACCAGACTGCAGCTTCACATGCAGTGTACAGTCAGTGGTATATACAGTGGTATTGATCTTCCCACCTGACTCTCTGCAAGAAAACTTTTTCCCCCCCAAAATGTCACACTTTTCCTATACCGTGCGACTCTTTAAAATATTGGTGACTTTTTCTTTAGCTACGTTGCCCTTCATGCAAACTAACTAATTGCTGTTGTTAAAAGTGAGACAACAAATAGTGTCTCACTTTCTGTGCACTACAGGTCATTTCAGAATCCATGGTGATTTTTAAATCCAAGTGTCCTGTTACATGCTCCGATATCAAAGCTCATGTGAGCCCCTTTTGCATGCTTGATGTGAAATAAGTATCTCAGCATATCAGTTATTTTTTTCCTTGCCTTAACAGTCAAATTTCTTTGTTGACTAACATTAATAGGACAATTAGTAGTAGTAACTGTATGATTCAGTATGCCTTTATCTCCCCTTTGATGTACAACTTCATAATTTTACCTCCTGCCACCTTTCCTGCTCTCTTCATCTCCTCTTTCTTCCCTCTATCCTGCAGCCAGTGCTGCATTCCTGCTGCAGTAATCCACTCTGGCAGCTACCTGCTCTGCATTCTGTGGATTCACTCCCCTCATCTCACTCTTTCTCTCCTCCTTGTCTATTTTCCCCCCGCTGTATCTTTCTTTTCCTTACCTCGCAGTATTAAATGCCCCCCCCCTCTCTCCGTTCTGTATCTCCCTCATCATAGAGCCACTGAGGTCTCCATTCAGCCGCAGAAGGCAGCTAATGCCAAAGCAAAGATGAAGCACTGCCAAGCTCTGCCGTGCGTGCGTGCGTGCGTGTGTGTACTCTGTGATAGGATGGGAAAGCAGTGAATGAGCAGGATGTCAAGCAGCCAGGCAGAAGGTTGAAGGCCTGTATGTTAAGAGCTATTGATGTGTATGATTCGATAGTGTTTGTAGGCTGATAAAATGCCCAATCCGTCATCACTGGAGAGTTTGATGATTAGCCGTCATCGCCTCCTCTCTTAAGAACAATGGGATGGACATATAAATGCACCAGGAAGGCAGGGGAATGAGGATGAAGAGCAAGGGAGGGAAACGGGGACGGAATGCAGCAGCAGAGATGGGGGGCTGGGGTGATATTTAAAGGAAGAGGTCACATGGAAGGGAACTGACAATGACAGTGACAATGTTGGTAAACTGGAGAGAGAGAAATGGAGAATGTGAGGAAAGAAAATAATGAATAACAATAAGGTGTTCTTGACCTTTACTGGAGGAAATGGCAAAATGCACAATTGCGTCCAGTTCCAATTTTACACTTAATTCCTTCAATTCTGAGAAAGAAAGTGTAAAATTCAAAAACACTGCCATCATTAAATTAAAATTACCTTATCATTGCCCACATATAGTTTACTACATGATTTGATGCTGTGTTATGTGTCTTTTTGCAACAACATTTACTTGATTTAGGTCCTTTACATTCTTTAACCCAGACTATCTGGGATGAGTATGTAAAGAACAGATGGGAGCATTTTCGCCATAAATCTCACCTCAGCACTCTGATAAGCCTGTTAATGAATTTGTGCGGTCTCTGACACCTGGCGTATAGTTGGATTTCTCACATTTTCTGTGTTTCTGCAGACAATCCCTGCCAGTGATACTCTGCAGATGCTGCAGACACAGCGTGCGGCTCTGTTATCTTCTGACTGTAAATGAAGCATCACGTTTTGTTTTGTTTGTTTCACAGACATTTCACATGTTTGTGAGCATAGCCCAACATCAGGTTTTACTATTTAAAGTTCAGCTAGAAAGCACTCAGAGAGTAAGTGCAGTCGTTTAAGAGAAAAGCGCTTATAATAATTTTTGCCAATCTTGCAATGTTAAGAAATAGCTGCCTAACTTTCTAGACCAGATTTTTTGAGATACCCTGCTAACTCTCAAAGAGAGAAACATATAGGTAATAGATGAGTATGAAGTAAAATGTCTGTCCTTTTCTGTTCTTATCACTCTATAGGTCTCTCATGACTTTTGTCTGTCTATCTCGCCCCATTCTTTCTCTGCCTGACTCATACTTATTCACACAGACTGTTCTTTACCCAGTGTTGACTCTAACAAGTGTCATCATGTTGTGATGTGTTCATGTTCTCTTATCAGTGTGAAACGGTGACACACACACACATTCCTTCCTGAGCAGTTCATCATTGCACACAACTGCACATATATCTCGTTCACACATTTAAAGTTTTTGCTGACGTCTACTGATACCTGAGAGCACTTGAACAGCTGTTAAGGATATCTTTAAATAGGTAGCTAGTGTTGGTCCTGACAGAAAAGGCTGTGTTAATGGGAGGTCAAAGGGGTTCTCTTCAGTTGGATTTTTCAAACTGATTGTCCTTCGAAGTTAACCAGATCATCATTACAAGATCGCCCTCAGCAGATAGTTTGAAGATAGTCAGAAGTTTTCATGGAATTATAGATGTTCAAATTTACATTTTTGTTTAGGACTTCTTTATTCATGTTAAAAAGTTTGATTAAACATTAATTCTTGAACTTGTAAACAGAAAAGTGAAATATTCAAAAATGCAGACAGGCTAAGGATGCCTTAAAAGAGTACTATTGTTCATAGAGATGCTGTGTTTTTAATTACACACATTCTTCTACCTGGTTTAAAATTTGGCGCTTAAATTGCCCATAATACAATTCAACTATTGACAGTTCATTTGGAGATTCAAGTGTGTTAATGCTAGTCGCAGCTAATGTAGCCTCAAGCAGCTAGTCTAAAAAAATCACCAAGACCTGTAAACAGACTTTGTTGTGTGAAATTGATGCACTTCCCCTTTAAATTATTTTTCAATTTGAATAAGATATTTACACAGAGTGAGACATTTTCCAGTGAATAATAAACTTGACAGTGCTCTGTAGTGGACAAACTATATAATGGCTTCACTGTTCCTAAATTACCTTAAAAAACTCTTTTCATTTTAATAGCGGTTGATTTATTTGCACGTGGATTTATTTATCGGCCAGACACTATTTTGTGACTTACACAAACAGAGGTAGTTTTGTGCACATTCCATCCTATATTTAGGCCAGTTCCAGACCCCATAGTGTTGAAACATTGCCTCGTTCAAACTTTTTGGAAGCCAAAGTCCAGTATGTGACAGCATTATTCAGCAATTTTTGTAACTTACCTTTTTTGTTTCAAATTCTTACCATTTATATCAATCATTTAATCAGTGCTTTAAATCAGCGTACATTACATTGGCTTTCTAATTAGGATTTTTGTTATCGTCATATGCATTACAGACATTGAGCTAGTTGTTGATAAAGGAGACTGGAGTCTCCCTGTCTATCACTTCACAACTGGGAGTTACTGTTGTTTAATTCCACAAGTTAGCAAATCATTCACACAAAAAAGTCAAGAGTTTACTGACCCTTTAAGTCTGAAATTCTTAAAGTCCATGTTTATGGCCTTGACAAATATTTATTATTCTTATTGTTGTGTGTACATCAGTGGTAATCATGTAAAACATGTTTTTTTTAATACAGCTGCTATAATAAGGTTTTACGCTTGCTCATGGCTTTTACTCATTACTCACTGAGCGTGACTGATTTAATGCATTTATTTCACTCTGGTTCCTGTCTGATCACATGCAGTGTACAAATCTTAAGTAACTAATTTGTTGTTAATACATTTGTATTGTCTCTTCCATATTGAAAGTATCGATGATGTGTGTTCTGTTTTTATTTGAGTTTTATTTTTATTTCAGTTTGGCTTAGCTGCAGTAGAAAACAGCACAATCTGCTTTCCTAATCAGGGTCTCACTCCTGTTTGCCCCAGTGTCTTGTGTGGAGTTTGCAGTTTGTGTTAGTGACCTCTGACCCCAAACACAGAGGGCAGCAGGCTGAGGACATGCTGAGGGGGGAGGAAAGATTTCATGGAAACATGATGGCAAGTCGCACAGGACATAAATCTGTTTGTTTAAATCAATAACAAGAGTGTTGCGAAACAGCAGTTAATAAGGTTGTGGACATTTAATAATGGTCTGAAAAAGGACACACAGGTTTGGGCTAACATTTTTTAACTTAGAAGAAGAAGATACCTTTATTGTCACATTACACATACATGTTGTAAAATTCATTCTCTGCATTTAACCCATCCCTCAAGGGAGCAGTGGGCAGCCACTGTGCAGCGCCCGGGGACCAACTCCAGATGTATATATCAGTGTCTAGTCAATGGCACTGACTGGACGGTGGTTATTGTTGTGTTGAAATATATAGTATACCATAACATTGTCATCTTTGCAGTGTTCGTTTCTTTCGAAATACTGAACATTTGCAGATGCGTTGCCTAAAATGTATGAATTGAAATAGCAAATCAAAAAGTATTGCATTACGCAATCCAGAAAGTCTGTGTATGGCTGTCCATTGCAACACTATTACACCTTAAATTAATTCTTAGCAGAAGGTGAGTTTGAGTTTGATAAGAGGAAAAGGAGGAGATTAATGAAAACACCTTCCACACATCTGTAGTAAAGCATCAAGGGTCAAAAGTTTTGGACTGCAAACACTTTTTGAAGCAAAGATCAGGACTTGCCATGTGATCAGAGCCAAGTGGGAGTCCGGGTGGATCCACATGGGCATTAGACATGTTGACACACAAGATCTATTGGTCTAACAATACACTCGAAGATGTCACCTTAGACTTTGAGAAACTGGGATGGACTCCAGTATTTTATTTCTATAATAAACTGAATAATCAAAACCGTAATCGACACATTAATCAACAATGAAAACAATTGTTTGTTGCCACACTAAATGACACACAAGCCTAAGACCAGCAGCAATACAATCCAACCTGCTTAGACTGAATATAACTGTATTACCTGCCATGCCAATTATGGGCGAGTGTTCAAACAAAGAGGTACTGGAAAGATACTAGAAGTAGAATTGTAGTGAGTGTAGCAATCTTTAACTTGTTTTAGTGAGCATCCATCCAAGATGCTGCCGGTTGTGGTATTTTGTATAACTGATGTAACTGATTACATTTCAGTTGCTCCACATCTCCTTGGCTGCAGATCTGCCTGAGGACTAGCTAGCAACTAACTGGCTAGTATTTTTGGGTGCTTCTGTTTTAAATAGAGTATCCAAGATCCTTTCCCTGCTCTGCTCTGCTTCTTGGTCTGCTTCCGTGGCTGTTGCATATAATCCTGTGTGTAGTGCTGATTTCTGATCAAGAACATGCTCTAATTTCCTGCTTTGCCACCAAGATCAGGAGCAGAGCCGAAAAGCTCTGAGGGCTTTGAGTTTGATTCAACCTCATCAAAGTTACATCTGCAACTGGGTCATAAACAGAGAAGCCAAAAATATAGTGTATATGTAGAACCATCATACTCTTGCATGAAAGCTGACAGGTCACACACTGTCCTCTGGTTTATCTCTCTCATCCTGCCATGGCTTTCTTACCAACTTTCTCTGGCATTTTTCATCCCCCTCCCCATATTTCCCTTTCTCATCCTCTTGTCATGCCTCCTCGCATAAGCTGGGTGCTGGTTTTAAGCCCCAGCAACAAGACTCTTGATGTAGACAGACAGGGGAGGAGGGGAGGAGAGACCTAGAAAAAGGCTCTGGGTTACTGGGCTAGGACCGGAGAGAGGACTGTTACTTTCCAGCCAAGCTTTTAAACTAAATCTGACTCTGATGTTCACGTAAGTGTTTGTCATGAGGACATTAGTATAAACTGCGTCCTAAGCTATACTTTTGACCTCACTAGCGTTATTTCACTTTATATTTTGGGACACAAAAGAATATTGCATTGTTATTGAGATTTACAATCATATTTGTTATTACAATATTTTGACTCTGTGTGTGTGTCTTTTTATTTCATCTATAAAAGTTTTTAATGGGGAGCTGGCAAATGCCTTTGTGAAGACAACGTCTCCTTTTTCTTTTGTATGGTTTTTTATTTTATTTTGCACCTGTACCCAGTTTGAGTTGGTTGTGCTAATTATCCACCTTTTTTGCAACTTACAGTTAATACCATATATGTGAGAACTCCCAATCCCCAAAGATAATCAGTTTACTATAATGAAAGACTATCATTTTCAAGATTGTTGCAGATTCATTTTCTATCAGTCGATAAATTCCATTCTTTTAGCTCTCATTTGTAATCTGTTATAAATACAGCAGTTTACCTGGAATTGTTAGACTTGTCTTGATGGGGTAAACTCCCTGCTTTGTAGTCTAAAGACTTCTGAATAAATGTAAAGAATAGGTTTTATTACACAATAATATTGATGTATGACCAAGCTAGACAAGCTTTCCTTTTTTCTTCCTTTGCTTTCTCTTATTTTGGTTTTGTGACTCGCTGCGAGTATTCAAAATAAAGAGCAACTTGTTTCTCTTAAATCGAAAATTAGTTCAGACTGTTAACAACAAATGACAGGAAATTCAAACTGAAATGAAGCTAAGTATCCATGCTGAGCATTTCCAGTCATTGGCAGCAAGGTCTTGGGGGAAAGACCGTTAAGAGTAATGGAGCAAAATGTTATGTATCGACTCAATTTGTATTTCACTTTCAGTGTAGTTTTTGAAAGGAGAAATAACTGGTGAAAGGGACGAAATGAAGAAGCAATTACTGTCACTGAAGAGCATCTCAACATTGAGTGACGTTGCCCTGACAAGCAGACAGCATCTGCTTTGTTGTTATAGTGGTATTGTGATTAAATTGCATGTCCTCTTCCATAAACAATCTATTTTTCTACCAGAGACGACGTTTTGTTTACCCACTATTTAACCACATTTCAATAGTTATACTATAAGTGGTCATTTCACCTAGGATAGAAAAATCTGAGAGGAGTAGGTATTCCCATCCCATTTCAGCTCGTTCTAAGGAATCAGCTACATGACCTTAATTCCTTATCCATTTTTCTGCTGAAATGTAACACGGCCTTTCATTTCTTTACCATTTTTCCAGAAGCGGTGCAAAAGTTAAAGGTTGAGGTAAAAAAAAACAGAGAAAAAAGTAACATGACAGCACACTGAACATTATGGAATGCCGGTTTCTCTTTCTTGGAAAAACGGAAAAATGCAGGCCAAGCATCAGGTCTCCACCATCTTGTGGCTTCCAGTACTGCGCCAGCATCCATCCACTGCAGTCGTCCCTCCTCACATACACACACACACACACACACACACACGCAAAATATTTGTCACACATTCACATGCAAACTGGCAATTACCCCCTACATGAAGATGTGGTTGAGGTATTTTGATTGGACTCAGGCCCTTTATTAACTACCGTTTATGAGGCAGAAGAGCTTAAAACCACTAAGTTCCAACCTAACGTCAAGTGCAAGAGAGAGGGGAATTTTTTCTTTTTCTTTCCTTCATTCTCTCTTTCTTGGAGAGAACAGAATGTACTGAAGGCAACAGGCAGGCAGGAAGAGAGTGGCTAAAGCCCTAATGATATGGTGTATGATTGTAACCTTGGTTTGTGTGTGTGTGTGTGTGTGTGTGTGTGTGTGTGCGCATGTGTGTTTGAGAGAGAGCGCAAGCAGAGTGGATGGACCTCTTCAACAAAATTTTACTTACAAGTCCTAAGACAAAATGAAGCCCCTCTGTTTTTCTGTTCCTTTGTCCTTCCCCTTATCTTGCATGCATCACTGTATGTCTCTACCATTACAGCTTTATCAGTCTTTCCACGCAGTCCTCATTTTCTCTTTTTAAATTTGAAACACCTAGTCACGTAACTCACACACAGACTCACAAATTCACATTTAGCAGGCTAGAGATTTTTTACAAGAGACAGCTGTTTAGTCTTTGTGTGAAAAATTTTACTCATGCCAACCTATGCCACCTACAGCAAAGGAAAGCAATAGGTGCATTTGAGGGGACTGCAGAGTGTCACAGCTACAGTTTTGCTGTTAGATGTTGTTGGCCTGTGTGTGGAGCATCTTTTCTGGGATACTGGAGTGAGTACAGGTTACAGAAGTGTTGAATAAAAAAATAAAAAATAAACGGTTAACAAAACCTTTACCTTTAAAAAGTAAGAAATGAACCCTTAAACTCCAGTTATAACACTCCCTGAAGGTGGCACACATGCCAGCATTGCAGAAGCTGTTATACACATATATTGGCATTGACCTATTTTTTTTGTTTGTTTGTTTTTTTTTTGACGAGAGGAGGCACAGGTCTAACTGGAACTGCAGCTTTGCAACTGAACCTGGTTATGGATTATATATATCAGGGCATTATTAACCCAAAGGGGGCCCCAAAGCAAAATAAATTATATGTCTCTATAGCCCCCCAATTTCTCTTTTGTTTCCAAATTGTAACTTAATTAATCGCAAATATATTAAGTTAAATGCACGATTTATACTAAAATAATAAAGGCATTAAAACTGGATTTTAATGAAGGTGATTTTAAGGTGATAACATATTATTTCAGTCTGAGGCCCCAGGGCAGTTGCCTCTTTTGGCTGGATGGATTTCCTTGTGTTACTTTCCCATGTTCCTGATCGTCTTTCCCATTCTGCTACTGGTATTGTTTCTATGGCCCCATCCACACTACTGCGTTTTCGAATTAAAACGGAGACCTTTTGCTACGTTTGCACCTCCCGTCCAGGCTAAAACGACGAAAACGAAGACTTAAAATGGAGAAGTTTGGAAATGCTGCCGACCCCATTTTGCGTTTCAAAACTCCGGAGGGCGTTTTAGCGAAGACGGACCGAAATGGAGGACTTTAGAAACGATGACGCAGCCGCTCACGCTTGGCTCTCTGATTGGGTCTTGCAAAGCAGAAACACGATGCTGGGTTTTTGACATCATATTTTTATTAAAATATTCTGTACCGTGCAAATAACACTCATCTGCCTACACTTGCACTGTGCATGTCGCCGTTAACTCCCAGTTTGTTTTCTGACGCCACACTCCCGTGTTACATTCAGCAACAGTCCCAGCTCGTTATTGGTACATGCAAAAAAGAAAAAAACTGGTCTGATGCTTTCTCTGTATTTATTTATTATTTCGCCAAATCTTCTGTAACTACGGAATAGACCATCTGCTTCAAGTTTACACTGGCATGCGCATGCCCAGTGTACCTGAACGGGCACTACTGTGCGTTTTCAGTCGTTTTAATGTAGAGGGAGAGCAACTCCAAAACGCAGCTAAAACGCTGGTATGGACGGAGATCGTAATCGTTGTAATTCTCCGTTAGTAAACTAAAACGGAGTAGTGTGGATGGGGCCTATATCTACCTTGCTTTCTTCACCCTCTTCTTCAGCTGGTTCACACCCACACTAACTTTATGAGGCTCTGTGGTTAGAGGTCATCTCAAACTAACTGTACTCTGGCAGCCTACGCTCTTGCTACCGATCAACAGTCTCAGTACCCTGCTTCTCCTAACAACAGCAGTAAGAGTGCAGAAATTTGTGAAAGGTCAAGTAGGGAAGGTCAAGTAGGGAACTGCCTGTCCAGATTCCAGGAAGTGGAAGGTGCTAGAGTCATAAAGTATAGTTAGCCAGGGCTTGGTTTAAGCTCTTTTCAGTGTTCTCTTTAATAGATATGGGGTTGTGAGCTTTGTGTATAAGCTTAGAAGACATCCTGATTTCAGACTTTGGTCAAATAGTCACAATTTTCACTCAGGATGCTAACACAATGGCAAAGACAATCTCAGAAATCTGTTAAGAAATCTGGACTCCAAAACTGTAGAAACATTTTTATATACTCCCTAGACCCTGGCCATAAAACCCAGACAATGCCTTGGTTAGGAATGGGCTTCTGCAGGGAGCAGAACAGAGCAGGCAGGCAGAGTGAGGGACAGACAGAGCCCTGGTTAGTCTATCATTAGGAATGCATCTGCATAAAAGGGGTCTGTTTCCCTGCCTCATAGCTTTTGCCCCACTCCAGGTTTTCATAATTGTCAAACAACGCACAGAACAGGGGAATAAAACTGTGTTAAATTTGCTGAGTTCAAAATACCTCAGCAACTCCCCTCACTCCATACTTCATTCCTTCTGTTCCGTCCCCTCTCCACCTTTGCAAATACTGTTCTCAGCCAAACAGCTCCACACCTTTTTGCTTTCAATGTCACAGTCTTGAAGACCAATAATAAACTTGGGAATATCCTCCTGATTCATAAGGTGTGGAAAATCAAAGGAATACAGGAATAACAGAATGTGGGTCATGGACCTAAATGGAAGAAAGACTAAATGCTGACATCCTGTACTCCTCCATCATTTTTTCAACTTTATTCTCTTGCCCTTACCTCTACTGCCCTGTATCTTCTTGTTTCTTCTCTCCTCCTTTCCATCTCACCTACTACCCTTCTTATTCCCTCCTGTCTTGACCCGATTGTAGCTAATGAGGCCGCAGCCCTGCGATAAATGAATCAGGTATGTTGATTGGTTTGGCAGAGGTGGGCCCTTGCCAGAGTCACTTTGCACGCACCGCTGCCTCTTAAAAGTGCCCACTTGGACGTGCTGGTGTGCGTGTCTAAGAGAAGTGGAGGTAGCGAGATGAGGGAGGGAGGGAGGTAAAGAGCTGGCAAAGAAATAAAGAAAGAGTAAAAAGAGAGGTAGGCAGCCTGCCAAAACAGGAGTAGCTGGACCTAACGAAACACCAGTATTAACCACAGTGAGGTTCAACAAGAGCTGCTCTCATAATTGCTGAATTTCAGAAATCATGTAAGGGCCCAAAACCTAACCCTACGATAATCAAAAAATATGTTAAAGGCAAAATAATGAACGTTGTTTCATTGTGTTATTGTTTCATTATTGAGCGGGTCAGGACAGTAGGACCACCAAACTGGGGGAAAAAGTACCATCTAGTTTTGATGTCCAAGGAATCAATGTTTTCTCCTGAGGCACAAAGGTTATTCTCTTACCTTTTCAGTAGTTACATTTTTCCCTGAGCTGCACAGTGCTGCTATTTAGAATTGATCTGTGGCTAAATAGTTTTGTGCCATTGAGCGATCTCTGCTTTTAATGGATATATGAGGATTTTTCATAGTATTTGTACTCTACTGGAACAGGATCAGTCAGGACAGGTTTGGATCACAGTGACTACGCCAAGACAACAGAGAAAAATTGGTCTACAGTTCATTTAACAAGCCACAGCTGGGCAAAGCTAATGCAACACAAAATTACTTTGACTAAGGTGTTTTGGCATTCAAGTGAATAGCTAGACTAGCAGTTTTCCCCATTTGTCTTTTTCCCTACTCCCTCTTCAGTCCACATACTTTGCTGTATTTCCTTAATGTCTTGTACTCCACTGAGAAGATTACCAAACCACTAGACATCATGAAAGTAAAGAATAATTAAAACACTACAGCTGAACGCTTTTAAGTTCAAATTATGCTTTTCTTACTGTAATTGTTTCCATATTGACTTTCAAAGCCTTGGTTTATGTTCAACAAGACATTTAATGAAATGTGGGAAGAGTGGTTTGGGCTTTTTACAGTGAAACGATAGCATAGTTTCATATACTTTCTGAAGTAAACCATAATGGCAAGTTATACCTTGTTGTATACAATGTACGCACATAGTTTACGCAGATCAAAAGATTGAGCAAATTTACTGCATTGGTTGATGTTTTTTACAGCAGTAAAAGTTATTTAATGTTAAGAAAAATACAGTAGTTTTTATATGTAGTGGTTCATAGCTTCAGAAGGACACTCTTTGAACATGGTAGTGTAGACAAGGAGAAAGCAGGGGCATGGATCTGGTTGTCGGGGGGTCGATAAGTGATGATGTGTGCAGATGTTATGTCCTACCCTGAGGTCGTTTTTCCCTCGCAGTCAGTGGGGGAAGCTTAGCAGAATGAAGGGGGGGAGGGGAGCAAAAGGATTTAGGAGAACGAAAGCCCACTACCTGAATCATGCATGAGATAGAAGATTGAGCTGTTAGACTTATGAAGGCTATGCTGCATTCTGTGGTGTGCTAAAAATCTCTGTTCTCATCACATAGAACCATGTTTGGTCCACAGATTGGTACTAGCACATTGTACTGGCTGTAGAAACATACATATGATCCAACTTCTTACATAATTGTACCAACTAACAAGGCAAGGAACAATGCAGCTTCCATGTCCTTATTTGCGATTTTGAGATTTCTTGTACCAGAGCTAATTTATTTCTGCCGAATAGTCACTGTTACAGAGTGAAACACTATTCTTTTATCATCACATCAGTAAGTCCAAGTGACCAAGAATGGTTTAGTTTTGTGATGGACCTGTGATGGAGTAGTTGCCACAGTGGCGGCTGTATATGAGTGCAGATGGGGGTATCCGATGGAGGCCAGTGTTATTAAGATATGCTGCTGTCAGCAGAAGCAGGCAGGCAAGCATAAATCGATGGTGGATAAAACAGCAGGGAGACTACAAAGTGTGTGAGTGTGAGTGTGCGTGTGTGGGCAAACCTGTGCAGTCATGTTGAAACCCCCATACTCACGCAGACATGTAAGGAGTACCACCCCTATCTCATTCAAAGGACAGGCAAGGTGAAATACATGGTGGTGCAAATGGGGAAAAAAGGAAGAGAGGTACAGTTTGTGTATGATGTCCTCTTAATGTACCATTTGATTGGTGACTTTACCACCGATAATATTTAATTGTTGTAATGAAAGGATGTCAACTAACTTCATGGTGATTGAGAAAGTAATTCCTGTTCGTATGTGTAATTGTTCTAAAAATGTAGCCAGAGTGAGATTTGTTTCTGCATGTGCCATATCGTGTGCAAGTGTATTTTTATTGTACATGCGTTGGTGTTTGGCCTCATTTAGTCTTGTCCTATAGTTTGTGTCACAGCAATTAGATGGAAGTGTAAAATCACACAGTGTGATGACTGTACTAGTTTCCTACAGGGTGCAGTCCTTTTCCTCGCTTGCTGAGCTACCTCTTGAGAATGCAAATGACTGTCATTGACAAATTATGGATGACTAAGTGTTATTTCCTCTGTCCCTCCTACAGATGACAGATTCGCCTACTAAACACCACTCTGAGGGAATTTCAAAGTCTTAAAGTGACAGTCAAACAAAACAAGACAGACGGCCAAGAGAAGAAGAACCTAAGGGACTTGATATCACTGCCACACACATGTGGACCTGTTATCATCAAGTAATTTGAACAACGAAACAAACACAACAGATATAACACAAAGAATTTTGTAGTCATGTCTGACCATAAAGACATGACACATCGCCACCTGCGGCACAAGCTACAGAGTCTTGGGCGAAAACTGGATGAACTGGAAGAAGCAACCACCAAGCTGCAGAAGTCTGAGGATGAGCTACTAGACCTGCAGGTCAGTACTGGTCGACTTTTGACACTGTTTTTTTGTTTGTGCATTTCAAAAGCAATGTGTGGAAAGAGTTGTAACTGAAACTGCATAAATAGATTAATGAATGGTTGAACTTGCTCTCTCCTCTACAGGACAAAATCATCCAGGCAGAAGGCAGCAACTCATCCCTGCTAGGTGATGTGGAGGTCCTCAGGAAATGTCTCCTAAAGATCCAGGGTAAGGATGAGGAGGTACGCAAAGCTGAGGACCTCTGCCGCACAGTCAGAGAGAAACTAGAAGAGGAGGAAAGCCTTACAAAGGCGCTAAAGACAGAGATTGAACGTCTACAACAGAGGATGGCCGAACTGGAGAAACTGGAAGAAGCTTTTGGGAAAAGCAAGTCTGACTGCAGCCAGCTCTGCC
The DNA here is from genome assembly GCF_021292245.1 of Micropterus dolomieu. NCBI lineage: Eukaryota > Metazoa > Chordata > Actinopteri > Centrarchiformes > Centrarchidae > Micropterus > Micropterus dolomieu. The sequence continues at coordinate 12,840,942 of NC_060160.1, read as the reverse complement.
TAAGCCTCAATGAAGAGAAGAACTTGACCAAGAAGCTCTCGTCTGAGTTGGAGGCCCTCAAAGCACGTCTGAAGGAGGTGGAGGGGTCTGAGACAAAACTGGAAAGAGCAGAGCAGGCCTTGGCCATGGAGCTTGAGAAACTCAAAGGATTCACCCATACCTTTATGAGTGAGCGTAAGAGGCTACTAGAGAAACAGAGAGAGGACGAGAAGATCATTCTAAAGCTTACAGAAAAATTGGAGCAGCAAAAGAACCGCCTTGGCATGTCGGCAGACCCTGGTCATACAGATTTCATAAGGTCACGAATTGAGGATGAGCTTTCAACCACTGGGCTCCTCACGAGTAAACTGGCGGTACGTAAGAAGAGTCTTGACTACTTGAAGATGGCCGATGACATTGGTCTTGTGAACAAATCTGAGAATGAGAAGAACAGCGGTCTTGAGGGCTCACAAGAGGAGGACAACAAAGTAAAGGAGTTGACACAGGAAGTAGAAAGGCTGAAGAACCGCCTGAAACAGCTGGAGATAGTGGAGGAGGATCTAAAGAGCTCAGAGTCCAAAAATGGCGAACTTCATGAGAAGTTCCAGATGGAACGAAACCGGACCCGCCAACTGAGCGAGCAGGTGGAACAGCTAAGGACGCAGCTGTGCGGAAAAGGTGGGATTGGAAGAAATGGAACCAGTAATGTGGATAAACATGGCAATGGAAGCACCAACATTGGCCCCAACATTCCAGCTAAGGTCCTGGAGAATGGCAAAGCTGATAATGAAGAGATTATTGTGAAGGGAGGTTTCAGACAAGAGAAGCCCAAATATAGGAGTGCTGCAACTGTCTCCGAACCGAGTTCCCCCAAACACAGGAATAGGGAGCTCTCTCCTCAGCATAAGAGAGAGACCAAGCTGAGGAGCAAAGAGGCGAGCCACTCCGAGGAGAGCTCTCCTAAGTCTGTGAGGAGAGCCCTCAGTCCTGCACACAAGAGTAGAAGGACACCCAAAACCCCATCTACTACGATTTCATCTGATAACGGAATAAGAGACACAGGACGAGGAACTGATGAAAAGACAAGAGGAGCCGCTCTCTGCTCTGTAAACACATCTTCTGGTGATATTAAAAAAGCGTCTGTTCTTAGTCGCTACCCTCCAGCAGCTAATGACCAGAAGCCACTGAGAACAGCTCACAGACAGACAGATGGGGAGACTAAAAAGAGCAGAGTAGAAAAGTTTTCAAAATTGTACATTGGTAGTGATAGCGAATCAAACAACTCTGATGTAGTTCCTGACAGTTCCTGTAACATCAACAGTATCTCTGCTTTAGAGAAGGATGCAGTGTCAGCCTCAGATCAGGAATCAACAGACCAGGTTCAAGAATCCGTCTCAGTTTCTTCTGTCCCCACCTTGTCCAGAGCCAATGGATCCTACACAGCCTACAGATCCAACGTCACTCCACTGCTGCCCAATGACCAGGGATCAGAAGGTCATTCATCTGCCTCTGAAACAGAATCTACTGGTTCAAGGCCCTCTGAACCAGAGCCTGTAACTGAGACTACTACTACTACAACTCTAAGCAGTAGGACTGGAACCTCCAGATATTCTAGATACTCCCATGTCCATGACTCGCATTCAGAGGGTTCTTCCACCAGGAACTCGTTTGATGAGGAGCTCCAAAACAGAACACCATTAGCTGAGGGAGGCCACCAGGGGCCCGCGCATATGACATCAGGGATTGAGATCCAGCGAGTGTGCAGCCCACGTGAGGCCCTGAGGTCAAAAGCTGTCATCAAGCCTGCGATTGTCGAGATTGACAGGAAGGAAGTGATGATTTCAGAACCACTGTCTACAAATGGCAAACCCAAAATGTCCACCAAACCTATTGTGACCACCACTAGTAAAATGACCAGTAGTATAACCATCTACCCCAATGACCCAAGCTCTTCCAGAACCAGCAGTCGCAGCAGCAGTGTGTCTAGTGAACACATGCCAATCAAGGAACGCCACACCTCCACCAGTAACATCCTCATAGGTATGTTTTCACAAGTCACAAACCAGTCTCACTTCAGTGAACACAAGCCATTTTACACAAACAATCTGATCTGTAACAATAATTGAATAAAATGTTCCAGTAAAGACAGCTCCTTCAATTGTTCACAAAAGAACAAACTTCACTTTATCGGTGTTAGAAATCCTGTCTTGGCATTGTGCGAGCCCATAGTTCAACACTTGTTCACATAATTAACCGTTATGGAAATGGTGTAGAATGTTTACTAAGCAGTAAAATTGCATGCTAACGGTAAGTGCATTCAAAGGAAAATTCCTTTTAGTTTCTAGATAGTAAAAGGTTTTTTACATTTTCATGGATTAATTGAAGTACCACATGATGATTCATATAAAGAATGGCAATGATGTTGGTGAGGTGATTTGAGATAAATACTAACATTAGCATGCTAACATGCTCACAATCACAATGCTAACGTGTATAATGTTCACCATCTTAGTTTAGCCTGTTATCATGCTAACGTTTATTTGCTAACTCCAGAAGTATTTCCCACAAGTACAGCTTAGGCTAATGGAAATGTCATTTGTTGAAGGGTTTTGGTCATAATCTAAAAATTAAAAAATATATTATTAAGGACACAGCTTGTTTAATTTCTGAAATGATTAGAAAATATTTGATATCATTTTACTTATTGCCAGGCCCCAGCAGTGAGCACCACGGCAGCATCTCCGTCCCATATGAGATTTCCATTCCCAAGAGCGAGATAGCCTTGCGGCCGTGCCAGGACCAGGACTGTGGGGAAGACGACCACAATGATTCCTCATCAAGGTCCAAACTCCACAACATTTCCAGAGTGGAGACCACCACCAGCCACCTGTCCTGCCAACGCAGCAACTTCAGCCTCCAGTCCCCGGACACCACCTCCGCAGACTTTAATGACACCGAATCAGGCTTTGAAAGCAGCAGCAGCAGTAGCACCACCACGGTCACCAGCTGGAGACGCCAAAGACAAAGCAACTACTCACAAGAAGACAGTTTACCAGACATGAAGAATGTAACTGTAAGAAGCACCTGGAAGAACCGGGGAACTGCATCAGTGGATGAGACAGGCAGGGGAAGAGGGGGTACACGGATGATGACTGATGGTGGGTCGGATGATGAAGCAGAAGCCATGACAACATGGAGGGCTTACCGGGCAACCACCTTCGATACAGAAGAAACGATGAACAGCGGAACTGGAGCTGCCGGAAATGCTGAGGTACAGAAGGGAGCTAAGCCGTCCCCTGCAGAGGTGAGATGATAAATAAATGAATGAGACAAAGTCTTGAGTTGAGAATGAGTACATTCCCTACACAAAATGAATAATAAATTGGAAGATATGAGTGAACTACTTTGTAGCTGCATAATTTAATTTAATAATTTGCCCCTTGTCCCAGATGTACATGCGTAGGATCAAAAGTGTGGTCAGCAACACCAGAGAAGTGGAAGAACCAGGGATTCGCCGAGGCAAAGGCTCACAGTCTCCCACCATGGATGCAGGAGGCCTGGGAAGGATCGTGCCCCACGCACCTGTTACCTCTCAGTCCTGGAGCCGATCATACCCACAACAACCACAGGTAGGTCAACCAACTTTGGGTCTTTACACTTTTTTGCTCTCATAAGATGTGTTCTTCATCAAGTGGTAAGCATAAAACAGGCTTGGAAAAAAATTTGGCTGGTAATTTTACATGCCTGGAGTATTTTTTGTGTTTTTTCAATATGGAAGGACAACCACTCACTTACAGAAAGCATCAATAGAAGCTAAAAGTAACATTTCTGGTATTAAACGTGTGTCTGAGCTTTAACTGCATAATGTGGCTTCTAAAATAACTACATTGCAATGTAGGTGAAAGTATTATCTGCACCGCTCTGCAAATAATTTTTGTCTTGAAGGTAAAAGTCCAGAAAGCACAACCGCAGGGCTGAGCTCCTGGTGTGTCCACTTTGCATGAGAGCTCAGCTTGTTTTTTTCCCTGACGCCAAACTCTGCGACTTCAAGCTTAGCACAGCAGTTCTGTAGGCCCCACTCCTGCTGCCCCAGTAAGCACAAAGAGAAAAGGGTGGGACAAAAAAAGAGGGAGGATGGAAATGAAAAGGACCTCAACAGGGGGAAAAGGAGGTTAGGAAAACCTCAAGGAGAAGAAAATAACTTTCTTGTATTTAAATGTGCCACCACATTATAGTCTGTGCTCCTGCCAGGCTGTAGTGCTATTCTACGCAAACATTACTGAAGATAGCTGTTCGATTACTCACCTCCACGTAGTACATGCATAGGATTAATACTGTATAAACATGTCACTGTGCGAGAGCTTATATTTGTGGATTTAAGTTATTCTCTGTAATTAGTTATTTTGAGATATTTTGGTTTTCTTTTCACATCTAGTACCGCAAAATGTTCACCACTGTAAGCACAACCTGACGCACTGATTGTGTAGCTACATTATAAACAACTAATTTCTGTACAAAGGGCCAGATTAATCTGATCTGATTTGATGTATATGTGTGCCTATGCATTAACATGTAAGATTGTTTGCATATCTACAATTTGATTAATGGACTGTAAATGTTTATACAAGTCATTAGAAAGATGAGGTGAAAACTACTAATGGGCTACAGTATTAACTTGTCTATTGGTATATAATATATTGTCAAATGGTTGTAGTACTGCTTACAGAGTGGGCTTCATGGCTACAATAACATCATCACATCGTCAGTCTGTCAGTTTGACAAACTAGACTAGACAAGAGGCCTTTGGGTAAGATCTGTGTTTTCCCCTATTAATAAACTGGTAGTTGCCAAGGAGACAGACACACACAAGAAAAATGTCTGCTATCTCATCCATCATCTTGGGTCACATTTGCAATAAGACAATAAAATGATCTGGAGTTCAGTTGTCTTGCATGTATACAGCTGCTGTAAAAGGTGATTGTGAAAAGTGATTTTATTTTTAAGACTTAACACAGTATACTATACACATGTTGTTATTTTTGTAGTTGTTATGCTTACATTATGATTTAGGCGGTCTTCTTTAAGAAGTAGTGCATTAAAGTGTTATTGACCAGGTCAGGACCAGGACATCAGGATGTTACGGGGTTTGGGTTGTGTTCTTACCAAAGTCGTGCAGTACTGTTTAGGGTTTATTATTGTGGCCAGTTACAGTTACAGCTTCAAAGGTTCTCTTCCTCTGAGAACCTTTACTAAGATTGTGTTATTTATATATTTATTATAAGTAAAGTATTGAGAAAAGTATCATTTTGGTATCAGTACCAAATCTCACATATGTATCATATTAACATTAGTCTCAAAAAATTTCAAATGACAGTCAGCCGTACCTTTCACATTATAATACGAAGTTGCACAGCCTGTACTGGGTTAGATGATCAACTGGTCAAGTTGTTCTTCACACTGCTCTTCGCAATGCTACAGGAACAACAAAGACAACGAAAACAGATCTCAGATCTTTTAGCTGGGGTCTCATTGCCAGCAGACAATCCATTTGCATAAAAACATAGCAACTAAGATGGCTGTAATTACCAACATGGCACCTTCCACTCATTATCCTCAATAGGCTTAATGAAATCTGTCTAACACTGAGCCTCGACCCTTGACGCCCCCTTTTATCACTGATATAGACTAGTAGGCAGAGCATGAGGAGACGGCCACCATTGTTTTGTCTCTGACTCCTCCCCTCCCTTCCTCTCTCTCCCATCCCCCTATTTAATTTGTCATCCAAGCCCTGACATGAACAAAGTGGCTTCAAGTTGTGTATTTGAGGAGCTCTGTCAGGGTCAGTGCTCACATCTGTTCTACTACATGGCCTTGAACCCATCTCTGCATTTTTAGGATGGCAACCATCCTCTTTCTGACCTTGTCCCACAGTGCTCAGCCTTGTTAGCCCTGGTTACCCTAGAGCCCTTGAAAAAGTCCCCTGCCCTTTCTCTGATGTGGTAAATAAGCAGTGATCTGATGAGCTGCCTTTCTTGTTGTCACTTCTTCAGTATTTTGTCAATTCTTGCACTTTGTTGTGGGAATTTCCTAAATCCACTTATTGACTCTGTGGTACAGCAAAACCTTGTTCATGTGATGCATGAAGCGGTCCCTCCATTTGGATAGCAATTACAAACAAAAATTGCTACAGTGTAAAAAAAAAAAAAAACAAACAAAAAAAAACATACTTCAGTTCATAATTGGGCTTTGAAACATGTCTTGGAGCACAACCGATCATCTTGGATTTGGATTTTCAGAGCATGTCAGTGGTCTGAACTGCGTCCATTCCCAAGAGGTTGGGATAAATACAGGATAACACATGGGTTGATGGAATAGGATTGTAATCAGTAACTGACGTCCCATTGATCTTTCTTTCACTTAGTATCAGTACTACTCTATCTTTGACTAAAGCTTGATCCATTTAAGTTGCACTCTGCATGTAAATAGAAGCTGTTTAAGATGTAAACAAATGTGTAATATCCTGTCTACATGGCTTTAATTTATTTTTATGACCATTCACATCAAATGCTTCCCAGTGATGAGAGTATAGCAGACTGAAAATCAGCTTACTGTGGACCTTTTAAGGCACTATCAATCAATAGTCATTAAGGAGGAGACAACATTCCCAATTCCTTTAAGAACCCTGGATCAACCTGGGAAAAGCTTATTGATTTGCTTTCTTTTTTAACCTCATGTATAAATTATTTGTGTCATTTATTCAGGCCTTTGTGGCACGGAGAATTAAAACTTTTTATCTAGTTAAATGGTCATGATCGTATTATCATTGTCCGACTCTATGGCTGATGTGCAACCTTTACTGTTGCCTCTGTTTTGTCCAAATCAGTGTTAATGTAGTAAACTTCTTTTTGCCAGTCTAGTGGCATGGCTTTTTCGAGAGGATGAAGATTTTGTTGATCCCTGAATGTACCTATAGCATCACCATGACAATATTTGCATTTGTCAAATGCTTTGACAAAATACCTGTCAAATTAATGATATTTCCATCAGCATGAGCTGCACTTACAAATATTAGCATTCTAACAGGCTTAACTAAGATGGTAAACATGGTAAACATTATACCCGCTGAACGTCAGCATTGTCATTGTGATCATGTTACCATTAGCTGACAAGCATTTATTGCATCTTATACTTATAGATGTAGATTTAGTCTTGTTAAGGCTCTGATAATGGATAAGGTGAGCAGAACTTGTAGCACATAATGGACCTACATACAGGATTTGGTCCAAAATTCTAATATGAATACACCCAGCAGGTCAGTGTTAGAATGGGGAGTTCTTCCTTTCTGTAGCAGTCACTCCACACTTCAGAGTGCAGAACAGAACAGCACTGTAGTAATTACTCCCCACAGTAGCAGTAGGAAACTTCAGACTGTACATGAATGAGCCATGAACTTGTGTTTGGTCAGCAGGGCAGATATGGCTGATGAGCAAGATACCAAAACATCCTTTGTTGAGTCGAAAACCAGTGGCCACAAGGTAAAGTGTGGGATCAGAGCTCCTCTACTATGTGAACCGCACAGAAAAAGCCCTCTGGAATCTGTAACACTGTACCAATGACTTGTTGGGGGGGGGGAAAAGGAAAAAGGCTTTTAGAAATCATAACCAATAAACAGATCATCATCTTGGCAAACCAAACCTTTTCTGGAACATTTCACCTGGAGTGTCAAGAGAATTGTCTTGCTGGAGAAGTGATTTAAGAGTTTGGATTGGCAAGACAACACCATTCCTTAAAATTGCGCGAGACAGACACATTTAAAGCAAGGGTATAATTAGTTCTGCAGAAGTTCCGACACGCTCCTTGTGTTAAATCGGCTGGCCTTCATTTGGTATTAGAGTAGAGTCATCTCACAGTGTCTCTTTGAAGTGAACTCTTGGAAACTGAATGAGCCATTCTTTTCTCATGAAAAGTGCATGAGCTGAATGATGGATTTGTAGAGATTAAAGTATCTACACATAAAGCCTACAACAGCAGTAAAGGAATAGTTTTACACTTCTGCGCTTTCTTCGTTGAGAGTTAGATGAGAAGATTCATACCACTCACATGTCTGTGTGGTAGGTATGAAGCTGCAGCCAGTTAGCTTTAGCTTAGCATAAAGGCTGACTTACAAATAGTCCAGCCCACAACTTGTAATTTTTACACTTTTTGTACAGAATAAACACACTAGATATAATGTGTTTATAAGTGAGCTTTAGAAGTACTGATAGCCAGATTGGTACAGAACCAGGCTAGCTTTTTCCCCCTGTTTCCAATCTTTATGCTAAGCTAAACTATAATGCTGCCGGCTTCAACTACAGATCTCCTACACACATACAGGAGATTTATCAATCTTCTCATCTAATTCTCAGTGGGAAAGAAAATAAGCGTATTTCCAAGAATTGTTAAAACTATTCCCAGGCCTCTCAAGTTTTATCAAAGTTTGGAGTGAGATAACACGTGTTAGAGGAGGAGCCACTCAAATATTTGCTGCAGCGGCCTCTCGGACCCAGCCAATTTTCTCAAGGTTTTACTAGCAGTTAAATTTTACCTATAGTTCATGATTGACATGAACAGGTGAATCTGATAAAATACTATTTATATATAAACTTATATTCAAAAATACAAATGTATTAAAACTAAAAAGAAATTTGGCTATGTGTGTAGTAGTGCTGTACACATAGGCCTACAGTAGGATGGCAGAACTTGCCCCTACGCATGAATGCCAAGCTGTGTGTGTGTGTGTGTGTGTGTGTGTGTGTGTGTGTGAGAGAGTAGGCTACACATTTCAGCTTATGAATGGTGTTTTGTGTTGTAATTGATTGTTGCACATTTTAATGCCTTGATGACTGGGGTATAGGGGGCTCCCGCTTGAGGCACTGTGGCTCAAGGCCAGCCATTTTCACTATCATGATGGATGATAGCTTTCCAAAATATAGAAAAACATCTCTAGTCCTTTCCTTAGTCCTTAGCCAAAGCTAAGCCCAGTGGTGGACAGTAACAAAGTAGTACCGTACTTAAGTACACAAGGTATGTGTACTGAACTTGAGTATTTTCTTTTCATGCCACTTTCTACTTGTACGTCATCTCAAAGGGAAATATTGTATGATAAATACATAATAAAAAGAATCATTAATTGCAGTCTGATGCAAAATAGTTTAACCTCAACCAACTACAATAATCCATGAGGAATACTAATGTAATGATATAATATATAATAGTATATGGGACATTTTTCTTTCTGCTTTGAGTAGGCTACTTTTATTTTAAGCTACTTTTACATTTTTATGCTTATAGCCTACTTATATACTTTAACTTAACTTTTTCAATGCAGTATTTGTGTACAATGTAAATACTTGAGTATTTTTACAGTGAGGTATTGCTACTGGTTTTTAAAGGATCTGAATAGGCCTAAGTTACTTTGCTCACCACTGGATAAAAAAAGCCTAAGCTAAATGGTTGCAAAGACATTGGAGAGTTTTTGACTGCATCATCTCTAAAAATTTAGCACAAATTTGTCATAGCCTACTCTTCAGCTTCAGCTGCTCTCACTCTCACAAGCAAGTGAATCGTAATGCAAATCAAAATGCAAAAAATAAATACCCACAGTTACCGTATCCAACGGGTCTTGTGCTTCCAACTTCCACTCCGTGTGTGCACGCACCTGGTAACGAATGTGCTTGCAGCGGGATCACGGAATTTACCTGGAAACAACCCATTTTATGTCTGATTGGCTTGACGGCTCTGGCATTTATTAGGTTACAGATAAGGCTATGAACTCGGCACAAAAATGATTAATTGACAAATTTGAGGATGTTATCTCTGAACTAACTTCTCAGCGTGAGAAATACAAGGTGTGGCGTGTGAGCGTGTGAACTGACTGAAATGCGTGTGTCTCATGGTGAATACGTGAGACTTGAGAGCCCTGATTCCTTAAAATTCTGTTCATTTGATACTTTAAAGTTGGAAATATGTGCCTAACAGCACTGCTTTTCTTAGTCCCACCTTTTCTTTTTTTGTCAGGTCAAATCAACATGCTGTGCTGTGATTTATTATTTCTGATTATAGCAGCCTATAAAGCTGGGCTTTCCAAGCTGAAGGCATTCTGATCTGATGTGCAGGAGCAGGTCTGTGATGACAGCAGCACTTGCTGTTCCCAGTAGATTTCCTCTGCTGTGGCACATCAACTTACTTAACAGCATATATTATAGGCTGTCGTTCCTTTTGCCCAAGTATTTTCTTAAATTAACTTTCAGCCACATGGGAAAAATCTCTCCATTGGCACACACAAAAGTTACTAATTTTCCTTCCACTGAAGCCACACATCTTTTAAAAGCTGTTAAGTTCTATGGTGCATTACACTTGCAGTGATTTCTAACCTATTTCTTTTAGCTTTCGGTTAATACATACCTAATATTTACACAAACGTGCATTTTTATTATCTTTTGTTATTTTAAGTCTGTTAAAATGTGTTGAACAATGTACATGCCTCCTGCTGAGTGTAGAAGGAACACTGGAAGTACATTACATGGTAACCCTGTGAAAGCCCCTGGTCTTGCAGCAGCGGCTTACCATAGAAGGAGAATATGCCACTCTGCCGTTTCCTCCCCTCGGTGACTGGAGCAGGAAGTGACCACACTGAACATGCCTACTTGGCAGGGTTTGCTGGTGACTTATTTCCTGTCTGTTACCCCTGGAGACCAAGAAAGGCAGTCCAGCAGGGCTCCATTAAAGCCAATTAGCGAGAATGCATTCTAAAACGGCATCAGAAGCCAACTCCAACCCACCAAATGTCACTAATTATGGTGCTTTTTTAAAGCTGAAATTACAGGAGTGGCGTGCTGTTTCTGTTTGCTTCAGGAACTGCATCGTCATCTAAGTCTCGCTTTCTTAGAGCAGGGTTACTGAGGTTATGAGAGGGGACGTGACGTTGTAGCCACCACAGACTAGTAACTTAGGATTGTGTTGTAGTCAGCCCACCAAATTATAAATCTCTCAGCTTGGGGCATGTTTGGGGTTTTTGGTTGGGGATTTTTCCTCTGGCAGAAGTCCACTTGGCAGACTTTCCTTGTCACACACCAGTTAACATAAACAGCATGTATATGCCCACTTAATACAAAAGTCCAAACAAAATGCTCAGAGCTCCTACACACAACTTCAGAATATGGGATTGAAAGAACTGACCTCTATTATAGTGTTTGTGTTTCTGACCAAACCAATGCCAAACCAATCCACTTATATAAGTACTTGCTACAGCTTCCAATTCAGACTGTGAACAACAATGTTCAATTTTCTAACCTTTCCAGGCTGCTGATAGCGTAGAGCCCAGTCCAAACCTGGGCCATAGCCCAGCTTCCTGGAGGCGGCAGCTGCCCAGCAGTGACCCTCACCACCTTGGGAGCTCCTATGATCGGGCGCCCAAGACAGCAGGGGCCTCCACCAGAGGCGATCTGTGGGCCAGTCGGGGTCAAGGGTCAGGGGCCAGAGCCGAGGGGAGGAGTGGAGCGGGCAGCAGACCGTGGAGCCATCGTCACTCTGAACCAACCAATTAGACCAACTGTGTCTGAGCAGGGCTTTGGACAGGTAGGAGAGGGTGGTTTCTCAGATCTTTTCTTTTCTTTCTTCTGACTCCTGAAACTCATTAATCAAAGGAAACTGATGTTAATTACCCCTGTTGCAGTGAGTTCACATCTCTTAAGGGGGTTTCAAAGCAAATTTGCAGTATTAAGCTGAGCCAGCACTGCTGTAGCACATTTTACAGCACTGTGTTTAATACATCCATCATGGTGGCAGCAGTGCAGTGGTTTACTAAGTAGAGTTACCCGACTGGAAAGGCCCAGATCACTGCATGTAACAGTTGCTATCCACCCTGCTGAGGCATCCTTGAGCAAGGGAGTTCCTAGTGAACTGCATTGTAGCTAAACCTGTGAAAAAAGTGTAGAGAGAAATACTTCATTGTCCATAATTTCCAAGTATTTTCCTGATTCCTCAGCGGTTTCCTGGTAAGAACTTTGCTATTTAGCATTAAATGGGGGGCAATTTTGGATTTTCTTGAAAGAGGAGCTCCATTTAAACCCAAATAAATATTTATTCATTTTTCATTTATTATTGGAAACTTTTTTTGTTCATACACAGTGACTTTTATACTAACAAATTTCACATTTTTACATGTTCAGCTGACCTGCTGTGCACTGACTGAAAGACTCTCCAAGTTTTGTTGGAAATTAATTGTAATCATTTAAATTGGAATTAAACATTGTTTCTATTTTCCCCATAATTAGTCTGAAGTCTGAGCAATCATTCTTCTAAAGAAGATGAATAGTTGTGTTAAAATATGAAGGATTAAGTAAGATCTTTCTCTTCAATTTTCTTAACAGCGCTCCATTAAGCTCTCAATGGCACAAGGAGGGCCAGACATCAGTCTCCTATTAACCAGTGACTACACCATTACCACCATCTCCAAAAGTCAACATCTACAGCCTGTTGCCATATAGAACAACAAACCACAGACATCCTTACTCTGACTCTGAGCTTACGCTGGGACGTAAATGGCCCTTCCTAAGCTGAACTTTCTCTGTCCCAAAAGAGGCATAAATGGAAAGACAGTGCCTGTACAGTGCTTTGGAGGTCGCCTCACAAGCCCATGTATCCTCTCCTGCTTCTTGTGTTGGATGTATTATAGTGTAATCCCAAAACGTGACAAGGGAGAGGCTGGCATGCTGGAGGAAGGCTGGAGATTTTCCTGCGTGCCAGAGAGGGTTTAAAGAGAGTCAGAGGAAGATGGACTCGCACGTTGAACATGCCTTTCTCAGAGGACCGTTGCAGTGACCTCAGTGGAGCTGGATTTTCAACCTTTCTTCATCGCTGACAAAACAACCCAATCAACAGCAGTATGATGTTTAACATGCATCTTCATCTCACACAGCTGGATCTTCATGCAGAATCCTTTACCCACTAAAGAATCTTTACCTTAAATGCGACCAAAAACAGGAAGCGAATTACTATCTTGGCTGACACGTACCATCATATTCACTTGTTCTTACTGAACTCCTATTTGCTTTGACAGCCATATTAGCTTTTTCCTGATTTTCTCACACATAGTATATACTCAAAACCATACAAGCACGTGCAAACAACAAGAAAACAAAACACATGCGCATTTTAACTTTTGGTTTACTTTGAACTTACGTCACCACTTTCTGGCATGCGGCCTGAAACTGGGTTTAATTTGGAGACTTAGATGTTGAGCAAACATTTGCATGTTTCTAAATAATAAATGAAGAGCACTTGAAAGATTGTGACTCAACATGCTGTCTGCTTAAAGGATTGCTGGTTTTCTGTATTTAAAGAGCACGCACACATTACTTCTAACAGACTGGAACCTTATTGATGCTTTATGCCATTTTCATCACTTATTATGATTCTTTGTAATTCGCTTCCTGTTCTGCATTATATTTTCCCTTTTGCAAAAAGATCTTAGTTTGCATGCAATGAAACGCAATGCACATGTAGAAAGATAATAATAATTGGGGAGGAGGAGCATTGTTTATAACCTCAAAACATGCTACAATTTTCATGGTGCTTTATTTTACAGCTGTTCATGTATTTTGAGAGAGCCATAGCAAAATGGAGTTTCTGTTTTAACTGAACATTGGACCTCGGATTACCAGCAAACCTGGCCTGGCAAGGTGAACATTTTTTCAGTGCTGCTGTAAATACTTTGTACATGCCAGCCAGTCATAGGAAGATCCAAGACTTCTAACCACAAGGAACTGACAGTCCAGCTTGTGTGTGTGTGACTGGGTTCGCCGTGCGAATCGTCCCAGCTTGTCTCCATTTCTTATTTCTATAGAGGTGTATTATTTTGTTACATTATAAAATACCAACTTGTGGTTGGTTTGTTGCAGCAGTCTCATATTGGTGGGGGCCACTGCAGCAATGGGGGTGCCATAGAAACCAATTTAGTAGTGGCCAGTAATAAAATAAGGTGGTGCATATCTATGACAGAAACGTGTCTGTAATGTTTGAGTCTTTCAAGAGGCTCCTGCTGGATTTAAGGTCTGACAAACGATATTCATTTCAGTACGACAGGCGATGTAAACTTTGATCCCGCAAAAAAATGTATGAATGTTGCTATTGAATACAGCTGAGAATGACTAATTGCTTGACGCACCAATCCAACATGACTGCATTATTTGTCTATCTGACAAGATCATGTAACCTTAACTGTGACAACTTGGGACACATGGGATCTGTTGAAGAACTTTGGACTTTTAAAGCCCATTCTCCATTGTGTTCCTCTGCTGTTATGGATTTTGATGCTGCGTTGGGTCAGACCCTGCTGGGGATGGCCTGGTTTAGTCTGAATACATTTCTCAGTTTTCCTGTTTTCTACCAGCCGCAATCTAGCTGTAATATTTATTTTTCTTCATATATGTACTTGGTCTTGTATTGTGAATAGGTCTGCCCGGTGGCAGAAGACTAGTCTGTCGCCGCTTTGTCACTTTACTGTTTATGCAAGCAGGAGATTGTATGCAAACAATAAATTCCCCCCCCCCCCCCCCCCCCCCCG
>NC_060160.1:12816845-12826338 GCF_021292245.1 Micropterus dolomieu | reverse complement strand
CCCCCAGATCGGAGGGGATGACTGTGTAGTGACAAGTTTGCTCCAAGTTCAAAGTAAAACGTTATCTTCAGAATGCACATTGTTCATGTCCATTATTTTTACCATTTTCTAGAAATATCTACAGTATGTTCATCTGTGCCTTGACATACATTCAGTCCCAACAGATTCAGACTTGCACGATGTACCTAAAACTTGCTGTACAGATAAATAACATACAATACTAATTGTGAGGTTCTTTTTTAAATAGTTTTTACATTTGAAGGATTGTTGTATTGAACATTGTAAGAGTTTTGGTTTAAGCGTTAAATTAAAAAGGTTCTCAGAGGGAACTCCTCCCTGAGGGATGTCACAAAAGGTTTCCCTGAGAAAAAGCTAGTTTTTTTTCTTTTCGAACCTTTTAAGGAATATAGACCGCACTGCCCAAAACACTGTGTCTATATCTTTGGATTTGTCTGTCAGAGTCGCAGGGTGCAGCGCAGCCTCAGGAAGGATTGCCTTGTGGCCTCTTCATGGACACTACTGGCTTTATGATCGAGCAAAAACAGACCAGACATACTGTTCTGAGCTCTCAGTGCACATGCAATGACTTGATGATCATATAGTCTGTGCTTTCTCTGTATGTTACTACTACCACTCATCTCATTTACCAAGAGGGAGTGCCATTTCATCCCCAATCTCATCTTTTCAACTGATTCCAATTTTCCTTTTAGTATTTCAGAGAAGTCAAATGTCCCTCCCGCTCTCTTCCTCTCTTCCTCCTCCTTCCTCTGTTTCTCTGCATCTCCCTTGGATTCCCATTTCCTAAAAGGAAAGCCTAGTCCTAAACAGTGGTTCTATGTGTTGCTGGTTCAGAGAGTTGTTTTGTTGAAGGCCAGAGGCCTGTCACCAGATAGTGATGGGCAGCTCCCTGGGTAGCTGAAAGGTCAGAGTTCAGGGCTACATCTAATCCTGTCTTTACGTCTTGACTCAGGGCTTCTAAATACAGGAGGGAGGAAGACAGACAGCTTGGCAGTGATGTCCACTTTAGGGATAATTAAAACAGAAAGGGTATCGAATGTCCACTTCTGCCTGTGCTCATGCTGCCAGAGATGCACGTGGTGTGGTCGTCCATCGGCATGCATTGTTATTAATATGTCAGTGAGGGCTCTAGTTTTAAAGCTGGACATGTAAACCGGTGTGTTGTAAGCTGCTGCAGATCCCCGAGTAAGAAGCTGTTGAATGACATATGTGCCTGTGTGTTTGTCAGAGCTGCACACGAAGGGCCGGAGATAGGTTGTTTTGTTTTTTTTTGTAGTTTTATTTTTTTTTTTTTATATACCCGAGGCTGACATCACTGTAGGTCAGGATTACTGTATATAGAAACTTGATGATGCTAACGCACATGCCCTCTTCCACACTCACCCTGCCTTACTGCCCCTGTAAAGTTTGCCCAATAAATAAATAGTCTACGATGCAGACAATCCTACAGTCTCTGTGCAACCTCTGTCATTCATTTTATTTTACTTCAGTCTCTCTCACTCTCACTCTCTCACACACGCATGCACGCACACACGCACACACACACACACCCACCCATCACCATGAAGAGAGTATTTGAGTTGGGGGTCCCAGGAAGAGCCCAGCTGTCGGAAACTGTAAGTTTTATGACGCGTCGGAGGGTTTCCCTCCTGGAGACCGGCTTCAAAGAACGCTTTTTAAAGGGCAAAGTTGAAACTGCGTCCTCCGCTATGCATGCTGCCTCTCTTCCTTACAAGGCCCCAAAGTACACTAACACCTGACTCTACATTCACTTCGTCCATTGAAACCTTTCTGGACCAATTAAGGCTTCTATCGATATGTGTTTTGGGCTACATGCCACTACTCGCACGTTATAAGTCTTATCCATTGCTTCCAGTGACGAGAGCCTGTATAGTGTTGACATGGTGGAATGTACTGACTGGTCATCTGGGACTCAAGTGAAGACTTTACAGGTTTCCAGACTTCTATGGCTTTTGTGGCACTATAAAGAAGCAGCTGGGGGCTGTTTATGAGTTTTTGTCGCTCCTCCTCCCTGAATTGATGGTAGTTTTGCAGATCATTTGTTTAATCGGAGAATCAGTATGATGGCTGCTGCTGGAGCAGAATATTTAGGACATGGCTGTGAATGATGTGATTGAAAACTCCTAGAAGGACAAGAGGTAGTTACGCAGTGGAGAGAAAAGAGGCTGCCCTCAGCTTTGCTGCTGCAAATACCAACTAAAGAGTTAACAGAAATCCTCTTAGGCTCTGCTGGTGTATGTATAAACATCCGTTATTTACAAGTCATTGTTTTTTCCTTTTTATAAAGTAGACTAGAATGTACTTAGTGGAGATTGGAGTGGTGGCACTCGGGCAGTGAGTAGGCCCTTGTCCTCAAAGGCCTCCATTGTGAAGCCAGGGTCATGGTGTCATTGTGTGGCATAGGCTATAATCTGCACTTAACCAGCACTTAACTTTAAGACCTCAAACGACTAATGACTCCTTAGTCCCCTTTGTCAAAAAGTTCCCTCTTCTGTATCCCAGAATTGTATTTTAACCAGTAGCTGTTTGCTGAATGTACCAGTCGTGTATGTTATGTGTTTTTGCACCAGCCAAATTAGAATATTTAAGCATCAACTCACACAGAAAGGAAATTGGTGTGCACTCAGTGAGTGAATCATGTGTGAACATATTTTCTGAGCTATGGCACCCTGTTATGCCCGCATCTCAGCCTTCTAACATTGTGCCAAAATCATTCCACAGTATTTACAGTTGGAGACAATGCCAGTGTTTCCCCAGATGGATACCCTGTCTCTAAGAAACTGAAATTAAGGGGAAATAATCAATTTAAGGGGTTTCTCTTTTTTTGTTATCTGGTCATGTATGTTTTTATTTCTTTGTTAAACAAAAGATGTCTTATTTTGGAAGCTATATCGGATAGATTTTATTTAAGCAAAATCTTTAATTTTGTAAAGTGGGCCTTTATTATTGAAATATATTAAGTATTTGTCCATCTTGATTTTAAGAATGATATTTTTTGCAAGATAATGTCACAAGATAATGTATCTTCATCATTGTTATTACACTCCTGGAGAGTACTTATTCCTGTATTTTGTGTTTGTTATTTTAATACAAGACATTTCTCATGACCTGGAGACATGACGGCACACCATGGATCAGAGAGAGAGAGAGAGAGAGAGAGAGAGAGAGGCCAGGGTTATGTCATAGTCATTAAAGAATGAGAGCGATGTGCGTTTTATCAGAGCTGAGCAGGTCGGCAGTGCTGAGTGCTTCACCATGTGTCGTCCCATTTTTACTGGGGACCATTCAGTGCTTCGGCCTCTTCGCTACTCTGTTCTCCCTCGCTCATAAATTCAGGGTTTGTACATCTTCCATGCTGTATCTTTGTAAGTGCTGCCAAAGAAAGAAGTGTGCAGACCCCAGACACACGTGTATATATTGACGCACACAAATAATCTAATAGGAATAATCTAATAGGAATTTAAATAAAGAAAAAACATAACTGGATCTCATCTCTCTTACACACATACATGCAGAGATACAAGAATTTCAGGCCTCTACAATCAACCAGTTTTTGTTAAATTTTTGTTTGCTTGTTTTATAAGTTAATTTTGTGTGCAGAAGGAGACTGACAAACAGAGGTGTCAACACACAAAAATGTATGTGATGAAATCAGATCATAAGGGTTTCTATGATTTCATTATTGCTTCTAAGTGTGTCAGCAATGCCAGGTGGACTGTGTGGGAAGGCTATTATTACTTTTGTTTTGTTCTGTTTTAGACTTAATACATTGTGCATGTTTTAACCTTACTGTGGCTGGCGCACTCTGCATGTAGGTCCCTTGAAGCTGCCAACTGTACAGCAAACCATATGTATTCCAATAAAAATAAAAAACCAACCTGTTTGTAACACGTCTCCATGTTGGAACCTTTTTTCAGTATGTGTGTGCGTAGCTGATCGTGCGTAAAACTCAACCATGGATGTTAATCTCTTTCATGCTCTTTTGCTGAACAAGCTTAGCAAGTTTTGATTTCCTGCGGCTCTCTC
This sequence comes from Micropterus dolomieu, assembly GCF_021292245.1. Lineage (NCBI taxonomy): Eukaryota > Metazoa > Chordata > Actinopteri > Centrarchiformes > Centrarchidae > Micropterus > Micropterus dolomieu. The sequence continues at coordinate 12,822,273 of NC_060160.1, read as the reverse complement.
TCTGTCTGTCTGTCTGTCTGTGTCCCCGTCCAATCCACTGGTTTGAGCAGAGAGAACAGCAGCTGACGGTATGCAAAATAAGCAGGCAGACAAACGAGGCAAATTTGTCAGGTACAAAGAGGAAAACCACAAGCTGTTGTGGAATGCAAGGTCAGCACACACAACTTTCTCTTAAACAGCTACGCTTCGCTTTGTGAAAGCCAGGACTTCTGTTCCTATAGCTTACTTTAGAATGTGTTGATTGGAGGATTTATTCTGATTAAAACTTTTTTTACACACCTCTGACCCTCATTTACTTTATTATCCATCAGTAATGCGCAGTGCATCTCAGGAGAGGTTTTCCACTGAATTTTTACCCACTTTAAACTCAAGCTGCTTGGTAGTTTCCTACATTTCCCAGATCAGTTTTGTACAACTCTTGCATGGCCTTTTGTGTATGGGTGGAGAGAGTGATGGAGCCAAAGTTGAGAACAAGTGACATGTTAGTGCTTAGCTGCATTACATTATGGTCTATTGAGGCTACTGAGGCAGCTCTTGGACTCACAGCTTTACATTAATAATCTCAGTAGTATCAAATTGTGTATATATATTTATAGAATTTATATTACCTATATTTCTCTTATCTAGACATTTAGACAACTGAATAAATAAAAGAAGAGTTGAACTCCTGATATAAGACACCCTTTGACACAGTTGAAGTGTTCTGCCAAGAATTCCACTTAATCCAAAATCAAATGAACTGGCAACGTTTTTAATCTGCTCTATTATTCTACTATAATTTGCTATAAAAGTAAGATTTAATTTTGACAAGTTTTGTTCACTTCCCACAAAGACTTGTTTTGAAGGTCTATTTCATATATACATACATACAGTGGTGGAAGAAGTGTTCAGATCCCACAGTGTAAAAATTCTCCCATTACATTAAATAAATTCAAAATCTTATGATGTAAAAATACAAGTGTTATCAGCAATATGTACTGTACTGAAAAACTGCCTTTGAATATGTAATGTATTTCCTAATTAGATTAGAACATCAGTGGTTAAGTAGCATTTTACTGTTGAACACGGCCATGTTTATCAGTTTAAGCTGTACTCTACCTACTATGACAAGTTAAAATGTCTGATAAAATGTCAAGTAAAGTAGCACATGAAAAATAAAACTCCTCCCTTATCAGAGTTCACCATTTAGCACTGCTAAAGAGGAATCAGGACTATTCCTTGATTTGTTTGTGGGGTGTCATGAGTCAAAACAGTTGAGAGTCAGGGGTTAATGCTGTCTCCTGCTTGAGGGGTTTAATCTGTCCTAAGTTCAGATGTGGGGAGGTGCTACCCTAACACAGTGGTGCCTGTTTGGACCCTGGTACTCCTGAGCCTCAGCGCTGGTGCCTGACCTGAATTAGTGCTGTGAAGTCAACCATAGAAATGACTCAGTGGCACTCCAGGCAAGAGTAGGAGGAAGACGGAGGAGTGAGAGTGAGAAAGAGGATTCACTGCCTACAACAGGTGTCATATACGTAGCAAAGGCTGAGGGGGATGTTGACTGTGAGAATACATCCAAAGGGTTATTGAGGTCCAGCATGCAGTGTTGAAGAACTCTCACCAGCTTGATAACTGTACATGTGTGGGATTTCATGTATTTCTGTATTTTACAGAACAGATTCATATTGTCAACAAGACAAAACTTTACAGACACGCTAGTGACTTTGTTACGTTGTGCTTCGAACTAAAAGCTAACATCAGCCTGCTAACATGCTCACATTGACGCTTAGGAGGTATTTTGTTTACTATGTTCACCATCATAGTTTAGTGTGTTTTAATTAAAAGTACAGATGAGGCAAATTGGAATGTCAGTTTTTTTCAAAGGATTGGACAAAGTGAAATGATTTGATCTGATTGTGTTGCTAGAGTCAAGGGATCCCCAAAATCAGTAGGATGTTTGTACAAACGTTCATGGGAATCCATGAAATAGCATTTAAGATATTTCAGTCTGGGTGAAAGTTGTGGACTGACTGACATGGCCATGCCTAGAGCCATCCGCTAGCATGGCTAAAACACTATACTCACATAAGCTGAAACAATTATACAGTGCATATGTCATTTCTGTATTTCTACATATCTGATTATTATGGATAATGTTCAAAATACACATAACAGCATGTGGGAGGTGTTTGTACCTGTATACATTCCACCCCACACCTATGAATCATATGAGATGTGCTCAGACATGCTGTGGTCTCTCATCCAAAGGATTTTTATAACTAGCTGTCTCTGCCTCTCATTCAAATAATCAGTTGATGTGGGCTTGAGGCTATTATGAAAAATAACCTCACCAGTCAACAGTTAAACACTGCTCTGAGCTTATGGTTTACCAGGGAGGTGAAAATACCCGAGTGCTTCAGTCCAAAACCCCAGCTCAAATTACTGTTGTTACATCAAACATCTCCTTTGGTCACGATAATAATAACCGCATCTCTGGGGGGAAACAAGGCCTGTGACGCTCAAGAGTGCATGGAAACAGAGGGGCACAGAGCCCTGAAATACAACTCCACAGAAAAGCTCATAGCTCATGGTTGACCATTTTAATCTGCCCCCTCATTCATCAGATCCCCCACTATGTGGAGCTGCTGCCAGGGACCCTCATCACTCCCTCACTCACACACACTCACTCACACACACACACAGGAAAGCAGCCAGACTTGCAATGAAGGAGGGTCATTGGGGGGTCAAATAAGCAGCTATGGTACTTTTGTACATGTATGTACAAGTACAAAAACTACACATCTGCAGGTAACAACAGGACATAAAGCACTTTGTTCTGTGTTTAAAATCTGAAAAATTAAGTCTGCATACCCACCCTTTTCATTTTCAAGAAGAAAAACGCTGAGATTTCAAGGTGTAATCTCTTTCTTCTTTTAATAACAAAACAAATCAACAATATAAAAAAAGTATGTGATGACAACCATAATAAAATACTTGCAATGGAAACAAAAACATTCACAATTCGTTCAACATATGTCTTTTCAGCTTTTAATACGAACTATTTTCACTACACTCTGCAACCTAAATAGTAGAAAGTACATTTAGGAGGCATACAGCTACAGTCCATAGCAACGTTTTTAAGCCTTAAGACCACCAAGACAAGCCCTCTGGAACGACACCAGGGGGAAAGAGATAAACAGATATACGATGTCTGGTTTTAGGTTGTGTGTACATTTAGTATTTAGACGGGGGCACATAAATAGACACTGGATTTTGCAAACATGCTTCGCATGGAATCAAATACACTGAATCGCTCTGAGTACCAAACATAATGCCATGCTTCTGTTTTTAAGACTGGGAAGTCACATATTTATAAAGTCTTAGATGACTTATTACATTACTATGTAATAAAATTGGGATTGATTCCTCATTCTTTAGCATAGCACAGTCTCTGTAGTGGGTTACATCTGTCTCCACATTTTGCAGGAAATGTGTACAGTCACGAACATCCCAAAATAAAAGTCTGAGGAACTGAAATGCTCCAGTTATGGAATCTCACATCATACCTAAAGCCAGAAAATAAATCCTCAAGTCATTACTACATGTATTTTTCTCAAAAATGCAGTAGTTTGTCTGACAGTCTGGAGTTGGCAGGAACTGGGAGAGGCAATTTCAGACACTGGGGGTGGGCTGAGCCTGCTGAGGGTTGCTGGCGGCTGTGGGAGTGGCCTGTCGGGGAAGCGTGTACATGGCACCCAGGAACTGATCTGCAATGCGTCCAGCCTCACGGAGCCCGCTGAGCAGGGCGCCATGGACTGTAGCAGGGTAATTCCTGATAGTGTGCTCCCCAGAGAAGAAGAGACGAGGGACCGGCTGAGAGGAAAAGGAAAACCACAGTGAGATCGATGTTGGATTGTCCCAACATAATAAGGAATTATAAGAAAATAGGGGGACTGATGAGACAGGAAAAAGTGCGGTAGTAAACTGCCAGAACTCATCAGTCAACGCATAAATATGACTTGTTCACATCAATCAGCATGCAAACTTCAAAAGAGCACAAAAAACATCTGTGTGGGGAATAAACTACTCTGCTTTGGTTTGGTTAAATATCGTGGTCAGGCCCGGGATGCCTTCTCTCCCTGCTTTCTCTCGCTTACACACACTTACACACACGATTCTTTAGTAGTTTGTGTGCTTACCTGTGAGGCTCCCGGTATAGCAGGGCCAGGTGTGATGGGTTGTGCCATAAGGTCATAGTCGTTACCCGAAGAACCTGCTGCGACGTACGAGTAGGAGCCCCGCGCCCAGGGGTCTGCACGCCAACGAGTGACCACAGTTTCCTTTGGCTGCCATGACAACAAACAACACCACATACTTTTCAGGAGTTTCCATGATGATATTGGAGGGACCTGTAAACAGCTGGTTGGCAAACAGTTCCAACGCTGGCTTCCATGCATATGATTTTATCCCATTTGAAACCATAAGCAAATGATTTATAATGACGAGTGGTTTGGATACGACTCCACTTATGAGTGCCTTTCACATATGCTCGCTGTGTAAAGTCGTGCTGGTTATGGGGGTCAATTCAGGAATTAAGTTGACATTCCACTTACAGTAATGGAAAAACCAGAGAAATAAAACTAATGATGGAGCTTAAAAAATACAATCCACCACTACTTTTCTGTAAACAACAAACATAATGAAGTTGTAAATGAACACAACTGCCAGCTATGTCAAATTATATAAATATTGTGAGAGGAATAAACTATCGGGTATGTGGAAGTTAAAGAAGTAATCAAGATGAAAGTGGTGAAATATGAACAAACAAATGTCAGCACTGAAAATATCAGCAAAGTGGGAGAGTCGTGTACCTGCGGTACGGCGCTGCTTCCAAATATTCCTTTGAGAATGGCCAGGCAGCGTCCGACAATCACATCATCGCTGATGTTCTCCATGATGCCAGCGGCCTCACCAGCCATCAGAGCGAGTAGGATCGGGGCTGAAAAGAGGAAAGGCAGTTTGTTACAGATGCGTTTTATGGATCTATCAGAGAAGGGCATGTATATGACATTATATATGAACATGAAATATATCTCAGTACCACATCGCTCTGCGTCAAAGTATCTACAACAACAGTGTGAAAGTAAAAGGGATCTTTGTCACCTTTGTAGAGGTTCCAGAAGAGGAAGAGTTCGCCTCGACTTGCTGTGGTGGAGCCAACATGACCAAACAGGTTGACGCTGGGATCCCAGAATACGCGGTCAAAACACAACACCACCTTCAGACGGGGAGGAACACAAAATAAAAACAAACAGTCATACAACAATCAAAGTGCTTATTTTAATCAAGAGCTCAACTGCCTGTGAAGTTCATCTCAGGATCAGCACATTTACTGGCATTGCTTCATAGTTATCACTGTGTGAATGGTGGGGCGCCCTCTGCTGGAGAT
>NC_060160.1:12778477-12816825 GCF_021292245.1 Micropterus dolomieu | reverse complement strand
CTGCTTCCAAATATTCCTTTGAGAATGGCCAGGCAGCGTCCGACAATCACATCATCGCTGATGTTCTCCATGATGCCAGCGGCCTCACCAGCCATCAGAGCGAGTAGGATCGGGGCTGAAAAGAGGAAAGGCAGTTTGTTACAGATGCGTTTTATGGATCTATCAGAGAAGGGCATGTATATGACATTATATATGAACATGAAATATATCTCAGTACCACATCGCTCTGCGTCAAAGTATCTACAACAACAGTGTGAAAGTAAAATAATAATAATAATAATAATAATAATCCTTATTTGTAGAGCACTTTTCAAAAACAAGTTACAAAGTGCTTTAACAAGTGTAAAGAATAATACAAAAAAAAAAAGATAAGAGCATGAAAGGGATCTTTGTCACCTTTGTAGAGGTTCCAGAAGAGGAAGAGTTCGCCTCGACTTGCTGTGGTGGAGCCAACATGACCAAACAGGTTGACGCTGGGATCCCAGAATACGCGGTCAAAACACAACACCACCTTCAGACGGGGAGGAACACAAAATAAAAACAAACAGTCATACAACAATCAAAGTGCTTATTTTAATCAAGAGCTCAACTGCCTGTGAAGTTCATCTCAGGATCAGCACATTTACTGGCATTGCTTCATAGTTATCACTGTGTGAATGGTGGGGCGCCCTCTGCTGGAGATACAGCATTAGCAGCAGCTCAGATTGCATAATAATGCAGTATTCTCTCTCTGTGCTGCAGTAGAATTAGGAGTTAAAACTACCCTGCTGCAGATGATGCTCAGCAACAGAGAGAGAGAGTGCACAGGAGAGCTGGTGGGTCAGAAGTGATGCAGAATGAGCACTCTGATCGGATTACTAACACACTGGCAAAAAGCATTTTTCATTCCCACGTAAACAGGCTCTGACTGCCTCTCCACTCCTATACTTAGCAAACACACTGTCCATGCCACCCTTTTAATCCCACCCTCCATTCTACATCAGAGCTCAGATGTAGGATAGATAAAACATCATCACCTAGGCGGTTTAGCGAAAGGAGGGAATTCCCTGTCGTCTGAGCTTGGTACTAATCACTATTGTGATTTATGGGGACAACAACAACAACAGGAAGGAGGAAGGGGATGTGTTCATTCTGGATGCTGCGGACTTGGACAATGATATATGAACCTGCAAGGAACACACTCAAATACTTTTTTTGGCCCTCTACCACTGAAGGTCAACTTCCTGGCATAATGACACTGCAGCAGAAACAGTAGCAGGAGGGCTCCCGAAGGGACCACATCCTCCATCTTGCCAGAAACACACTACATGATTTAAGACCGGACGTGAACATGACAACTTATTTCAAGACTGGAGACTTTGCGCTGGTTTGCACAAAGTGTGGCAGGCCATACTTGGCACACATTATCCTGTACGGAGTAGAGCCTCCCATGTAAACATCAGACTACTTAGGGACCATCTTGACTATATCAAACATCTGGTCAACATCTAGAATCTGGACGAATCAGAATGAGATTGTGTAGTTTGGTGAACTGGTTAATGATAACAGGATAGAAGGAAGCAAGCACAGTATGCTTATTTAGAAATACAACCTTGTTGAGGTTGCCAAAGCCCATTCTCTGTATAGCAGATGTCTTCCACTCAGGCAGCGGGGGAACAAACTGCACAGCAGGGGGCTGCTGCTTCAACACACCAAGAGGCAGGGTGCACAGCACAGCATCACACTTGTATATGAAGGTCTGTGTTGTGGAGCGAGTGTTGACTGCTATCACCTCACAACCTGGAGAATGAACAGATAAGACACATTGCACATTAGTTATGAGATCTACAGTGGAACTCGTGGCCAAAAGCGGTAAAAGACACACGTGGCCCTGTGCACGTACCAGAGGCTGTGTATCGAACCTGCCGCACTGCTGTGTTTAGTTTGATGTCCAAGCCTTCAGCCAGGGCCACAGGAACACAAGAGTAACCATTCCTTACTGTCAGGTGGCTGCCAGTGAACTCAAAGTCATCATCCTGTGGATAAATTAACAACCTGATACAAACCTGACCCAATAAACCTCCTAATGTAACAAAACAGATGGGCAGAAGTGTCTCATAGTTAAAATTAGCAATAACTTTTTACGCACTTTGCACTGCAAGAACGGACAACCAGTATCACACAGTTATAACATTTCAAAATGTCTACATGTATATACCTGATCCCAGTGCTTGAGAGAAAGGGTGGAGAGGGGCGTGGCGTTGGCAAATTCCAAGTTGGCAAAGTGCCAGTCTAGGATCTGCCGATCCCTGGATGACAGGTAAACATCACTATGGGAAAGAAGTAAAGGAAAGAGACATGGTGATGGATCCTGACAGCTATTCAGACATCATGGGGACAGGTTTACTCATGCACAAGCTTAACTCAACAGAGCAATAACGTAATAATGCATATTTGAACACATAGCATTAACTGAAAACTATAAAACAAAATCTTAAAATTGCCACAGGACATGCACAGGTAAACATCTGTTGCTAAGGGCTGCAGGGCTCCAACAAGCAATTCTTCTTTATAATCATTAACGACTGATTATTTTCACATAGGCCGTCGAGCATACTTATCCTGGATAGCTCCAATTAATAAAAGGCGGCTTGTGGAGATCTGCATAGTTACATCACAAAGGGGTTGTTTCAAACCAGAGCACAGAACAAGCTGCTCCTGCCTTTGTTCCTAGCTGGATTCAAATAATTGCTTTGTGGCCATGTCGGATCAGGGATGTATTGAATTGAATTTCTGATAAATTACTTAATGTGTGTGTAAACAATTCACCCTTATCCCTCTCTACTGTTTAACATCTGGTAAGTTGTCCCGGTGCAGAGAAGGAGTAGCAGTTGAGGAGATGATGCTGAAACATGCTGAAGGATTGGTTACCTGGGTGGATTGGCCTCCAACTCCTGCAGCTTCTCCTCCAGCTTGACCTGCATCTCTACCAACTCATCATATTCCTACAAGGCAGATAGCAAGGCGATGTACACACATGTTCATTACATCCATATAGTATCACTGCTGGAAAATATTGATACTATTCATTTATTAACTATTACAAATAAGACTCAAAGATGATATTTCACAGCAAGCTTAACTGGTGTCAGACTTTAGGAGCTGGTGATGTCTTTAACTAAGTGAGCGTGTGTCGCATGCATGTGCGTGTGTGTACAAGGTACACACCCAGAGGGTTTCAGGTCATGTAGAAAGGACATGCAGTCTCGACAGAAAGGGCTGACTCAACCTGTTCATCAGTTCACCACAATAGAACCCAGTATGGCAGCAGCGCACATTCTGGTAATACCACCTACCGCGCCAGGCCCCAGGACACAGCTACACTGAGTCAAACGTCCTAATAGTGACTCCAAGCTAGCAAGATGATCTGGGAAAACACTAAAAATGGCAAGAATACTGGGAAATGTCCCAGCAAAAATATCCTGACATAGCTATCCTCTCACTGGCTTTAAAATCTTGTTATATGGTGCAGTCATGCATGTGACAAACACACACACACGCGCTCTCTTAAATGCTCATCCTGTCTTGCTGAAAATGTGTGTGTACATCCGCAGACATAAAGACAGTCAGACAGTGATTCAAGGCCTTGAAGTGGTTTCTCAGACAGCGGATGGGTAGCAGACAAATCCAGTTCAGACACCAGCTGTGTTTAAACCAACTAAAACCTCCTTCTAAAATACACACATAGCAGCAGTGGAGGTGATTTATCTGAACCAAAAATAAAACGGCAGCATTGACTCTAATAATACATCCTACCAAGGCATTAAACCACTTAAACACAGCTTGTCTGGTTTACTTGGATTGCATGGCATTAACATTCTGTGAGGCATCCACCCTGACCTTAGTAGTCCATAAAATATCCATTTTACATGCTAGTACTGCTGCCTTATAATACTATTACAAATTGTTTGATCTTTGCAAGCCTTAATTATTCAGAACAAGTACAAACGTTTCTGTCTTGCAAACTGTGGTGGTCGACCTTTTGACCTGCAGGTACACTTAATAGTCAACCCAGGAAATCTAATATTGCTTCAAAGTAGTTCAAACTAAAGCAACTGAAAACACAGACGCTATGTAATACCCACTACACCACAAACACACTTGGAAATAGTATTTAAACTTAACTGCTTTGACTAAAAGTATTTTTAAGTCCTGCAGCCTGATTTCTGCCTGGTGCAACGGACTTGAGGAAGTAATGAAAGTGTCACATAGGAATCTCTTCTGGACAACAACCAGTCTAGATAACTGCCTGCAGCTTGTAAATATCTGTAGGTAAGTGTAAGGAGATGTAAGTCTATTGTAACTTTCTATGTTGCTCGTCAGATTTTTTGATGATGACATTCCTCTTTCTTGTTCTGAAACAGTGTTTGAGCTCACTTTGCAGAGCGCGGTGAGGTCGCGGTGCTTGCTCTTCACCAGGAACTCAGCTGTGATATCTCTGGGTGGTTTGACTTCACTGGCCTCTTTATACTGCTGATGGAGCTCCTTAACCCGTTCCTTAGTGGTCACCATCTAAAAAGGGCAAAATAAAAAGGAGAGGGAAAACAGGGTTTAGCACTTTACTTCAGGTCAACTTGCAAGTGCTTCTCTGCCTTCCCTGCATGATTTTTTTAACCTGAAATTGAAACCAACAGTGTTCCAATCTTAAGCATGCTTCTTTTACCATAATGGCACTTTCAGACTGCAATCAGTTTGTCAGTAATTTACTGGAAGGGCACCCCATCTATTAGCTCTCTTAGCGAATCAATCAAGCAAATGTAACTGACAACACCGCTGACAGATGTTTGCCAAATCTGAGCAGGACTTTTTTACAGCAATTAAGTGTTGACAGTCTGATTTCTGGTCCTTCTTTTTTTCATACCAAAATGACAAAACAAGTGGAAAATTAAAATGCCTTCACCACTTGCCAAGGTTTCCCTTTAAGTAGTCTTAAAGGAATAATTCAACATTTTAGGAAATAACACTGTTTTCTAGATACCACTCAACACGCTTAATATGAAGCTAGCCCGGTGTTCTGTCATCACCGTGAAAAAAGTTCCAATGCGCAACTCCACAGTAAAACCAAATCAACATTGTGGTGGAAGTCAATTACAGTTAAAATTAGTGACATTTAGTGGTGCTAGTTTACAAGACTAGCTGTCCCACTGCTTCCAGTCTTTATGCTAATCGGCTGCTGGCTGTGGCTTCATATTTGAGAGTGGTATTAACCCTCTCATCATCTTGATCATCAGTAGTCTCTACTGTCTTTAAGCACTGTTTCTTTACAACTCGGTTTGCAAGCTAAGTCTTGTGGCGCTGGGAGGAAATTCTGCCACCACAAAGTTGATGGCATTATGAAATCTGTTTAGGAAGCTTTACTTGTGCTCACCTTGTTGAGAAGATCCCTGAGATCTTCCTGAGTCTTTACGATCTTCTTCCAGTGTTCTATCTGCTCATCTTTTACATGCTTCTCCTGCAGCCTACACACACACACACACGATTATGATTATAAGTGTTTGTGTGTATCTGTATACATCTCTTCTTTGGGTACACGTGTGAAGGACACATCTGTCACCATCTCCCCTTGTGTGAGTTCATGTATAGTACACCATACTCACTGTATGACCACTTCCAGGGCCTGTCCCAGAGAAACAGGTTTGTTGTTGAGGAAGTTGAAGTCCAGCTGGTGGCTGAGGTAGGAGGTGGCCTCCAGCAATCTGTTGAACTCTTGCTCCACCATCTCATCTTTTTCCTTTGGCACCTGGATACACACACGCAACCACAAAACAAGGACACTGGATCATCAGTCACACTAACGCCAGCAGTGATGGAATCTATATTTGAGTGTATTTTTCCATAAACAGTAGGAAAAGCATGCCAACTAAAGTTAAAGGCACAAAAATGATTAGAAGTGGTACAATAAGCTTGATCATGTTTTGTTTTAATATAATTTATACATCACTCCATATCCTACTAAACTACTTGGTCATGCATTTAAGTCACTGATATAAGCAGAAGAAGCATAAATGATGCTGTCCATGCCCCTCAAAGACACTTTCCCAGTAAGAGACTTAAAGCATGCTTCCAAACTCACTCAATATAAACATCATGCTAGGATAAACCAGACATTTCAAGTCTCAACCCATGATTGGTCTGCAGCACAAGCTCTACTCCGACCATCTGAAACCCAAACAGTTAGATGTACATGGTGATTCTGATTTGGGGGAGGGGGGAGGGGAGGAGGGTGCTGTACATCAATCATGGATTGGGCTTTAAGAGAAAATCCACACTTTAATACATTATTTTAGTATATTTCACCAATTTGAATAGAGTATGTTTCACTACAAATCCTTATCTCTACAACCTACATCTAGTCAGACTCTTGTCAGTGGTGTTATTTGATTATTTGTACAGTAGCCTCTACATGAGATAAGGTATCATTAATATTGGAAAGTTCTCTTATTATTAAAATCATAATGTATTACTGTGCATGTATTACCACAATAAAAATATACATGTTGTTTGCAACTTCTGAAAATACTTCAGAAATCTAAACAGAACTGCAGTACATGAACAAACTTGTTATTGTGCGGATCTTCCCTTTAATAAAAAAATGTCACTTTTATTTTGTAATTCCTTTTCTAAAAGATGAAGGTTTAACACGAGCTGCTCATTTGTTTCTCTCTTCATCTCCTACATGGGTAAAAAATGATGACTTACACAAAGTAAAATTTAAATGGATGGAGCTGAAATGTTGACTTTTAAAAGTGATTAAGAATTGGTTAAGGAAGATATTACGTAAATAAACCAATACATACACTTGTGCACCGTTCACCCTTTAGAAGTTCACCAAAAGATAAACATGGAAGGGGTTGAGAAGACAAGGGGCAGGGTTGAGGGGGGGAGAGAGAGAGAGAGAGAGAGAGAGAGAGAACATATTAGGTAAACACAACTTTAACCTCAAACAGGTTTGCACAAAAGTAAAACATGTACATTTAAATTCGCCTTTTCCTGCGAAAGAGGAAACCAGTTACACATGTATAATGTGGATGCCTCAAGAGCCCTGCTGGCTAGTCTCTGCTAAAGTGGAAGTGCCCTGAATATGAACCTAAACATCCTACTACTGTTGCTGCCACTTGACGGACAGAACAAAAATGAGGGGGGAAAAACACTGTTTGTTTCCAATTTAATTACATGAAGCTATATCTGTTTTCTGTTCTGCTCTGTTCGGAAAGGAACTGGAGCTGTTGTTCATGACACGCAAAGACAAGCAGTTAAATGAATCCACCATTCACTGTGTTTTTGTGGCTCACAAAAAGCCAGATCCCTGCCTCAGGACAACAGGCTTCGAAAACAGCTATAAACCCCCAGACACAGGGCGCTTCCATGCCAAGAGGGAACCATTGTGCATCCATAAACATCTTCTGTTGAAGGAAATAAACACCACAAGGTCCTGGTTTCAAAAATCTAATGTGGGTACACATATCCAATGCAGCTGTAGCTACACACGCGTTAATGGCGGTTTGTAAGTGAACTTAACCTAATGCTGAGCTAAAAATGTTAGTATGACTGAAGCAGGCAGATATTTTTCAGGCATCAGCGGATCACATCCATGCTGCCATTAGCCTTTTGCATTCTCACAAGTAATTTCTTGGCTTTACGATAAAACCTGGGATCTTTCCAAATAACAACTGAATCACTCACAAGGTATCTCAGGATTTGACTTGTTTAAAGAGGTGGTATTGTGCTTTTAGGCCTTTTCCCTCTCCTTTATTGAGTTATATATCTTTTTTGTGCATGTAACAGGTTTGCAAAGTGAAAAAGCCCAAAGTCCAGCCCAAAGGGAGTTCCCATCTCCCACAGAAAGCACTGCTCTGAACCGCTTGAAAACAGCTCATTTGTAGTCCAGTCCTTCACGTTCTTTCTTTGTGACGTCACAATGAAAACACGTCATAAAGCTTGCCAAGCAGCTTGCGCAGGGTCAGGCACGCCCTCAAACCAAGCTAGTCTGAGTGGAAGCCCTTTGGCTCGACTTTGTTTGGGTTTCCATTGTAGAAATGTTGTACCTGTACCTGCTTCCAGGTACTTTTTTTCATATCACCTCACCTCTGTGGAGGTTCCAAGCGAGCTGAAGGGATACTAAAACATAACGTGAAAACACGACAGAATGCTGATTGGTCAGAGAGAATATTCACTATTCACTGCATCATCATTGCGTGCGCCAGACAGAGGCCAGCAACAGAAAGTTTTAGATTTTACAGTTTTCATATGGAATTTCATCACTAAATCCACTTCTGAGAAGTTTTGAGGTGAGAAATAAGCTGTGTAGATTTCGAATATTGACAGTTTTACGAGAAGTGATGGCGGAACAAAATGTGCTTGAATATTTCCGGAGTTGAGGAGCTCCGCAAGTGGCTGTGGGGGAAGCCTGTGCCAACCCGCGGGAGGAGCGTGTGAGGCCGGCCAGCTGCCCGCTCACAGAGCCCTCTGCTCCCGCCGTCACACAGACCGCTGCAGCAACAACGGCAGAGGAAAACACAGCTGGAAGGTTTTCATACCGCTTATCTGTCTTTACATTCTGAGTAATGTTGAAACGTTTTAACTTAAAAAAGAGAAAGCTGTGTGGATCGCTGGTGTGTGTGTCGCATATAACATTACGTCGCGGCAGTTGTGTGTGGCGTCGCTATGATGACAAGCTACGTACTATCTCTGGGTACTATCTGCAACGGAAAACAGAGCAGGGCCGAGTAGAGTATCCATTTGCGCTATGGTAGCATTTTTCGGCAAGGCAGCATAACGTTAGATCGTCAGACTACCGGAAACAGTTCAACGTTTAGTCCTGATGGTAAGATGTGGAACAATGATGTTGTGGACTTGAGTAACTTAGACCATCTGCTAGGTTACGGTCGCAGTCTGAAGCGGCTTTGATTTGGATCACACTACCTTGTTTCTTACGACCTGCCCTTCTCTGCTTCTGATTGGCTAGTAGTCCTTACCTGGGAACTGTGCATGTGCAACTCCCAACAAAAATTTTGTAAAAGTAAAATGCATCACTCTGTAGCTCAAGAGTGGTGCGTACAACACACAGGGTGGAGAGGAGCTGCAGCAATGTGCAGTATGAGGAAAAATATGGTGTTTTTTGAAAAATAAACCATGTAAACCTGTTCTGGTACAACTCCTAAATAAGATTTTGAACCTGAAAATGAGCATAATACCACCTCTTTTAAATGGGAATACCCCAAGGAGCTTGGGTATGGCAGGATAATGGACAAGAGGCAGGTTAATTTACTGTAAACTATATTTCATTATACTCACAGCCTGGCCATTGGCTTCATACAGTGGACACTTCTGTTTGATCTTGGCCAGCTCCATATTAACCTGCTTACTGATCACTGCCATGGGATTCCCTCCTGAACAAGCACACACACACACACACACACACACACACACACACACACACGATTGAGGATGACACAACACAAACATGGACAACAGCACCCTCTACATGTTGATGTTAGTGACTGCAGAATCTAAGAGGAGAAGACTACAATCTGACTTTGTTAAAAGCAACAACCTCAAATCATGTGTCATTAGAGACAAGTGCAAGAGTGTTCTGTCTAATCATACAAGCTAAATCGTTTCAGGAGGTCTACTACTATTATACTACTAAAAACATGTGATGTAGCTCTAGCATGGAATGAAAATGTAAACACTTCTGACTTCGATATTCAGATTTAAAAAAAAAAAAAAGAAGAAGAAACTGGATCTAAATCTCACCCAGCCCTGTCACCACCATGGCTCCCAGATCAGCAACATAGTTGCCCTTCCTAAACGTGGCCACTCTGCCTCCAACACGGTCCTGCATGGAGAAATTATGTAAAAACCTTCTAACTTTCTACAGTGACATAGTAAACTTGTGGCAATTACAAACACGCAATATTACTAGTGTTGTGTCGTTCAAAGAACATTACGTTCATAAGACCTAATCGTGTGTATGACTCGGGAGGAACGGGTTGTCTCAGTGAGTGATCCGTTCATTTTCACGCATGCGTGAAGGATCTTGGACTCTTACATTCACTCGTCATACGTCAGCTGCAAGGGCTCCGTCAGCACAGGAAACAGAATTGATTATTTCACGACTCAACTGTGGGTCTCTGGGTCTGAGTCGTTCATTTGTCATGTGACAGCTACTGTGGAGCAGGAATGAACGACTCGTTCAGCGCTCACATGGGTCCTCCTCAGTCTTTCGTTCACTCGGCAGGCTGAGTGACTGCCAGCGCCGGAGAATGAGAGGCAGGTCGGCTGTCAGGTAACAGTCACTGGACTGACATTATATAGCTATTTTGTTAATTATGTGACATTTTATGAAGCATAACGTTATTACAGCGCAGTGATTTTGTGCTAAGTTATAGTTTTAACACAGCCGCACCGTAACTTTAGTCCCGCTAGTGTTTGACATTACAGCTATCAGCTGATGAGAGTTGTTCTGGGTCCGCTCCACTTCAGAGCCCTGACAGGGTTCTACCTGGAGCCGAATTACCTCCGAGGTCGTCTCCTCTCCAAAACAAACAGACCCGGTCATTAAAACACAGCAACGTAGCAATGTTAGCGTTAGCCCTGTAAACTGCTAACAGCTGATCCAGGTCCGCCAGAGAACGCAATGTAACTTTTCCTTTTTATTTACTAACAGAGCCGTGCTGTTGTTTCACAGCTCCTGACTGGTGAACAACCTGCAGTGTTTCAGAACGATGTGCTCATGTGTGTTTCTCTGTCTGCAGAATCTGGACCTGATGTGGCCCATTCTACGTCCAGAACTGCCAAACTGCTGCATTTGTGTGTTTATTTCTCTGTTCCGCTCTCTGTGCTGGAGTTCTTTTAAGAACTTGGTGGCTTGATCCAGATTATTATTAAATTGGTTGAATTTTAATAAGAGTGTGTTTATTCATATAGTGTGTCAAGCTTATTACTTCAGTATATTTACAGCAAATTTGATATTAATATTTTACTCATGGATAGGGACGTTAGGCTACTGTATGAATGAGCACTTAGATAATGATAGTAATTATATACATAAGCCTTTATATGGCTGGTCTGGTTGTATACTCGGGAAAGATTGTGAAAATGGAAGGATTTAGCAGGAGTAGTGGTGATTACATATTGACAACATATTTCTGTGGTTTTTACAGTAAGTTTTTACACGCTTTAAAGTACCATTTACTAGTGGCCAAAACGGCGGCTGTAACACAGTGAATCAATCTATTTGACCGTCGCAACCCGAGCGAAATGACTCGTTTCGCTATCAGAATGTGATCCATTCGGTCGGTAACATTTGAAAACGCTACACCAGCCGCACATATACAATTTTACCCCCATTTACATTAGCGGAGCGCTAGACCGGAAGTTAGCCTGCTCGGCCGGCAAAGATCAACACATTGGACGCTGGAGCGCTACTGCCGACTAGCGTTTGGGGGTGTAATTGCAGAATGACGGACACACCTATGCACAAGTATAAATGCATGGCTACGCGCGTAGCCTACGGCGTACGTACACACGTAGACCCTACGCAGGAGTATAAATGGGCCTTAAGTCATTCCATTTGTTATCATCCAAACCCCAACACAATATATGTATACTGTATATTTGACATGTATATAGGGTGGCACTAATCTCACAATGCTATTATTATTACTACTACAAAAAAATACAGCAAATGTTTGACAATCATAAAGTTATTTATACTAATAGCTGGTTCAAAACAAGGGACAAAATCACAAATATACCTGAAATAACAGATTAACAGAAACCCTGTTGGTGACCTACCCTGGCCTCCAATACTGTAACATCCATCCCGAAGCTCTGCAGCTGCCTGGCTGCAGCTAGGCCAGACACACCTCCACCAATGACTATAACCTTTCCGGTCTTCTTAGCTGCAACAACAAGCAGGATAGCATTACACCACTGACCCTTCCAAGGTCAATGTCTCTAAATGCTTTTGTCTACAAGCCAGAATAGCTAGTATATTCCTAATATTCAACAACCACTTTCATAGACCTGATTTTGTTCTTTTTTGGCGGGGAAGACATGTTTGCCTTCCAACCAAGTGGATTGTAGAATACATGAATTGTACCAACATATGGCTACTGTTATTTTACCAGTGCACTGAATGAAGTGAACTTACTGGGTAAAGGCTTGACCCTCTTGTAAATGCCAAAGTTAATGAGTCCATGCCTTTCTAAGTAGCTGTGTATCCTGTGGACCAGCACAGCATCGCCTAAAAGAGAACAAAAACACATAAATCTCAAATTCTGTATGACCGCAATCTTTTTCAAAAAATAAAGACAATAAAATGAAGGAAAAAAATTATGTTTAATTAAATGTCTCACTGTTGTATGGAGCTTCAAGCTGCTGTGCTGTAGCCTCAAAGGTCAACTGGATCTTAGGGTTGTCCAGCCACAGTTGGAGCTGAATGAGGTTAATATGAATATGTTTAAAAGAATGATTCCATAGTGCTTAGTTTTTGAACACAACGTAATGTGTTGACTTTGGCACTTACTGTGCGGTTGCGGATATAGAGGAAGACTTTCTGAGTCTGCTGGGGACCGCTGATGATGTCAGGGAAGCAGGCAGCCTCCTGAGATGTCATACGATCATGCGGAAGACGGCTCTGGAAGGCAGCTCCTTCCACACCTAATAACAGCACTAAGTGTCATTTAGGATCAATTTAAGACCGAAAGAAAGAGCATTTATGTGCAATGAGTTCCAAACTGAAATCAAACACATGAATTATCAGACTGTTTGCCTTGTTGTTAGTAAAGAACAATCTCTGCATTCCTGTATAAATAAAATCTCAGGCTTTTAACCAGAGCTTTAAATGAGGCATTTTAAGTGCATTTCCTCAACAAAAAGTTTCATTTCACTGCTTTGATGTGATGAGTCTGAAACTTTATCAAACATCATCAAAGTTCCAGACTCACCAGATGGTTCCTCTGGTTCACTGTCATTCTCCTCCTCTACCGGTGGAGCCGGAGGAGGGATGACCTGCTTCCTCTCTTTCTCAGCCTTGGCATTCCTCTCCTCCTCAGAGTAATATTCGTCTTCCGACAGATTGGCCAGGCTCTCGTCCATCTCGCGGTACTCCACCTGCAACAGTAGGCACAATAAAAGCATCATTAAAACCAGCATTACCTCGGATTGGTTGGAGCACTCCCACGTCGCTTAAAACCGCCAAAAACCTTTATGGGAGTAACAAACAAATACCATGAACATCACGATGCAAAGACTATGAGAAAATAGGGCTGGGCAATATTGCAAAAATTTTTATCAGGATAAAATATTTCAAATCATTCAATATTGATAATAAACACCAAATCCTTATTTCTTTCAAGTTTAAAGGCTGATTTTTGCTCCTGAGTGAAAGTTGAAGAAACCAGATGGTTAATTTATGGTGAAAACATAACAGTGGATTACTTAACAAATCTGAGGTAGAACATTCAAGACAATTATCATAGAATCTTTTTTTCAACAAATATGCATGAGTAAAGTAAAAAAATGTTCGGTCCCTTTTCCTCAACAAAATAAATGATTCAAATAATTTTCAAACATTTATGATTCAAATGAATTTAATCAAACATTTATTGGATATTTGTTATATTGTTATTGAGGAAAATTATATGACGATAATTGTTTTATTGCCTAGCCTTATGAGAAAATACTTGTGTGTGTAATTTCCACTAGGACACACATGCAGGGGAGAACATGTGGACTTAAGGTACAGATCAATATTGCACTTCATGTTTTGATCTTTTCAATCAAACAAATGGTCATAAAATAAAATAGATATAATTTTTGAAATAAATTTTCACCCATCCTTTCATTTTTGGCAGCATTCTTTCCTCCCTGAGTACACAGGGAGGAAACTAAACCCTAAAATGTTTACTTTTGCTCGCTTGCGACGACTTGTCCTGCGAACTTCAGCTGAATCTTGGTCTGCCCCCCCAGAGCCTGCTTGGTGGGGCAAAGGGGCTCCTCCAGGTTCCCCACTAGGGGACGACCTCTCCTTCTTCTTTGCATCCATAGTGCCTGCAGCTGAGGCTGACGGACCAGTCTGGGCATCGGAAACCGGGACTCTATCACCTCCTGCTGCTCCTGCAGTAGACGATGAGGAGGAGGAAGAGGAGCCAGCGTCTGACTTTTTGCTAGACAGCATTATGGAGGATGTTGGAGGCCTCTCCTGAACAAACGGTGAACAGAAATGAGATGAAACCCACTGAAGTGAAACATTCAACTGCCCATGTTATAATCAATTGGTTTTTTTTTATACATGAAATGGTTGAAATTTGAATGTTCAAACTAGTATGAAATAAAAATTACAAAATACTCCTAAAAGAAAATATGAACATGATGAAGTGTGGGTTGTGCGTGCTGAAAACAAACAACTGTTTGTGCCATTTGTTATGGCACTATGTTCACTGAAATGTATAACTATTATTAGTTTAAATGTAAAACCTAAAAAATATATGCCAAATGGTTATTTCACTCACTTTCCATTGTTTTTTAAACAAATTAACTCCTATTAGAAATTCGCTTAAAACCGCGAGGTCAAATGGTCACTTTGCTGTTGGGGGCAGGGAATGCACCTGCTACAAAAGGCTAACAACCACCAAATACTTTCGGGCTTTGGGAAATGCTTCAACCCAAAAATGTCACAGTCTGTATCACTGGGTGATTTAAGTAATGTTAACTGTACATGAATGTCATGGTTTATGAAATGAGGGTTCCGTGGTTATAGTAACCTTGTCTTGTTTTACCCATTTGTCCGTGCACCTGGTAATATCCATTCAAACACTAAGAAATGAAGACAGAACCAGAAATATGGTTACGAACAGGACCAACTGAATGATAAAGGTTGGCCTTTCACATTAGCTAAACATTTTTTTTTTTTAAAAACCCGCTATCAAATATCCACTGAAGATTACAAGGCAATCAGATAAAACGTATTTCACTGCTGCCCACTTGTTTATCAGCGCTTTTAATAAGTTATCCAATTCAGAAAACCTGAAGTAGATGAACGCGTGTCCGTATGTACGAAACCTAGTACTTGATTAGTTCATTTGAAACAAACAGCTGTTAGTCAAAAAACTTTGTTGTGCAGAGGCCGTTAGTAGTTGATTGCTATCTTGACCAAATGGATTAACGTTTGCTAGTAGCAAAGCTAGCAGCAGAACGGTATTGCTATCAATGTTTAGCTTGCGCTAGCTAACGGTAGCTTTGTTCTTGTCAGCAACTTGTCTATAACAGATATGGATATACTATCATGTTCCTTTAATATAAGTGCAACTCTAGCTGTTCTGCAAACATATGTTTGAAACACTTCTAAATGTATTTCCTTTCAAATGTATCTTACAAAATTATACTGCGTTAGCTAACGCCGCTAACAATGAGACTGGCTAGCACCAATAGTGGCACAGAAGCAGGTGCGATCTAGCGAAAAAAAGAAAAGGATCTGCACTGATAAACTGACAATGGATCAGGGAGCATTGTTTTAGGAAATAAAGGTAAGCATTAATGTAGAAAATATTAATATTACCTCTCAGTCCTCCAAAGATGTCAACACAAAGACGGCACAGTCGCAGGGTCTCCTTTCAATGAACTCTTTCGTGATTGGTGGATCGAACATGTTAGCTAACACCACTCAGCGAAACGATTGGTCAAACTAACCGTCAATCCAAAAGAAGGTGGGGATTTATTACTCCACACTGCTACAATGGATCTTTTATTTAAGTTTACGTTTAGTCGTGCACAATGCTTTTCAAACACATATCGGGAAATTATTTTTAGGTATCAAAGTTAAAAGAATTTGTGATGAAGTTGCATTTTGTTGCTGATCAGGATGTAGCGTTTCCGCCCCGTTTATCTTCCGTGTGGAGAACCGACAAAACTGATCCCATCGCAGCAAACAAACTGACGTCAGACTGTAAAAAAATAAAAAAACGAAACAGGATGGGCAAGGAAGGTGAGCGGGGTAGACAGGTAAAGGTGAGCTTTTCCGTCGCGCCTACTACCTAGGAAAGCAGCACCGATGTTTTGTTGAGTCTTTTGTTTCTCCATTTTGAGCTGACTGCGTGTAAGTAAGTTAGCACCTAAAACCCAGATTTATTCGTGAATATATAAGTTTGTGCCTCACTTCTACCGTTTCTCTTTACCAGCGAGTTTGAAAATGAGCGAAAAGTGAGGTCCTTTCTGTGTTTTGTTTTCGACTAATCTGGGTGTTGCTGGTAGTCGATTTCTGTGTGTGATATGAAGCCTTTTAGGTTTGTGGTGGGCATATAATGTGTTGTAAATAAGATATAATACCTGTTGCAGCTCTCTAGAACGTCTTACATTATAAAACTCATTGTGAGAGTAGACACGTAAACAGACAGGGAAACAGGGAGGTCTTTAAGATCAGAGCAGGGAAGTTAAGGCTCATATAGGGAGTGTTTTTGTTTGCCATGGCTATTATATAATACACTTGTAAGGTACAGAGTATATTATTAAAAACCATTAATGATTGCTGATTAACAATCTATCCAACAGAATCGAGAAAATGGTGAAGCAAAAGAAGGAGTCACAAAATCGGCCTGACAACACTGCTTTCACCCAGCAGAGGCTTCCGGCTTGGCAGCCCATGCTCTCTGCTGGCATTGTCATCCCAGGGTTTGTCCTCATCGGCCTGGTCTTCATTGGCATTGGCGTCGCTCTCCTCGTCACTTCACAGAGCATCACAGTGTTGGAGGTATGACTGTGACCCCTGGACATACAAATCAGTCTGGTTTCACGCTGATAATTGAGGGTCACCAACCAAAAGAGAGGAAGAGTGACTGTAGAAAATGTGTTTGATGGGTTGAAATGAACAAAACTCTGTGTTTTCAGTGTAGAGATGAAAGAAAATAGTGTAAGGTCCAAAACCGCTATCTGCTCACAGACTTGTCACTTGTAAGAGATATCGTTTTCTTGAGTTTAAAGATGCAGGTGTCAGTAACACTATGAGACAGGTGTTGTAGCCATCAATAATTAATAATCTTTCTTCTTCTTTCTTACACAGATCGACTACACTGGCACTAACCAAACCTCACCATGCTTCATGTGCTCTAACCCAGATGTCAAGAACTGTGTGTGCAAGGTGGACTTCTGCATTGACAGTCTATTTCAGGTTGCATTGGAGCTTTGCACAAACACATTCACACACATGCAAACAGTATGTTTTATTTAAATTGAGCTCTGCTCCTGCCTCTGACCCATGGCTGTGCTTTTGTGACTCATTTTTTCCTCCACAGGGGCCAGTGTTCTTTTATTATGGTTTGTCCAACTACTTCCAGAACTACAGAAAGTATGGCGTGTCCAAAGATGATAACCAGCTGTCTGGAGACCTGAGTTACTTTACTGTGAGTTAAGAACTTGGGATATTGGGAGGGAAGAAAAACCAAATCTATATGATCTCAATTGAAATAAGAACACTTATATGAGATATGATTAGTTGAGTACAAACTGACTTGTTATCACCGAGATTAAATATATGGGCAAAGGTTATATTACCTACTAATAGTACCTCATGTTGTCTCTCTCTCTCTCTCTCTTTCTCTCTCTCTTGAAGTCACCGAGTAACTCCTGTGCTCCCTATATGTATGACAGCAGCAACAAACCAATTGTACCGTGTGGATCTATAGCAAACAGCATGTTCAATGGTACATAAGGACATTTTAAATGACTGTAATGAATTTGGAATGACGTTTATTTAATGTGTGAAGGACATTAATTCTTGCTTTGTTTTTGTTTTCTTCTTTAAAGACACCTTCACACTGTTTCAGTATGTCAATGGGTCAAAGACTCTGGTTCCCTTCGATGGAAAAGGGATTGCTTGGTGGACAGACTACAACATCAAGTACAGAAACCCCACGGTCACACCTCTGAAAAACGCATTCAACGGTAGTATCTTCGGTTGAATTTACTGTAACCTGCTGTCTATTCTGTTTGTAGTGTTAGGATGTAGATTGTGTTTAATGAGGGGTTCCCAGTCTGCTTAAAATTTATCAGTTTTACAAAGTGGTAAAGGAGTTGTATTGAAGGGAGTTTGACCATTGTGGACGAGAGGAGTAACTTGTTTAAGTGCAATAAATAGTGGGCAAAAGGGTGTCCTTTAGGTGAAGTAGTTATAATAATAAATAGCATATTGTTCATGTTTGAAAATCATGATAACTGATTAAAAGCTT
This sequence comes from Micropterus dolomieu, assembly GCF_021292245.1. Taxonomy (NCBI): domain Eukaryota; kingdom Metazoa; phylum Chordata; class Actinopteri; order Centrarchiformes; family Centrarchidae; genus Micropterus; species Micropterus dolomieu. The sequence goes on along the minus strand of NC_060160.1, from coordinate 12,798,559 downwards.
TACTTCGTTCCAGGTACTGTTAAGCCCATATTTTGGTCCAAGGCTGCTTACGATTTGGACCCCTCAGACCCTTCTAACAATGGCTTCACCAATCAAGATTTCCTAGTGTGGATGAGGAGGGCAGCCCTGCCAAATTTCAGAAAGCTGTATCGACGAATTGATCAGAGTACTTATGCAAAGGGTCTGCCACCTGGAAACTACTCCCTTGAAATTGCCTACAGTATCCTTACACATTACAGATTTTGGGAGGATTTTAAGGATGATGCTTGGAGGTATGTACAGCTGTGTTTGTTTAGAGTCCTCAAAAGCGTTCAGAAATTACTCACATTTCTGCTAATTAATCTTTTTTTCATCACACAAATTAGTACTGCACAGCTATTTACATCTTGTTTGTTGTAATGCAGGCTTAGCAGACACCGAAAATCAATTTTAAAAATTTACCATATTACACACTTTTTTACTTGTTTTAAAACAGCATATAAGTCTGGATAATTAACCTTATAATCTAGGGGTATGCTTTAAACAAGAACATTTGTGTGGTTTAAGAAGATTACACTGTTCCATCCACATGAGAAGATTTACGAAGCCTCAGATCTACCTGAAGGGGTCAGCCAGTGATTTTATTTTTTTTTAAATTTTTTTGCTGTCCTGTTAGAACAGCAGTAGCTTAGTCTAACTTGTTTTACCGGTTGGGTGTAGTTCTGTTTTCACCAGGCAGAGTGACTCAGGAGTTTCTTGAGATGAGATAAAAAAACATGCAAATTTTCTGACATATGTAGATGAGCTATGCAAATATTTATTCACAGGATTGATTGCCATCTACCTGAAGGCCTATGGAAATACATCAAAGACATTTTCATATACTCATTTATGCTTTACATTTTTGCTTATCATTTTCAATACAAACCAGACAATTTTAGTTTTTTGGATGTATTTTTCTATTGTTTCAGGCAGCCATTGCTTTATACTCTTTTCTATACTCGCAGACTAATGATCTTATAGTTGTGTAATAAATCACAGTGGACATAAAGTTAAAATTTCCAAAACCCCCGGTTCTTTAATACAGTATCCCTGTAATACTGTTTAGTATTTGAATAATTCAGTGAAAGAATTGGCATGTTTTTTTTAATCTATTATTTTATGTGTTTCTATTTTTGCTGTATATCCTTAACATTTTGTCCTTCAGACTATCCCGTTCAGACTTTTAACGGGGGAAAGAAGGTGATACTTAGCAACGTGTCCTGGATGGGTGGCAAGAATGAGTTCCTGGGCATTGCCTACCTCGTGACTGGTTCACTGTGTGTTGTCATGTCCATAGTCATGCTCATTGTCTATGCTAAATTCAAATTCCCTGACGAAGAATGAGTCCCTGGTCATGTACTGGTTGGCTGGGGGTTTATCTACCCTATAAACCTTTTTTTTCTTTTTTCTTTTTACTCAATGGGATGATGAAAGCACAGTACAGTGCTCTCAAAAGTGGGAGTATACAGCTAGAATCCACATATGAACTGACATTTTATGTGTTATTCTGGACATGAAAGGTCCTCTAAGGTGCAGAAGAAGCCTGGTGTCATTTTTGTGAGGCAGGACTTGACACTGGAGTTACCATATTGACTGCAAAATAGGAACTGGCTTTGCAGGCACTGTTGGATGATTGCCAATGTGGGTACATGTACTTGTCTGTAAGCATATCTGTGAAGGTAGACTCTCCTGAGTGCACTGCAAAGTCAATTAGCATTCATTGCTAGTGGATCAGCTGCAAGAAGTGTTTTCTTGTCATCACAAATTTGAGTGATTATTAGGGAAGTGTCATTGCTAACGCCAATTCCAAAATCATAATATTGTTAATTCTATTGTAAATATATCTATACTTTATTATTGGCCTCCACTGTGAATATGCAGTGTGCGCAGGCTGATATTTAGTGGACAAAAGTACACAGGCACCCTAGTGTACTCTTGTTTATGCAGTTTATGCTAGTCTAGTTTATTTTACAATACTTGGATTTTGCAGGGTGTTTCTCTCAGGCTTCTAATACTGTACTTAAATGTTTGCATTCATAATTACAAAATGAGCTGCCTCCTCATTCAAGGCCAGTAGTTACATTAAAGCCATACATGATTTGATTAGCCAATTTATACTGTAGAAAAAGTTACTTTTAATGTGTGTGAGATGTGTAGCTTAGCTTGGAAATAATGGGGTCAATGTGGTTAATCTCTGGTGTACAGCCTTTGCAAACTCATGTTGTCTTCTATGCTCTGAGATTTTATTTCATGTCTATTTATTTAATAAAACAACATCAAAACCATAGCTTCACGTTCCTCTTGGTCTTATTAGGACTTTTAGATTCCACAGGCAACAGTGCCATGTTATGTATATGTAATTTCTATGCTGGATTTTATGGAATTGTCAAGTAGGTCAAGACCTAGGATGATATTCTGCATTGACCTTCCCCAAAAGCTTAATAACAACCATGTCCAATATTTATTACCAAATGAATCGTATTTCATCAGCATAATTTTAGAAGACATCATTGCACAGAGACAGCACTGGTGAAATGGCATCAGACAAAGGACTTGTCTTTGTACTTGTCTTATTAGATCTGAGCGTTGCTTTTGATATTGTTGACCGCCACATCCTATTACAGAGACAATTTTTTTAAACTGGCATCAAAGGATCAGCCCTAAGCTGGTTTAAGTCCTATTTATTAGATCGGTCCCAATTTGTATACGATAATAATGAGTCATCCATGCATACCAATGTTAATCATGGAGTACCACAGGGTTTGGTGCACTGGCTCCCTGTGAAATACAGAATACAATTTTAAATTGTTCTGCTTACCTACAAAGCCTTAACTTGCCAGGCAACATCTTACCTCAAAGAGCTCATTATACCATATTGCCCCACTAGAGCACTGCGCTCTCAAAATGCAGGGTTTGCTTGTGGTGCCTAGTGTCACTAAAATTAGAGTGGGAGTCGGACAACGTCACTACTTAGAGTAGACTTAAGACTTTTTTGTTTGATAAAGCTTTGTAACTTAAAGTTATAAAATAATATTTTTATTTTATTCCTGTGTATTTTGTAAAGTGTATGTCATTTGGTGATTTTGCACTTTAAATAAAACTTGATCGATTGATCATATTTTAATGGGGTCCTGTCTGTTACAGTATTGCTGGAGCTCTAAGGTCAAGCTTTATTGCCTTTGTAGGTCTGCCTTCTCAGCTGACTCAAGTCCAAGCACTAGGTAACATTACTCTTTTATGCTCTGGATGTTTAGCATCTCATTAATGAGTCTGCAAAAAATGCACTTATGCCAGTGAAATTGTGTTTGTAATTAGCTTACAACAATTACAATTTCTTAACATTATATTCTCCCTGAATTACTAATACTATTCTTAAAGTATTATCATTTTTTTTACTGTCTGGTGCAGAGGAGGATTTCTCTGCCTCATTGGAGAGACAACTCCCTTTCTCCCCCTGTCTGTCATGCACGATTATGACAAAAAGAGGAAAAAAATTGATTCGTTCAGCCGCATTATGGGTATTGTAGTTTTTGGCTAGCACAGTCCAGTGAAATACTCATCCATTGAACGACAGGTCCCACAATCCGTTGCGCAGATAAACCTGACGGCCACGGTTGCAGGCTCTTGACAGCGGCAGTCAACTTCTGCTGAAAGGGGTACTGCAGTCAGTGAGCTATATAAACTCAGCCTCCCTGCTTTGTTCACTTTCACGTCGCGACGGCTCGTCGTTGACCGCTTTAAAGAATGTCTGACGGTGGGGGGACAGAGGAAAACTCCGGCACCATGGAGGTGTCGGCCGTTCAGACGGTCGCGGACACATCGGTGCTGCAGAAGCACATAAGGAAATTGGTACCGCTGCTCCTGGAAGATGGCGGCGAGGCCCCGGCCTCACTGGAAACCGCCCTGGAGGAGAAGAGCGCCGTGGAGCAGATGAGGAAATTTCTGGCCGATCCCCAACTTCACACCATCCTGGTCGAGAGAAGTGCACTCAAAGGTACATTTTAAAAAGAAGCGGTAGCTAGCTGATATGATTTGAGTCCTTCAGATTATATTACTAGGGCAATTAACGTCATATTTGCCGCCAGCAATGTCTAAACCCATTGTTACCCAAGTTGTTATTAACGTTGTAACATTATGTGTAAGATGAAGTTGGTTATTTAGGTTAACAGTGTTAACCTAGCTTGCTGTCTCCATCCATTACATTGTTAAATTGTAAGGCAACTACGCCACACTGGGTGGGGACGAGAAAACCGCTAATGACAACACAATAATGCAGGTGCTCAATGTTAAGTTAGCTAACGTTATGATTGGCAGTGTAGGATTATACGAAAGTCAGCGTTACCATTGTGTTCATGTTCAAAGTACGGTAATATTTAGTTGTTGACAACAACGTGAAAAAGAACAAAGTCCTGATAAGACAGGAGCACCAATCTCAGAAATTCAGAGAATGATTCCTTTGTAATAACTGCAAGTCATGTTGTGTGCACCGCCACCTTGGGGTTTCATCATGTGAACCAGCTTCTGTCAATGAACACATTCTCTTCAGTTTCCTCCAGGCGAATTAATCCTGAACTTCAGAGCCGCTTGCCCTTCCTAATGTTTTATGAGCTCTGAACCTTGTTCCCTTGATACTGCACATGATCAACCACTGCAGGTTTTGGATTCCCACCGAGAGAGTCGGTGCCCCAGCCCATCCCATTTTTTTTTGCACTAAGAATACTTACACTGCAATGCAGAGAGTAACGTTACCATCTCTGCAGATGGTCTGCAGATCATTTTACTGCAAGCTATAACCTCACGTGTAAAGGACACAGATGGATGGGTGTAGATGAAAGTGTCAGATTGCTATGTCATCCTACTGTAACATGGCCTATTATACTCCGATAAACTCAACTCCTCCTGTGCCACGTTTTACTTGGGAGTGGAGAATCTTAATGTATCTTAACAGCTTGCAGGGCTTAACGTTAAACCTTTTTGCAACTGGCCCCCGAAACTTACTGTCCCGAAGACAATTTTTACTGTCCTGCATATAAAAAAAACTAAACAAATGTAATCACAGTTAAAATGATGATAAATAAAAAGGTTAACAAAACAGTTTACTTTTAAAACAAAACATACTAAGACTCAAACATGACGTGCTCTCCTGCTGACAGCCATTTATGAAAAATGAACACAGAGCAGCAGATACAAGTCGCCTCTATCCCTATCCCGATGAACAGGTTGCCATGGTAGCGACCTGTCAATCACAAGGTAGTCCCGTCCAAAAGCATACGCTGCATTATCGTCTATTTTCCCCTAAATAGGACCATAATATACTGAATGAACATCATGCTGTGTTGAAGAAGACTTGAAACTAGCGACTCGGACTATAAGCTAATTTAAAAGTGTTTACTGAGGCTGAGAAGTAGCAACATTTACCATTATTTCTAATGGAACTCGCCCCCTGCTGGCCGTTAGGGAGAATGCAGCTTTAAGTTCCGTCTGCATGGTTTCACTGTCGACCCAGAGGTTACCGCACGATTGAGATTAGAGAAATAACATTTGACAACCTCTCGTCACGTAACTACAACTCTGGATTGGACATCGGTGCGCGCCAAGAACCTCAAAACAACTGCAGGATGTTGAGTTTAATTTATTTATTTTTAAATACTAATGTTTTTGCACTGGCCTCATTGGGCCAGTGAGTTGCTAGTTCAACTGTGATTTAAAGAGTTGTCTGTTTACTTTACAGAGGATGTTGGAGATGAAGGAGAGGAGGAGAAGGAGTGCATCACTTATAACATCAGCATTGACATACACTATGGGATCAAGTCCAACAGGTAAATGAGCCATCTAAAACTAGTACTGTTTCTCTACTTTTAGTTTACTCAATAGCACTCAGCTTCCACTTAAGTTCTGTTAATTCTGAACTGCGAATTTCATTCTTTTCTCCCCTGCAGCTTGGCTTTGATCAAGAGGACAGGCGTCATTGATGCAGACAAGCCCATATCAACCCAAGTTCGAGTTCTGACCTTGAGTGAGGATTCTCCCTATGAGACACTCCACTCATTCATCAGCAATGCTGTCGCTCCTTTCTTCAAGTCCTACATCCGAGAGTCTGGCAAGGCAGACAGGTAATCCTGAAAATGTGTCTATTGTATTTTGATAAAAACCTTTTAGTCTAATAAACTAAATCATTATCTGATGGAGAATTAATCTATACTATAATCTTTGGGCTAACCCTCTAGAGATGGGGATAAGATGGCTCCCTCTGTGGAGAAGAAGATTGCTGAGCTGGAGATGGGCCTTCTTCACTTGCAGCAGAATATTGAGATTCCTGAGATCAGCCTGCTCATCCACCCCATCATCACAAACATCGCCAAGCAGTGCTATGAGCGTGGGGAGAAGCCCAAGGTCACTGACTTTGGAGACAAAGTGGAGGACCCAACCTTCCTTAACCAGCTGCAATCTGGAGTCAACCGCTGGATCAGGGAGATCCAAAAGGTAATTGGCATTCCCATATTTCTATCACAAATGAAAACAAAACAAGGTGGATATAATTCATATAATACAACAGGTATATGGGGAAAAATGTCATACTCAACACTGAGTGTATTTGTCTCCTCCACCTATATCAGGTGACAAAACTCGATCGTGACCCAGCGTCAGGCACAGCCTTGCAAGAGATCAGCTTCTGGCTGAATCTGGAGAGAGCCCTCAACAGGATCCAGGAGAAGAGAGAGAGCCCTGAAGTTCTGCTCACACTGGACATCCTCAAACACGGCAAACGTTTCCATGCTACTGTCAGCTTTGACACAGACACTGGTGAGTGACAGCCAGTTGGAAAAACATGTTCTTTGGCTTATTTCACTTCTGCTGCCTTTACTGACAGTATTGTATCAAGTACAGTATGAGTAATTGTTTATCCTTTCTCTACTTCTCACAGGTCTGAAACAGGCTGTGGAAACCGTCAATGACTACAATCCTCTGATGAAGGACTTCCCTCTCAATGACCTGCTCTCTGCTTCAGAGCTCGATAAGATCCGCCAGGCCCTGATGGCCATATTCACTCACTTGAAAAAGATTAGGAACACCAAGTACCCTATCCAGAGAGCACTGCGTCTAGTAGAAGCCATCTCCAGGGACTTGAGCTCCCAGCTACTCAAGGTGTTGGGCACCAGGAAGCTCATGCATGTTGCCTATGAAGAATTCGAAAAGGTTTGTGTGGTTGGGTCTCTGGCATAAAACCTAATATATTTTTCCTCTTATTTTAGCTACTCAAATTTTTATACTTCATTCTAAATGTCGTTTTAAAAACTTTGTGCAGGTGATGGTGGCATGCTTTGAGGTGTTCCAGACATGGGAGGATGAGTACGAGAAACTGCAAGTGCTTCTGAGGGACATTGTGAAGAGAAAGAGAGAGGAGAACCTCAAGATGGTGTGGCGTTTGAGCCCCGCCCACAGGAAGCTCCAATCACGTCTGGATCACATGAGACGTTTCAGAAGGCAGCATGAGCAGTTGAGGGCTGTCATCGTCCGTGTGCTGAGGCCTCAGGTAAAGTACAGCGTCTGTAATGGCCACACTTGGACTGACTCACATGCCTTGCCATTAGTTTCTGTTTTGCTGTTTTCTTGTAGATCCTGACAAAAGAATTAATAACTGTTTTGTTTTTTTTTTTACTTTTTGTCTCCAGATTTCTGCCGTACCACAACATGCCCCTGGAGAGACAGTTGAGCCTCAAGACATGAAAGTAGCTGGAGTTCTGTTTGATGCTGCTGATGCCAATGCTATCGAGGAGGTCAACCTGGCATATGAGAATGTCAAAGAGGTCGATGGACTGGATGTGTCTAAGGAAGGCATGGAAGCCTGGGAAGCCGCCATGAAGCGTTATGATGAACGTATCGACCGCGTTGAGACCCGTATCACTGCCCGCCTGCGCGATCAGCTGGGAACCGCTAAGAACGCCAACGAGATGTTCCGCATCTTCTCCCGCTTTAATGCCCTCTTCGTCCGTCCCCACATCCGTGGTGCTATCCGGGAGTACCAGACACAGCTCATCCAGCGTGTGAAAGATGACATCGAGTCGCTGCATGACAAGTTCAAAGTGCAGTATCCCCAAAGCCAGGCCTGTAAAATGAGCCATGTCCGAGACCTGCCACCTGTGTCTGGCTCCATCATCTGGGCCAAGCAGATCGACCGTCAGCTGACTGCGTATATGAAAAGAGTGGAGGATGTTCTGGGAAAAGGCTGGGAGAACCATGTGGAGGGGCTCAAGCTGAAGCAGGATGGAGATAGCTTCAGGGCTAAACTCAATACTCAAGAGATATTTGATGACTGGGCTCGCAAGGTATGGAGCTGGTCATAGACATAGGATAGTATTTTAAAATGTTATTTGACATCATAAAATGTTCTATTTTTTTGTCTCTTACAATGTTTTAATTTTTTTGTTTTTAAATATAAGGTGCAGCAGCGTAACCTTGGTGTGTCTGGCCGCATCTTCACCATCGAGAGTACTCGTGCCCGTGGACGTACCGGAAACATGCTGAAGCTTAAAGTCAACTTCCTCCCAGAGATCATCACTTTGTCCAAAGAGGTCCGCAACCTCAAGTGGTTGAGCTTCCGTGTTCCTTTGGCCATCGTCAACAAAGCCCACCAAGCTAACCAGCTGTACCCATTTGCCATCTCTTTGATTGAGAGTGTGCGCACCTACGAGCGCACTTGTGAGAAAGTGGAGGAGAGGTCCTCCATCTCACTGCTGGTGGCTGGGCTTAAGAAAGAAGTTCAGGCTCTCATTACTGAAGGCATCACTCTGGTCTGGGAGTCCTACAAGCTGGATCCCTATGTTCAGAGGCTGGCTGAGACTGTATTTAACTTCCAGGAGAAGGTTGGTTACAATGATTACATATAAACTGAACAAGTGCGATTGTTAAGTTGCCCCAAACATAATTTCTAATGGGTTTTTTTCCCCCCCTGCTGTATGTTTCCAGGTGGACGACCTCCTACTGATTGAGGAGAAAATTGATCTTGAGGTTCGCTCTCTGGACACTTGCATGTTTGACAACAAGACTTTCTCTGACATCCTCAACCGAGTCCAGAAAGCGGTAGATGACCTCAATCTCCACTCTTACTCCAATCTGCCCATCTGGGTCAACAAGCTCGACATTGAGGTGGGCACCACAAAACAACAATCCAAGGATTATTTGTTATTCTGATTCAGTTATGTTGTAACTGTTTTGAGTCCGAATGAAATACTTTGAACATTTCAACCTCTGAATCTTTTTTACATGTGGCTGGCCTGAAAGGTTTTGATGATCGTTTTGTTTTCATAGATTGAACGTATCCTGGGAGTGCGTCTGCAGGCTGGCCTAAAGGCCTGGACCCAGGTCCTCCGTGGCCAGCTAGAGGACAAAGCTGATGTGGACATGGACACAGAGGCTCCACAAGTGAGCCACAAACCTGGAGGGGAGCCCAAGATCAAGGTAGCCATTGTGACTGTGTTGCCTTATGTCATATTTTTTTTTTTATTTTCATAATTATACATTACTTATAAAACATTGGATTCCTGGACACATATGGCTATTATAACAACATAATCTGTTATTTTATTTTCCCAGAATGTTGTCCATGAGCTGAGGATTACTAACCAGGTGATCTACCTGAACCCACCGATTGAAGACTGCCGCTACAAGCTTTACCAGGAGATGTTTGCCTGGAAGATGGTCATCCTTTCCCTTCCCAGGATCCAGAGCCAGAGATACCAGGTAACCTTGTCTGAACAGTTGATACCCTGTATCATCTTTTTAAAGAATTTAAAAATGTAAATGAAAGACTCGATAGTCTAACAATGGTGATGAATAAAAGGTTTGAATCGAATAGAGAATCGTGACACCTCTAATGCAGATTGTCTGGGATATGCAAACATGTAGGTGCAAGGCAGTGTGAACAAAGTAATGTATTTTATTTTATTTCAGACATGAAATATGGAGACGTGGATTTTGTGTCCTATTACACTTGTGCTGTTGCTTTAATCTAAGTACATTTGTCCTTCCTCACCAGGTGGGAGTCCACTATGAGCTTTCAGAGGAGGAGAAGTTCTACAGAAACGCCCTGACCAGGATGCCAGATGGCCCTGCAGCCTTAGAGGAGGCCTACAATGCAGTGGAAGATATTGTCAATGAGGTGGAGCAGTACGTTAAGGTAAGTGTCATCTTGTTATAACACAAAATAAATGCTTTATCATACCTTTTGATTAGCTGCTGATAGAATGCCTTGGTTTTAAGTATGGATTTAAAGAAATGGAAAAATACTGTTTTCTTTTGTACGGTCATGTGCATAATATACACTAGCATCTACATTACATTGTATCCATCTCTTTTCTTTGTTGCTCCTGTCCAGGTGTGGCTGCAGTACCAGTGCTTATGGGACATGCAAGCTGAGAACATCTACAACCGTCTGGGTGAAGACCTCAGCAAGTGGCAGGCCCTGCTGGTCCAGATCCGCAAAGCACGTGGGACCTTTGACAATGCAGAGACACGGAAAGAGTTTGGACCTGTAGTCATCGACTATGGCAAGGTAAAAATGATTGACAGTTGTAGGGACTGTATTTGTAAAAGTATTTCTCAAATGATGATTAAAAATAGTCTATTAAAAAGAAGACTCAAAACTACATTTTAGACAAACACTACATTTATAATCATTTTAAGGGAAGCGTGAGGTCTCTTCTACATAAACCCTATTATTTAGTAGTATTAGTTTTATAACAATGCTATGTTCTATTTGTAACGTCTTTTGCTGCTCCATCTTGTATATTTGTATAAGTATATTTTTGTATGTCTATGGGCTTCTTATTCATTCTCATTAAATGTTTGTATCTGTCCTTGACATACAGGTCCAGTCCAAGGTGAACTTGAAGTATGATTCCTGGCACAAAGAAGTGCTCAGCAAGTTTGGTCAGATGCTTGGCAACAACATGCAGGACTTCCATGCCCAGATCTCCAAGGTTAACACACATGATTGAGACATTTTTTTGACCAGCTTAGTAACACTGATTTCCAAATGACATGGATCATACGATTATTCTATGAACTATTTTTTATTTTATTTTTTCTTATCTCCTTTTTCTGTTTCCTCAATAGTCCCGTCAAGAACTGGAGCAACATTCTGTGGACACGGCTAGCACCTCTGATGCTGTCAACTTCATAACATATGTCCAGACCCTGAAGCGCAAGATAAAACAGTTTGAGAAAAATGTGGACGTAAGTACTCCAAAACATTCACTATCTGTTCATTCTTTTGTACTACTGCATGCTGTAAGAAAAACAACAAAGCATCCTAATCAGATTCCCCCTCCTTTTACCCCTAGTTATTCCGTAATGGACAGCGTTTGCTGGAGAAGCAGAGATTCCAGTTCCCTCCATCTTGGCTCTACATTGACAACATCGAAGGTGAATGGGGGGCCTTCAGTGACATAATGAAGCGCAAGGATACAGCTATCCAGCAGCAGGTGGAAAACCTGCAGAAAAAGATTGTCCAGGAGGACAAAGCTGTGGAAAACCGCACCACTGACTTGCTCAATGACTGGGAGAAGACCAAACCAGTTGCTGTAAGAGAAATTAAATTTGAAATACAATATACTGTGCTGTCACTCTAGGGCACACGTTCTGTGAACATATATTACAGATGACTGCTAATTGTTAAATTAGAATAATATTATTTTGAACAGCAGTTGAAGCATCTGCTGATGTACAGATAAACTTATCAAATGTTTGACATTTTTAAATTGAACTATTTATTGTTGGTTTTTTTTTTTGTCTAAATGGTTATCTGTTTCACCAGGGGAACCTGCGTCCAGAGGAGGCTCTTCAGTCTCTGACGATCTATGAGGGCAACTTTGGCCGACTGAAGGATGAAAGGGAGAAGTGTGCCCGAGCCAAAGAAGCCCTGGAGCTCCCAGACACTGGCCTGCTCAGCGGCAGTGAAGAGAGGGTGCAGGTAATGCCAGGAAACATTTGAATTAAAGCATTTAAATCCCTGATAAAAGACCAAGTAACAGATAGCAAATATTTCAGAGACTGATTTGGAATAGGAGTAATATTTAACCCATTATGCACGAGATAAAAAAAAAAAACATACTTTAATTATGACTTATTTCTGTCTCTGTGTTGACTTGTAGGTGGCCCTAGAGGAGCTGCATGACCTGAAGGAGGTTTGGTCCGAGCTGTCAAAGGTCTGGGAGCAAATCGACCAGATGAAAGAGCAGCCATGGGTGTCTGTACAACCTCGCAAGGTAACAAATCCATAATAATAATTCAGATCATTGAATCTCTATTTTTAATTTGTGAAATTCTTAGGATATAACTATTCTTGGTGTTTTTGTGTCTGTAGCTTCGTCAGAGCCTGGATGCTCTATTGAACCAGCTGAAGAACTTCCAAGCAAGACTGAGACAGTATGCCTCCTATGAGTATGTCCAGAGGCTGCTTAAAGGATACCTGAAGGTCAGGCAGCACATTTTTAACACGAAGCACAAATTCTGACTCACAAGAAAGGGTTAGTAAACTCTTGACCTAATCCTTTTCTCTCACCAGGTTAACATGTTGGTGATTGAGCTGAAATCAGAGGCTCTGAAGGACCGCCACTGGAAGCAGCTGATGAAACGTTTGCATGTAAACTGGGTTCTGTCAGAGCTGACTCTGGGACAGATCTGGGATGTGGATCTGCAGAAGAATGAGATGGTGGTGAAGGACGTTCTCCTGGTAGCCCAGGGAGAGATGGCTTTGGAGGAGTTCCTTAAACAGGTGAAGACGGCGGGCCCTGAAGAGATAATGCAGTGTAGTTGTAATGCTCACAGGAAAAATTACACTCTGGTTTGTAGTTCTTTTTTTAGTATTAATTCTGGGTTTTTTTGGCCTCAGATCCGTGAAGTCTGGAACTCGTATGAGCTTGACCTGGTGAACTACCAGAACAAATGCCGTCTGATTAGAGGCTGGGATGACCTCTTCAACAAGGTCAAAGAACATATTAACAGCGTGTCTGCCATGAAGTTGTCTCCATACTACAAGGTAGAAAGAATTGCATGTTGTGTTCGCTGAGACAGTGGTTACAAATATTTAAGCTGTCAGAACTGCATCAACACCATGTGCTTCTTGTTTTTCTCTCCCAGGTGTTTGAGGAAGACGCTCTGAGCTGGGAGGACAAGCTGAATCGCATCATGGCTCTGTTTGACGTTTGGATTGATGTCCAGCGTCGCTGGGTCTATCTGGAAGGCATCTTCACCGGCAGTGCTGACATCAAACATCTGCTGCCTGTAGAAACCCAGAGATTCCAGAGGTAAATAAGGACCTGTCTAATTTTTTCTATGCTTTATTTTAACAAACCAAAGTGACAAGCTCAATAAATATTTTATCACTGTAACAATATTTTCTACTAGCACTAGCTCTAAATTTTTTCTCTTTTTCTTTAATCATCAGTATCAGCACAGAGTTCTTGGCACTGATGAAGAAGGTGTCAAAGTCTCCCTTAGTGATGGATGTGCTGAACATACAAGGGGTGCAGAGGTCTCTGGAGCGACTGGCTGACCTTCTGGGAAAAATCCAGAAAGCCCTCGGAGAATACTTGGAGAGGGAAAGATCCTCATTCCCCAGGTAAGAAGAGGCGAAAGAGTGCTTAAAATTGAAATTCAAATGAACCACATAAAACTCTTATATTTTAACCAAAGTTTTGTTCATCAAGTCTATGTAATTAAATTGCTCAGAATTAGATATTTTCTTTTTTAATTAGTGCTTGAAAAGGAGTCCTTGAATTTCATTTTGTAATGTCTGATAACAATTCCAATTCCAGTGTTCATACAATGTGCATATAAAACACAGAACTTTCACGAGTTAAGTTGATGAATATTTGGGAAAAACTTTCACCAATGTATACATTCATTTATTAACTCTCCTCAATTGATCCATACCACTCTTCTTGTTTCCAGGTTCTACTTTGTGGGAGACGAGGACCTACTTGAAATCATTGGTAATAGCAAGAATGTGGCCAAACTGCAAAAGCACTTCAAAAAGATGTTTGCTGGCGTTTCCAGCATCCTGCTCAATGAGGACAACACTGAGGTGCTGGGAATCTCCTCCCGCGAGGGTGAGGAGATTCTCTATAAGACACCAGTCTCCATCACACAGCACCCCAAGATCAACGAGTGGCTGACGCTGGTGGAAAAGGAGATGAGGGTGACGCTGGCCAAACTGCTAGCTGAGTCCGTCACAGAGGTCACATCCTTCAACAAGGGCACAGGCATTGACCTGAGTCAGTACATCAACTGGATTGATCGTTACCAGGTTGGTATTGAGACACTATTAGTTATTCACCATATACATGGAAGTGAGGTAATGTGATTTTACTTGATCTGTTTTCTCTCTTCGCAGGCCCAGCTGGTGGTCCTGTCCACTCAGATCGCTTGGTCTGAGAACATTGAGGCTGCCTTGACTTCTATCGCTGGTGGTGGGGACATGACACTCATGCAGGGAGTGCTGTCAAATGTGGAGGCCACCCTTAACGTGTTGGCTGACACCGTGCTGATGGAGCAGCCTCCACTCCGCAGGAGGAAACTGGAGCACCTGGTTAGAGGGAATTTTAGTACCGTTTTAAAAGAATGTTGTCCAATTAAAATTGTATCTGAAATCCCTTTCCTTCTCCGTCTTAGATTACTGAGCTGGTGCACCAACGTGATGTAACCAGGACTCTGATCAAGAACAAGATCGACAACCCGAAGTCCTTCGAGTGGCTCTGCCAGATGCGCTTCTATTTTGACCCCAAGCAGACAGATGTTCTGCAACAGCTGTCCATTCAGATGGCCAATGCCAAGTTCAACTACGGATTTGAGTACTTGGGAGTCCAGGACAAGCTTGTCCAGACCCCTCTGACAGACCGCTGCTATCTCACCATGACCCAGGCTCTGGAGGCCCGCCTTGGAGGGTCACCATTTGGTACGGAAGCTTTTTTAATAATTTTTCCATTACCAGTACCAGCTCAACTCAACTTGAGATAGTACCTATCAATGTAGCTGGACGTCATAGCAACGGCACACACAACTGCCGCGACGTAATGTTCAATGCGACCCACATACAGCTGTTTCTAATGTAAGTTAAAACGTTTGAACATTACTCAGAATGTAAAGACAAATAAGCGGTATGAAAACCTTACAGCTGCAATTTTCCTCTGCCGTTGTTGCTGCAGTGGTCTGTGTGACGGTGGATTGCCGCAGGCTTCCACCGCCACCACTTGCGGAGCTCCTCGACTCCGAAATCTTTCAAGTACATTTTTGTTCCGCCCTCACTTCTTGTAAACCTGTCAATATTCGAAATCTGCACAGTTGGTTTCTCACCTCAAAACTTCTCAGTAGTGGATTTAGTGATAAAATATGAAAACTGTAAAATATAAAACTTTCTGTTGCTGGCCTCTGTCTGGCGATGATGAGGCAGTGAATAGTGACTATTCTCTCTGACCAATCGGTAGTCTGCTGTGTGTTCACGTCACATTTTAGTATTGCCTCAGCTCGCTTGGAACCTCAACAGAGGTGATACGAAAAAAAGTAGTACCTGGAAGCGGGTACAGGTACAACTTTTCCACAATGGAAAACCAAACAAAGGCGAGTAGAGTCGTGGCGAGTCGAGATGGTACCGTGCGGTAGAAAAGGGGCTTTTGTACATATGAGAAATGGAGATTTTGATTTTTGGTTTACACATTAGCTTCACTGAGTTTGTTCCCTATCTAGGTCCTGCTGGCACAGGGAAGACGGAGTCAGTGAAAGCTCTTGGTCACCAGCTGGGCCGCTTTGTCCTGGTCTTCAACTGTGATGAGACATTTGACTTCCAGGTACATAACTGCATTTAGATTCTTAGTTCTTA
Organism: Micropterus dolomieu; assembly: GCF_021292245.1. Lineage (NCBI taxonomy): Eukaryota > Metazoa > Chordata > Actinopteri > Centrarchiformes > Centrarchidae > Micropterus > Micropterus dolomieu. Next base: position 12,782,661 of record NC_060160.1, on the reverse strand, counting down.
GGCTAGACAACAGCAACACAAGAGATCAGTACATTATGCAATTATAATTTTTGATTAAGGATGCAGCCGTTTATCATGTCTGTATTTCAAATTACAAATCTCTTTTGCTGATCTCTCTTTTTTTTTTATTTTTTTTTATTTTTTTTTTATAGGCCATGGGTCGTATCTTCGTTGGTCTGTGCCAGGTGGGAGCATGGGGCTGCTTTGATGAGTTTAACCGTCTGGAGGAGAGAATGCTCTCTGCCGTCTCCCAGCAGGTCCAGTACATCCAGGTGGCCTTGAGGGAACACAGCAACCCCAACAGAGACAGGAGTATGTATATGTGTGGGAACACAGGCGTTACAATATGTAAGGAGACTGTCCTAGAATGGGAATGTCCTGATTCCTGTCCTGTTTGAATGATAATGTCCAAGACAGTTCAACAAAATGGATTTCTTCATTTTAGAAAAAATAAAATAAAATCTTTTCAAAGCATAACATTCAGATGAGGGAGAAAATCAGTGTCTCCACCTTATTCACCTGTCATGTCACCCCCTCAGGTGTGCCAGTCACCACAGAGCTCCTGAACAAGCAGGTGAAGGTGAGTCCAGACATGGCCATCTTCATCACCATGAATCCTGGCTACGCTGGCCGCTCCAACCTGCCTGACAATCTGAAGAAGCTGTTCCGCAGCTTGGCCATGACCAAGCCCGACCGCCAGCTCATTGCCCAAGTAATGCTGTACTCTCAAGGTTTCCGTACAGCTGAGATCCTTGCCAAGAAGATTGTGCCCTTCTTCAAGTATGTACTGTTTAAGAAAAATGTACGTAGCTTTGAGATTGTTGTCTTTGAGAGGTCTTTCCTCTGTCAATGTATTCCTTGCTTCTATTTCAGGCTGTGTGATGAGCAGCTGTCATCCCAGAGTCACTACGATTTCGGCCTCCGAGCTCTCAAGAGCGTGCTGATCAGTGCTGGTAATGTCAAGCGTGAGCGTATCCAGAGGATCAAAAGGGAGAAGGCGGAACGTGGAGAGGTCGTTGATGAGAATGAAATCGCTGAGAACCTTCCTGAACAGGAGGTATAAAAAATTATATATGGCAAATCTGTTTTTAGAATACAGCTCGAAATTTGAGTAGCTCGAATGGTTATTTCACTCGGTCTATGTCTTGTTACTGTAGATCCTGATCCAGAGTGTGTGCGAGACAATGGTTCCCAAGCTGGTGGCAGAAGACATCCCTCTGCTGTTCAGCCTGCTGTCAGATGTCTTCCCTGGAGTCCAGTACCACCGCGGAGAGATGACTGCTCTGAGGGAAGAGCTGAAGAAAGTCTGCAGTGAGATGTACCTCACATACGGAGACGGTGACGATGTGGGCAGCATGTGGGTGGAGAAGGTGTGTGACTAAATGGAGTCAACATATATCCTATTGAGAAATACTGAGTTATACATCCTTGCCCACTGCTAAAGACACCGAAGTCCTTTACAGGGCTAGGATCAAATCGGTCTGCATGACAGTGCAGTATAAATCCTGTTGAACACAGATGCCCCCGGTACCGGGGCTTTTGACAGGAATGTTGATGATTATTCACTGTTTTATCAATATTTCTAATGTAATTTGGAACGTGGTTGTATGGACATAGTGTTTTAAAGGAGGAGTTATTCCTGATTTATTTGAGTATGTTATTTTAGGCATATTCCTGGAAAAGGGTGCCTGTTTTCAACAGGTACTTGGTTAGTGAGTAGTTACTCACTCACATTTTGTGAGACTTTGTCTTTCACCCTCTTCCAGGTGCTCCAGCTGTACCAGATCACACAGATCAACCACGGTCTGATGATGGTGGGACCTTCAGGTAGTGGGAAGACCATGGCATGGAGGGTGCTACTCAAGGCCCTGGAGAGGCTTGAGGGTGTTGAGGGTGTGGCCCACATCATCGACCCCAAGGCCATCAGCAAGGACCACCTGTACGGAACCCTGGACCCCAACACCCGTGAATGGACAGATGGCTTGTTCACACACATCCTCAGGAAGTAAGTTCTGTAACAAATTTCATTGTGAAGGCATGCATCAGGGGTATTCAATTAGATTTCAAAGAGGTCTAGTTAGAGAAAATTTCCTGACGCAAAGGTCCGGAACATCAAAACGACGAACTTGCGTTATCATTCAGTACTATAACCTATAGTTGTATCAACACATGTTTTTAGTCAACAACGGGCTGTCAAATCAAATAATATTTCAGTCAGTTTTCACATCAAACTGGAAGGATAATAAATAATAACTATTCAAATAATAAATTCTAAATTTAAGTAAACTAAATTAAAGTGCCTAATTTTTAGAAAAAATGTAATAAAAAGTGTAGCTTGAAGTGATGAAGTGTAGTCTTAACCAATTTTATAATAAACACTCAACACATCATAACAACAAATGAACAGCTGTAATGCCTCCTTCTCTTTCATTTCCTCTTACAGAGCTACCACTTTCCTACTTTCTGTTGTTCAGTGAGAAACGTGAGCTCCAGCTAGCATATTGGAGATCTATGCGATATTCTGGTTTTGAACTGCCCGTGGGAGGAATGTACATGTAAAAATCTGTACATTCTTGATTAAAAGTCATGTGAAATCTCTTATCTTTCGTCTCCTCAATTCGGGTGTGTTTCCAAAACGTCTCTGGTGAATCTCGTGGACTCAACTCGCAAGCATCGGTATGCACAGATTTGATTGGCTGAGCAGCGTCACATGAGACGATTGGAGCACATGCGATTGGTCTGTGAGTTTCCTGGTCCTCTAAACCAGTACAGTAAATGCTAGAAAAGCTGCGCGGGTTAAAATAGAAACACTCCGTCACGAGGTAGTAAGTCTCAATAATAAATGGGCTGTAGGTCGGCGGTCCGGAGAGGACGGCGGCTGGGTCCGGATCCGGACTGCGGTCCGCCTATTAGTGACCTCTGCTCTAAAGCAATATTTTCTCTACAACATCATATTTCCAGGTTTAAATGCAATCCACTTTTTAAGGGAACACTGTATTTTCGTACAAGAAGTTAGATGACAAAATTGATATCAGTTTATTCTCTATGTGTTCAATGGTAGAGGCTCTGTGACATGTTTAGAGTAGCTTAGCACAAACATTGGATCCTCTTGATCCTCTCTTCCCCATTAAAGGTTTTTCTCATGCGGATTGTAAAGCCCAATTGTGATGTTAGGCTATATAAATGAAATTGTCCTAACTTTTCTAGTTGTCTAGTTACCCAAAGATAAAATCATATATAAGCAAGAAAGCAGGACCCAGGTGTAAACCTCACCCTGTTCCAACTGGATCCAGACACAACCTGTGGAGATCTAAACATAAAATACTATAGGTCTGAAGAGGCCTTCATACTCTCCTGTCTATCACTCTCTGTATCTACAATATGTATCCATCTGCACTCATTACGTACTTGCTAACGAAGCAGATATAAAACGTATAAAATAGTTGGAACCAAACAGAATAATGTCATGTTATGAAATGTGATAACAATGCACTGAAAACCAAATTCTTATTATTTGTCATAATTCATGAGGGGTGATGTAATCAGACTACTAAATTCCAAATAGCAGGTCAGCAGTTGTTTGTGTGGATAAACGATCTGACCAAATGGAGTGACCACAACAATAAAAACAAGGGATGGTAGGAGCTGAACGAGTGAGGAAAGGGGTGGATGATTAAACTAGGGGAAGGCAGGAATGTGGGCCAGCAGGGTGTGATAATCTGTCTCTCTGCCACATGGGAGAGAGAGAGAGATTAAGGGGATGTATGATGTATTCTGACCCATATTCATGCACATAGTGATGTTTTGTGACCCACATACTACCTCATCTAAATACACATTCTACTTTAATACTGATATGTGCGTGAGTGAGTGCATGTTTCAGATTACAGTAAGAACAAATGCAACACATTTAAAGGACTGGTTCTTGGCAATAACAAATGTTACATTATTAAAAATAGTTACGGGACATTGTTTATTCAGTGTAATAAATTAGTAACAACATTCAGTATTCTGATATTAAATACTATCAATAAATACCTGCTATTTGTAACTCCAAATAGTCTATACCCATTGACAGATTATGAGAATATGGGCCCCTAGACACAGACATGTAAAAGACCCCCCAGCCCTCCAACGTAGCAGCAAGACACACAAACTTGGTGAGCATTTGCATCTCTTTATGG
>NC_060160.1:12536917-12778457 GCF_021292245.1 Micropterus dolomieu | reverse complement strand
CATTGGTATGCACAGATTTGATTGGCTGAGCAGCGTCACATGAGACGATTGGAGCACATGCGATTGGTCTGTGAGTTTCCTGGTCCTCTAAACCAGTAGAGTAAATGCTAGAAAAGCTGCGCGGGTTAAAATAGAAACACTCCGTCACGAGGTAGTAAGTCTCAATAATAAATGGGCTGTAGGTCGGCGGTCCGGAGAGGACGGCGGCTGGGTCCGGATCCGGACCGCGGCCCGCCTATTAGTGACCTCTGGCATACATCATGTCAGTTCATCTTTATCTTGCTAAGTACTTAAAATTTTCTTTCAATTTCAGGATTATTGACAATGTTCGAGGTGAACTGCAAAAGCGTCAGTGGATCATTTTTGATGGTGATGTTGATCCAGAGTGGGTTGAAAATCTAAATTCTGTACTGGATGACAACAAGCTGCTCACCCTTCCCAATGGAGAGCGTCTCAGCTTGCCACCTAATGTAAGAGGACAGCACGTCAAATGCAGATTCTCATTATCGTTTATGCTGGTGAAGGCATGCTGTATTGATATGACATTTATTCGGTCTCTAGGTACGTGTAATGTTTGAAGTACAGGACCTGAAGTACGCCACCCTGGCCACTGTGTCTCGCTGCGGTATGGTGTGGTTCAGTGAGGATGTTCTCAGCACTGACATGATCTTCAACCACTTCCTGGCTCGTATCCGCAGCATCCCATTAGACGAGGGAGAGGATGAAGCTCAGCGCCAGAGGAAGGGCACAGATGACGAGGAAGAGGCTGCATCACCAATGCTGCAGGTAATTAAGGGGAAGAGAAAAGGGTGCAATAATTCATTCAAGAATTAATCTAAGAAGGATGTTTATCACAGGTCTTTACTAATGTCCTGTTGCATGTTTTTACACTAGATCCAGCGAGATGCTGCAGCTATCTTGCAGCCTTACTTCACCTCCACAGGCCTAGTGATCAAGGCCTTAGAGCATGCCTCCAAGATGGAGCACATCATGGACTTCACGCGCCTGCGCTGTATGGGTTCCCTGTTCTCAATGCTGCACCAGGCTTGCCGTAATGTGGCGCTATACAACAACAACCACCCTGACTTCCCCATGCCCATTGATCAGCTGGAGAAATACATGCAGGTAATGTTCTGCTTTCTGCCCTTCAAATAACTGAAAGACACACATACATTTCTTATTTTTGTAATATCAACGTTGAACTTAAACCCTGCAAAAATGTATTTTCTTAAATCTGATACATTTTGTGGCATTATCTTTCTACAGAAATATCTTATCTACGCTGTGCTGTGGTCCTTCTCTGGTGACGGGCGGCTGAAGATGAGGGCTGAGCTCGGAGAATACATCCGTCGCATTACCACTGTACCCCTCCCCTCTGCTCCCAATGTCCCTATCATTGACTACGAGGTACAGCCTCCTAGTTTTAAACGGATATTGATCTTAAGTGTTTATCTGCAAGTCACTTAACCAAAACTACTGAATTCTTCTGCAGTCTTTATTAATTTAATTTCAGAATAACCATTGTATTGTTTTCTTTGCATCTGGCAGGTGTGCATCTCAGGTGAGTGGCAGTCCTGGCAGGGCAAGGTGCCCCAGATTGAGGTAGAGACCCACAAGGTGGCATCCCCTGATGTCGTGGTTCCCACCCTGGACACTGTTCGCCACGAGGCTTTGCTTTACACATGGCTGGCAGAGCATAAACCACTGGTGCTGTGTGGACCTCCTGGCTCTGGAAAGACTATGACTCTGTTCAGCGCTCTCAGAGCCTTGCCTGATATGGAGGTGAGAGACTGGATGAACCTGAACTGACCTTGTAACTGATGAGGTACATCACTAGGAATTTTAATGGACCCGAAAGCTAGCACTTAAGCTTTAAATGTTGATTATGTACATTGGAGTTGGAATATTATAAACTGCTGAACAAATATGAACAAACTGGGTTAAAATTAAGTTGTCATTTGTCCCTGCTTTCTACCAGGTTGTGGGTCTGAACTTCTCCAGTGCTACCACCCCAGAGCTGCTGCTGAAGACCTTTGATCATTACTGCGAGTACCGCCGTACCCCCAACGGTGTGGTCCTCGCCCCTGTCCAGCTGGGCAAGTGGCTGGTGTTGTTCTGTGACGAAATCAATCTGCCGGACATGGACAAGTATGGCACACAGAGAGTCATCTCTTTCCTCCGACAGGTATGATGCATTGTTGGTGTTAAACTATTTTGTATTTATTACATTTGGCTATTATGGGACATTGAAGTGTGCAACCTGAAATTTGGCACCCCTCTTTGTATATTAAAGGCTCCCCTGTTGTGTTTTCTTTGCAGATGGTGGAACATGGAGGTTTCTACCGCACCTCCGACCAGACTTGGGTCAAATTGGAGAGGATCCAGTTTGTCGGAGCCTGTAATCCTCCCACTGACCCTGGCAGAAAGCCTCTTACACACAGGTACAGTACTCGGACTCTACACCTGATTAGAACAATGATATAATCAATACCGTGATTAACAGAAAATAAATTACAAACATTTAAATGAAAATTATACTTACAAAAAAATCTGCATTGCATATGACGAGCCCTAACAGTGGCCATGTTGTGGTGTGCTGTTTTTAGGTTCCTGCGTCATGTTCCTGTGGTGTACGTGGACTATCCAGGCCCAGCCTCTCTGACACAGATTTATGGAACCTTCAACCGTGCCATGCTGCGCCTCATCCCCTCTCTACGTACCTATGCTGAGCCTCTTACTGCTGCTATGGTTGAGTTCTACACCATGTCTCAGGTAAAGGATCTTTGTAAATATCTATATAAAAAATCAAAAAGATCAAGGTTACTTAATGTCACCAGACGTACGTACAAGAGAAGACGTTTTATTGATCACTTTTTAGTCCTGACATTCACACTATTTCTAATTTGTTTCCATATCTCATTTTAATCCTTTTCCTCCTTCAGGAGCGGTTTACCCAGGATACCCAACCTCACTACATTTACTCTCCCAGAGAGATGACCCGCTGGGTGAGGGGAATCTTTGAGGCCCTGCGGCCACTTGAGACTCTGCCCGTGGAGGGGCTCATCCGTATCTGGGCCCATGAAGCGCTCCGTCTCTTCCAGGACAGGTGACTGCAAGTTTCTGAGTGGCTGACCTTTACCACTCTAGTAAACTCTTCTTATCTACTCTGATGGTGTTTTAAGGGACTGGCATGGTTAGTGTGCCACTTAACAAATGCACAAGTCTTTGGAGATAATGTGGTTCATCTTAAAAACTTTTTCCAGGCTGGTTGGTGATGAAGAGAGAAGGTGGACAGATGAAAACATTGACATGGTTGCTGTCAAACACTTCCCCAACCTTGATAAGGAGAAGGCTCTCAACAGGCCTATCCTGTACAGCAACTGGCTCTCTAAGGTAAACCAGGAACAGCTTCATCACGCTGTAATAATCAAACTCTGGTAATGATGCTAAATTATTGAAAATGGGCCACAAGTCTTCAGCCGTTTTGATTTCCATTTAAACTGATTTTATCGTATGTGGATACAGGACTACATCCCAGTGGAACAGGAGGAGCTCAGGGACTATGTGAAGGCCCGTCTGAAGGTCTTCTATGAAGAGGAGCTGGATGTCCCTCTAGTGCTCTTCAATGAGGTGCTGGACCACGTCCTCAGAATTGACCGGTGAGTGACAGTGTCTTCAGCTCACGGTCGCTGATTGACTTCTCCTCTGGTGTTTGTCTAGAAATGATCAAGAAATAAGACTGAAACAATTGTTTTGGAGTAAATTTCAAAATTGTATATCCTCCTCCAGAATCTTCCGTCAGCCTCAGGGCCATCTCCTGTTGATCGGTGTAAGTGGAGCAGGAAAGACTACACTGTCTCGCTTCGTAGCCTGGATGAACGGACTTAGTGTATACCAGATCAAGGTTGGTTCAAGACGTGAAGATATTTGAAGCCGTTCTACTACAGTTGCCTGTGTGGTTTTTATAAAAAAAATTTTGTGTGTGTGTTTTCAGGTACACAGGAAATACACTGGAGAAGACTTTGATGAGGACCTGCGTACAGTGCTGCGTCGCTCAGGTTGTAAGAATGAGAAGATTGCCTTCATCATGGATGAGTCCAATGTGCTGGATTCTGGTTTCCTTGAGAGAATGAACACACTGCTGGCCAACGGAGAGGTAACTAATTGGGGAACAACACTGCAACACAAGTTTTGAGATAAGATATCTATTTGGGTTGTACGCACCTACTTTTCTGGTTTCTAATACGTTAATGTTACTTTTTTTTTTTTTTTTTTTTTTTTTAAAGGTTCCTGGCCTGTTTGAGGGAGATGAGTATGCCACTTTGATGACTCAGTGTAAGGAGGGAGCCCAGAAAGAGGGCCTGATGCTCGATACACATGAGGAGCTGTACAAGTGGTTCACAAGCCAGGTTATCAGGAACCTCCATGTTGTTTTCACCATGAACCCCTCATCAGAGGGCCTGAAGGACCGGGCTGCCACATCTCCTGCCCTCTTTAACAGGTACAGAGACACATGGTGGACACTGAGCATCAATTAATTGATTAAATTATTGTCAATCGGGGAATAGTTGCTGCAAGGTTATAATTAGAAGATGGAATTTCTTAACTGAAAACTTTTGTGTTAGGTGTGTGCTGAACTGGTTTGGAGACTGGTCCACTGAAGCCCTTTATCAGGTGGGTAAGGAGTTCACCAGCAAGATGGATCTGGAGAAACCAAACTACAAGGTGCCAGACTACATGCCCATCGTCTATGACAAACTGCCCCAGCCACCATCTCACCGCGAGGCTATTGTCAACGGCTGTGTGTTTGTACACCAAACACTTCATCAGGTAGGGATGGATGTTTGCAGTGGTGGTCGACGAGGCGATTCTGTGGTTTGCCTCAACAGCAAATGGGCATTTGGAAATCCTGTAAAACCAAGTTAATGTGCAGTTTGCTAATGTATACTTCATATGTTGTTGGTAACTCGACACAGGCTAACAACCGTCTGGCTAAGAGAGGTGGTCACACTATGGCCATCACTCCTCGCCACTACCTGGACTTCATCAACCAGTATGCCAACCTGTTCAATGAGAAACGCAGCGAGCTGGAGGAGCAGCAGATGCACCTCAACGTTGGTCTCCGCAAGATCAAGGAGACTGTTGATCAGGTAAAGTAATTTTGTATTTTACTCTTTTAATGTGCTTGCTGGGTTGAAGTGCCATTTTAATCCACCTAATTCTTACTTACTGCTTATCAACTGCTGCTTGCTCTTGTCTGACTCCCTGATTATACTTATACATCATCAAGGTGGAGGAGCTTCGTCGTGACCTGAGAATCAAGAGCCAGGAGTTAGAGGCCAAGAACGCTGCTGCCAATGACAAGCTGAAGAAGATGGTCAAGGACCAGCAGGAGGCTGAAAAGAAAAAGGTACAAAGGATTTTTTTTTTCTTTCCTCATCTTGAAGACAAACCTAACCTCTTGATAATGTGTTTTAGCTTGTAGTAACGTGATCCCTTAGCCTTGCAGTGCACATTTGGATTAATTGATGTATTAAACTATACTCCTATACTGTTACTATTGTGATTCCAGGTGATGAGCCAGGAGATCCAGGAAGCTGTGTACAAGCAGCAGGAGGTGATCAAGGACAAACAGCTGAGTGTCAAAGAGGACTTGGACCAAGTGGAGCCTGCTGTTATTGAGGCTCAGAATGGTACAGTACATATTTTCTCAGAGCAGTCTTTAAAGAGCATTTGATTTGTTGTTGCAGAATGATTACCGCAGTCTTGTGCTGCAAGGATGGAACAGATCATACTGTTTACTAACAATAGAACTATATAAATGCCCTACAATGTGTGCTACACTGTTGTTTTGACGAAAAATGACTAATTTATTGTTCATTCCTGTAGGAGCTTTTCTTCAATGTTATTACATAGTCACTTATGGTGCAAGGGCTTCTGGTTAACAGTTCGATCTTTATCTGCATCCTCCCTTCATCACTGCCCCTTCCTTGTCATAATCCACCTCCTTGTTCACCTGATGTTGATAGCTGTTAAGTCCATTAAGAAGCAGCACCTGGTGGAGGTGCGTTCCATGGCCAATCCTCCCGCGGCCGTGAAGCTGGCCCTTGAGTCCATCTGCTTGCTCCTGGGAGAGAGCACAACTGACTGGAAGCAGATCCGTTCCATCATCATGAGGGAGAACTTCATCCCCACTATTGTTAACTTCTCTGCTGAAGAGATCAGGTGAAAAGAGAGAATATATTCTGCAATTGCACTAAAAGCTCTCTCTGTCTCTGCCTCCCCTCTGACTTTTCAACTCCTGAATCTTTCAAATTCCTCCCTTCTTTTGCCCTATATGCTCCCCTTCTCCCTCTCTTCTTTCTTTCAAACACATTCCTCTTAACTCCTAACTAGCGGTGAGTTCTATTAAGCGGCAGCACCTAGTAGAAGTGCGGGCCATGACCAATCCCCCAGCCGCAGTCAAGTTGGCCCTGGAGTCTATCTGCCTTATGCTGGGCGAGGAGACCAATGACTGGAAAAAAATCAGACAAGTTATTATCAGGGACAATTTCATCAGCAGCATAGTCAACTTTTCTTCTGAGGAAATGAGGTACCGGTGTCTGTCTAGTCTTAAATGGAAGCGCAAATGATATCAATCAATCAGTATATTAATCAAGTGGCACCTGTGATCAGAATTTGATTTTAGGTTTCTTATTGATTCATTTTGCTGAATCAGAAAATGATTTGAAGGTAACATCTTGTCAGTGGTTGATTTTGCATTTCTCACAGTGAAGATGGTAGAAATCGAACCCCTTCCCTACCCCCAACAAAATTTTAATGATCTTCTGCAATGTTTTATTTCCTGATTCATGATAATTGTTCCACACTTCACATTAAAGGTTTTGTCTATGTAAAGTTCTGCTATATTATAACTACTTGGACTGGTTTCTACTTATCCAGTGACTCCATCCGTGAGAAGATGAAAAAGAACTACCTCTCCAACCCAAGCTACAACTACGACCAAGTCAACAGGGCGTCACTGGCCTGTGGACCTATGGTGAAATGGGCGATTGCTCAGGTAAGGAAGCATAAACGATATGAAGATTAAGTGAATAATTGGGTAAAGAGAGCACTCCTTTAATGTATACCATGTTCTACCGTTTCCCTAGCTTAATTATGCTGACATGCTGAAACGTGTGGAGCCTCTGCGTAATGAACTGCAGAAGCTCGAAGATGACGCCACAGACAACAAGACAAAGGCAGAGGAGGTGGAGCAGATGATCAGAGACCTGGAGGCTAGCATTGCCCGCTACAAGGAGGAATACGCCGTCCTCATCTCAGAGGCCCAGGCCATCAAGGCCGACCTGGCTGCGGTTGAGGCTAAGGTAACTGGTCACCAAACCAATATTCGGTTCCCTCTGTGTCTGTCTCTTCTCATCCAGTTTAACATGCGTCTTCCAGCATTGTTTCTGAACTCTTGCTCTCGCCTCTCCCAGGTGAATCGCAGCACAGCCCTACTGAAAAGTCTGTCAGCTGAAAGGGACCGCTGGGAGAAGACCAGTGAGACCTTCAAGAACCAGATGTCTACCATCGCTGGAGACTGTCTGCTCTCTGCAGCTTTCATTACCTATGCCGGCTACTTTGAGCAACAGATGAGACAGAACCTGTTCACTACTTGGTCTCACCATCTACAGCAGGCCAACATTCAGGTAGTTAAAGCTCCAATACACAAAGTCATGATTCATCACATGTACAAATCCTGCCTTCATTCATGTTACCAGTAAGTATGTTGCAGTTTAGGTTTTAATGAATTTAAAGGTGCTGTCCTCCACTTATGGTTTGAGTTCTTTCAAATGTGTTTTAGAGTACACACATGTTGAACTTGAAATCTACCATATGCACTACCACATATTTTATATGTATTATGTTAAACTCCAATGGTGTCATTTCTTTCCCCCCCAGTTCCGTACGGACATTGCCAGAACTGAGTACCTGTCCAATGCTGATGAGAGGCTCCGCTGGCAAGCGAACTCCCTCCCAGCTGATGATCTCTGCACTGAGAACGCCATCATGCTCAAGAGGTTCAACAGGTCAGGATCTTTCTCTTCTTGCATTGCTGTAATGTTACTCCTAATACTAAGCCTTCCTCAGCATTAATTAGCCTTCAGCTGATTGCACTTCCCATGCTGATGTATTCTATATCACTGCCCTTTCTAGGTACCCTCTAATCATCGATCCATCTGGCCAAGCCACAGAGTTCATAATGAATGAGTACAAAGAACGCAAGATCACCAGAACCAGTTTCCTGGATGATGCCTTCAGGAAGAATCTGGAGAGCGCCTTGCGTTTTGGAAACCCACTGTTGGTCCAGGTATGATCAACTACTATACACTGCTAACATTATTGTGCTACTTACTCACTTTCCAATGCTCTTGTATTCATCAAGAATTTGTTTTATTTATAGTAATTTATTTATTTTTTTTCCCCTTAAGGATGTAGAAAGTTACGACCCCATCCTGAACCCGGTGCTGAACAGAGAGGTCCGCAGGACTGGAGGACGTGTCCTCATCACCCTGGGAGACCAGGACATCGATCTGTCACCTTCATTTGTCATCTTCCTTTCTACACGAGACCCAACGGTGAGTAGACTATCTTTTTATGTTATCAATAGATAAAACCTAAATGATTAGAGAGTACTTAGCTAATTTTAATAGGTGTATGTCAGTGTTAACAAATTATGTCATAAAGAAAGACTGAAGTAGGAGCATTTCCCTCATTGAAATGATTGTAGAAAGACATTTTTCTATGCGTGTCTTGTGTATGCAGGTCGAGTTCCCACCAGACTTGTGTTCTCGTGTTACATTCGTCAACTTCACTGTGACACGCAGCAGCCTTCAGAGCCAGTGTCTCAACGAGGTCCTAAAGGCTGAGAGGCCTGATGTGGATGAGAAACGCTCTGACCTCCTTAAACTGCAGGGTGAGACAGAAGACTGCTGATGTGCTAACCAATGTTGCGGTGCAAAAAGATGACAAAAGCCGATCAACAACTGTCCTCCTGTCTCTTGTAGGTGAGTTCCAACTGCGTCTGCGTCAGCTGGAAAAATCCCTGCTGCAAGCCCTCAATGAGGTTAAAGGCCGCATCCTTGATGACGACACCATCATCACCACGCTGGAGAACCTGAAGAAGGAGGCAGCTGAGGTGACCAGGAAGGTGGAGGAGACCGATATCATCATGGCAGAGGTGGAGGCAGTGTCACAGCAATACCTGTCTCTGTCCTCTGCCTGCAGCAGCATCTACTTCACCATGGAGTCTCTCAACCAGGTCTGGACATATCTTACTAGCTCTTTCAGACGATCCCTTTTTTGGTTTATAATTTCTTAATCTCACTACATTAAGAACTCTCGTAAACTAGTCAAACAACCACTTAATTAACAAATCTGTGTTTGTGTGTTGCTCCAGATGCACTTCCTGTACCAGTACTCCCTTCACTTTTTCCTGGATACCTACCACACAGTGCTGTATGAGAACCCCAACCTCAAGAGCATCAGTGATCATACACAGAGACTCGATATCATCACCAAGGACCTCTTCCAGGTTTGAACCACACATTTTGAAAACAAGAGGCTCCTTTTCTTTGGTGGTATAGTAATAGACATGATTTGCTTACGTATGTATGGATGTAGGTGGTGTTCAACAGAGCAGCCAGAGGTATGCTCCACCAGGATCACATCAGTTTTGCCATGCTGCTGGCTAAGATCAGCCTAAAGGGCATAACCAGGTAAGATAGCAGTATTGCACCAATGCACATTGAAAGGAAACAAGGTGTCAATATAGATCTTAATAATTTTAACCCATCTTTTTCCAGTGAGCCTTCATATGATGCAGAGTTCCAGCACTTCTTGCGTAGTAAGGAGATTGTTCTGACTGGCATGTCACTTCCCAAAGTGAAAGGTCTGACCACTGAACAGAGTGAGGCCATGGTCCGCCTCAGCCGCCTGCAAGCGTTCAACGACTTGGTGGAAAAAGTTGAGGCAGATGAGGTGAGCATTGAGAAATACTGGCAATCTGTTATAATTAAACAGAAGCTACACATGGACAGACTTGTATTTATAAGCATACCTCTTAATACAAAACGTATCAGTAATCATTATTGCTTTGTTTTTTTCAGCAATTCTTCATGTGGATTGAGAGCAACACTCCAGAGTTGTCTGTTCCTTATTTGTGGTCAGAGGAGAAGCAGTCCAGTGAGTATATTGATAAATGATGCGTAAATGTTAAAGCCAAGCAAATATTGATAGATTTTTTTTTTTTTTTAATGAATGTAAATATGTACAGTATATATTCTTTGTATACATGACCCTGCTCTGACCTGTCTGCTCTTCCCTGTACCACTCCATGTTCAGCTCCCATTGGCCAGGCAGTGCACCAGCTGTTGCTGATTGAGGCCTTCCGCCCTGACCGTCTCCTGGCAATGTCGCACATTTTTGTCTCAAAGGTGCTGGGAGAGTCTTTCATGAGCCTCATCGAGCAGCCTCTTGACCTGGCCAATATCGTGGATAACGAGGTAGTAACCAGTATTTCTTCTGTGGTTTTCTCACTAGAGACGTTTGCCATAGTCAGTATTGTTGAATCTGTGCTGACATTCCTCTCTTGTGTCTGTAGGTGAAGCCCAGCACTCCAGTGTTGATGTGCTCTGTACCAGGTTATGATGCCAGCGGCCTGGTCAGAGATCTGGCTGCTGAGGAGAACAAACAAATCACCTCCATTTCGATTGGTAAGGAAGACATAAGCTCATACTCTGGCTACACAAATAGGATCCTCAAGTCAAAAGTTCAGTGAGGATATTGTTAAGTGTATTCTTACACTGTCCACAGGTTCGGCTGAGGGCTTCAATAAGGCAGACAGAGACATCAATACTGCTGTCAAGTCCGGCAGGTGCGTAATGCTTTTTCTGTGTATTTTCTGAGCATGTACACTTTGTTTTGGTGTACTGACGTCCTGACTGTCCTGCAGGTGGGTGATGTTGGAGAATGTCCACCTGGCCCCCGGATGGCTGATGCAGTTGGAAAAGAAGCTTCACTCCATGCAGCCTCATTCCAGTTTCAGGCTTTTCCTGACAATGGAGATCAACCCCAAGGTAAACCACATCCCCCAAATAAATATTTCCATTCATTTCTTTAACTGGTCAAAGTCTCAATACTGTGTTTTCCCGCCAGGTGCCAGTGAATCTGCTTCGTGCCGGTCGTATCTTTGTGTTTGAACCTCCTCCTGGCGTCAAGGCCAACATGCTCAGAACCTTCAGCAGCATCCCTGTGGCTCGCATGTGCAAGGTGACTTGATCGGGACTTACCGACATACACTCACAGTTGTCCATCATTGCTGTTTGCAGACTTCTCCACAATTGCCTTCTTAATAACTTTTTGCCCATGTTTCTACAGGCTCCCAACGAGCGTGCTCGTCTCTACTTCCTGCTGGCTTGGTTCCATGCAGTCATTCAGGAGCGTCTGCGCTATGCACCACTGGGCTGGTCCAAGAAATATGAATTTGGAGAGTCTGACCTTCGCTCTGCCTGTGACACCATTGACACCTGGTTGGATGACACTGCTAAGGTTGGAGATTATTTCAGAAATTATATACAGTGCTTTGAATGTGTCAGCATAAGAATTATTTGTTGCCAATATAAATTATTATATACAACAACCCATAAATGTATACAGTTGTTACCTTTAGAAATACTAAATTCATCAGATCAATTATGTTAAGAAATTACAACCTTAACACACAGGGTCGTCAGAATATTGCACCGGACAAGATTCCCTGGGCGGCTCTGAAAACTCTGATGGCCCAGTCTATCTATGGTGGCCGCATTGACAATGAGTTTGACCAGCGTCTGCTCAACACCTTCCTGGACCGCATCTTCACCAAGGGAAGCTTTGACAGTGGATTCAAACTGGCTCTCAAGGTTGACGGGCACAAGGACATCAAGATGCCTGATGGCATTCGGTCAGTAGTGGCTTTTAATAGTGTTAATATTCCAGCTCTTAATATTATAAAAGTTAAACAAATTTTCTCTCATGACCTCAACCAGTTAAAAATGATTTATGATTTGTTACAGGCGTGAGGAGTTCATGCACTGGGTAGAGCTGCTTCCCGACACTCAGACTCCATCTTGGCTCGGGTTGCCCAGCAATGCTGAGAAGGTCTTGCTCACCACTCAGGGTACGCCACAGCCGGTCATCTTGATCCTGTGTACTGTGGTTTTCTGTCACAGTAACTGGACCACTACGCATCCTGATCCAACTTCCTCATTTCATCTAATCAGATTTCATGTTTTTAAAGGGCAGATCATTAACCATCTTTCTCTATTCTAGTGTCTTTACTTTTATTTTGACAGGGTGTCTCACTGGAACAGTCTGTTTGGGCAGACTAGTGTGTGTTTGTGTGTGGTGGCAAAGAATATGTTGAGGGTGGTCTCCCTGCTAATCTCTCTTCTGATGGGTTCACTTCACCTGTTAGTTTTCTAGTACCTCCTGTTTGCAGTCATGTATATCGTAGGCACATGGTGTAGCTGTGTAGTTGTAGTCATTGCACTTTAACAGGTGCTCTGCCCAAAGGAAGGGTGTGTGTCTCCTCACCCTCCAGCAGCTGCATTTCACAGCCATCATGTCGCTTTGCTAAAATACTATCCCCACCCTCAGGTTAGGATTCAAAACAGCCACACACCTCCCCATCCCCTCAACCATATCATCCTCTCCCTGTTTTGTCATATTGATTTCCCACACCTCCTCCAAACTCCCACAAGCATCCACCCATAGGACCGCCTGTCACACTCCCCCTCTCCTTCATCCTCACACCCCACCCCTTAGTTTCTCTCTCAAACCCGTTACCCTACATTGGTTATGTTCCTTTCTTCTACAGATCCAGTCAGTCAAGAATGCGGTTACTTTATCCACCTGGGGAACTGTGTTGAATGTTATATTTGAAATATTGCCTGAAGCCTTGTCTTCCTACCCAGTGTAGTCCTAATTTGTCTGCCTGTCTGGCACAAGTCCTATATTATTATTATTATTATTTTTTTTTTAATTGAACAAACTTTCTTAACACACCCTTAAGGTAAGCTGTTTGTTTCTATGTTCCACTATTAATTTCTTCTCCCCCTACCCTCCCACCTTGGCTTTGTCTTCCAACTCCCTCCCCGCTCACTCGTTCCCTCCGCCGGGCTGCACAGGCACTGACATGATGGGTAAGATGCTGAAAATGCAGATGTTGGAGGATGAGGATGACCTTGCCTACGAGACGGAGAAGAAAGAGCGCGCCTCGTCCACAGCTGATGCCCAGCCAGCCTGGATGAGGACCCTCCACACCACTGCCTCCAATTGGCTGCAACTCGTTCCCCAAACAGTCAATCCACTCAAACGCACAGTGGAGAACATCAAGGTAATGGCAGAATTGTGAGGAAAGGTTGGCAAGAAGACTTCAGAGGAACGGCTTAAAATATTGTGTGTTCTCTACAAGAAGTTGTACAATATTTTTGGCAGTTACTGTAATGCAGATCCATTTTTGTATGTTTTAAATGATTGTGCTTGACTCATGAGGTAAAATGAAAAACAAAAGCACAGGTTAGGAGTTAGAAGAAGTAAGCAGATAAATTTGTGATTTTCTTTGTGTCGTTGATGCATCTGCCAAGCGTCTGCATTGGATTTGATGTCGTTTTGTCCAAACAATTCAGGACCCACTGTTCCGGTTCTTTGAACGCGAGGTGAAGATGGGTGGCAAGTTGCTGCAGGAGGTCCGTCAGGATCTGTCTGATGTGGTGCAGGTCTGTGAGGGAAAGAAGAAGCAGACGAACTACTTGCGCACACTCATCAGTGACCTTGTTAAAGGTAAAATCTTGCAACTCCTTACAATTACTCATTGTCAGCCTTGACCAACAAGATATTTTTGAATAACTGGCATACTTGCATAAATTTTATTTTCTCCTCAGGCATCCTCCCTCGCAGCTGGTGTCGCTACACAGTTCCAGCCTCCATGACGGTGATCCAGTGGGTGGCAGACTTCAGTGAGCGAATCAAACAGCTGCAGCAGATCTCCCAGGGAGCTGCCAGTGGGGGTGCAAAGGAACTGAAGGTATGGTTTGTGCACAGAATCAAGATTCCTTTAAAAATTGACCCCCCCCCCCCCCCCCCCCCCCCCCCCCCCCCCCCCCACACACACTCATTATTTTCTCTCCTTCTCTAGAACATCCACGTGTGCCTCGGCAGCCTGTTTGTGCCGGAGGCTTACATTACAGCTACCCGCCAGTATGTGGCCCAGGCCAACAGCTGGTCTCTTGAAGAGCTGTGTCTGGAGGTCAATGTTACCTCCGCCCAGGGTGCCGCACTGGATGCCTGCAGCTTTGGCATCAAAGGTCAGACAACAGGCATTCCATCTACTGTTGTTAGCATTAGAGTTGTATGGGATATGGTGCCGTTGGCTCACCTGGTAGTGTGCACACCATGTACAAGGCTGATTCCCTACTACAGTGGCTGCATGTCATCCCCTATCTCTCTCTCCCAAATGTCTTATCTCTCTTCAGCTGTTTCTATCAAATAAAGGCAAAAAAGTCCAAAAAACTATCTTTAAAAAAAATTGTTTTTTGCAAATCGCATAAGGTCCATACTGAGGGGTACGTGAATTGACAAAATGTCCTTTTAAAGAAGTGAATAGATAGGTGTAGGATAGGTCCTAATTCTGTAGCACCCAAATATTCAAAATGTGAATCCAGTAACAACACAAAATAACTAACACAAATAACTCTTTCATTTTTGTAAAAATTCCAAGGGTTCTAATTCCAAGGGTTCTAATGTCAAACGCTGCTTCTCTCAGGTCTGAAACTGCAGGGATCTACCTGTGCCAACAACAAGCTGTCTCTGTCCACCTCTATCTCCACTGAGTTGCCTCTCACTCAGCTCCGCTGGATCAAGCAAAGCAGTGATGAGAAGAGACACATGGTATGAACAAGATATGTATACACAATATAAAACAATTTCTGTCAAATAATTTAGTCAGATGTTTTAGAAAGATAACTAATGTTGATAAATTTTGCTTTTGCTTTCTTTTTTTACCTTGTTTTGGATGACAGTCCAGAACGACTCATCACATTTAGTTTTTCCTCCTTGTTGCAGGTGACTCTGCCAGTGTACCTGAACTTCACCAGGTCGGACCTCATCTTCACTGTTGACTTTGACATTGCCACCAAGGAAGATCCACATAGCTTCTATGAGCGCGGAGTTGCTATCCTGTGCACTGAGTAGATGACACAAGTCATTCCTGGAGACCAGAGAGTCTTTATTATTAAGCCACACATAATCACTTCATTGCTTATTAACCACCATTTTAAAAAGTAGTTGTTGCATTCCAATATAAAACTTAGTTTTTTTTGTGGAGCAGTAATTAGCATGTACCCATTGTTAGTGTTTTTGGAAAGTGTCTTAGAAGGTCAAGGGAATGTTGTCAGATGGTAAATGAAGAGAAAATGAAATGTGGAAAAGGAAAGTTGAAAATACATAGTTTTTATGAAAGAACTGGTATGTTTTTAGATTGAATAAAACTTGTTAGAATGAAATAAACTGCATTTATGACTTCAGCATTGTCTGTGTAGTAGTAGTAAATGTTTCATTTAAAGTCAGTATCATATGTGGCACTTGCCAGTGTCCCTTTTATGTTTAATTAACAAGGGTAAAGTGAAAATACAGCAGGGATCTTCCAATGTGTCCATCTAAACCAAAATTGCATTCATTCTGATGTGAGAATGAAGGATTCAGACTTGCATAGCTCTTGAAAATCTGCATGTAAAGATCCTGATTACCTGAATCTCAGACTAAACTACCGAAGGTTTCTGTAGAGACTTCTCAGCTCTTCAATACTGTCAATCTCTCAGATTCACTTGTCAAAAGTCTGCCAGAATCTACACATTAACTGACAAGATAAGGGGAGAGGGTGATTAAGTCACTTGATTTCATGATATATGAAGCGGACACCATAAAACAAGGAAGCTGATTGTCCTAATGTGTCTGTTGACCTAGTTTGATTAGATCACTTGTCCTTGTTAAAGGACTTCTCTGAAGGGAATTCCACTCGTTTGCTATAAATTTAGATTAAGCAAGTGGACAGTATCAGGGAATGTATGCAATTTTTGTATGAATTTGCAGAGGAAGATGATGGCCTCTATTTAGCTCAGATCCCACATCATATCCTGACCTTTGGACACGGTGACTGACACTTCGGTATACAACCTGAGAACCAAAGTGCGCTTGGTGGTGGACGTTGACTTCATGACAGTCATCCAACTTATCCACCAAACCTTTACACAAAGATACTGAAGGTTTCCCTAACCAGAACAGGACTTGAGGCTAAACGATATAAAAATGTTACATTTACAGTGTTAGTACCACCTGCTGGTTGGAGAAATGAACTTTTATGTTTGCTAGAGTAAAAGTACATAAACCATAAATAATGAAGGAAATCAAACTAGATAACTGCAAGATATTAAAAGTGTCACACCAGAAGTGTGTGAAAAGGAAAAGGGAGGATGAGATTTAGGTTCTTGTTTGCAGCAAAACCAGACTACATTATCACACTGTATGTTCTTCAAGACTGAAGAAAATCAATAAAGTTGTGCATTTTTTTGTTTGTCCCAATTTCAAAAGTCGATCTAGTATTATCTTCCAAGAGGAATTTACACCGCTTATGTAAATTCTACTGCAGTCTGCAAGAAAACTGTTACTTAAAAAATGTATTTTCCAGAAAGAGAACTTCAACACGAATGCTCGAAACTGGTGAAGAAATTTAATTTAGATCAATTGGTACAAAGCAACATTTTAACATACCATTTTAACAAAATTAGCTTTTGGTGTGTCACCCGTGGATAAAATTTAGTGGCTGCTGAATGTCATCTTTACCATTAAAATCAGAAGGCGCTCAAAATTTACTATCCTGTGCACCATTATCTACTTATTTAGTGGAGGAAAAAAAACAAACAACTAGTGTCATATTTTAATTTACTTTTTGAAAGATGCTTTTTCTTTATTGGTCTGTAATGTAATGTAATATACAGTTTTCTTCATTGCCAGCACATAGGCTGTACTTAGGTCTATTATGGAGACCCAGGCTGCTATGGTAATTTTACCAACAAAAATAATTGCCTAGAGACAATCAGCACAATATGTGACGCCTGTGAGAAACGCAACATAACTTGAGGTAGAACAATAAACCATCAGGTCTCTACAACAATTTATCTTTACACGACTAAACAAAGTGCATTGCCAGATAACGAATTATAATATTCAATCTACCACTTAAGGCATTGAATATGACTTCAGTACTCTCAGTCCATGGTTGGATGGCTCGAACGTGGTTGAGACGCAGAGTCCCCTCCCTCTTGTTCGTCCTCCATGTTGACAACACACTGCCTCTTTCTCTGCCCCTGCTCCACCACTTCTGCTCCAGGGGAACCTAGCTTTCTCTTGTAAACAGATCTGAGGTTACACCCACTAGAGGGTCTCTCAGAGCAGCAATCCAGCATCCGGGATGACCTGCCTACCACTGGGATGACAAGTCCAGGTGTTTCAGGTGTGGACGGTTTTCTAGCATGTAAGCCTGAATTATCAAATTGGCAATGGTATTCTATATCCATGGTTTGGGTGTGCATTGTTGATTCATTGGCCAATTCCTTATTAAGATCTCTACAGTCATCCCTGTCATTGTGGGAGGGCAGAATGTCAAGCTCACAGACCCAAAGCTCAGAGTCACTCCCACATTTCATCTGGACGTCCAAAAGATGTTTCTGGTCCGTCACAGCATCTCTCATGCCATTTTTCACCACTTCTCTGAGGGCAACGGAGGCAGGGTGATGAAGGATAAATCTCCTGCTCCTGCCTGAGAACCGACAGCCTCCTCCTCCACCTTTTCCCTGCTGCTTTGTCCGCCTGCTGGAGACACCCACGTCGACGTTTGACTCATCAGAATCCTCAGAGCTCCCGTCGTATGGGTCCAAAAACTATAATCATGCATTAACTCATTCAGAAATACATAGAACAGCAGGGTGCTTTTGCAGCAGAATGGATGGATTAAAGAAAGGAGAATGCTTACCAAAGAATAACCGCCATGCCTTCCTGCAGGCTTGTGTGTTAGCGGCAATGTCCTCCGAAAAGTCCCACTCTCTGGTGCACTGCTCACACATCCCTGCACAATGAGTTCAGGGTTAAGTTTTTTTTGTATCAACAAGACAGTAATTTATTTATAAATTAAAAAGATCAATGCACGTTGGAGCCCAGACTTCCTAAATGATGTTACTAAGACCATGAAAGACAAGACTTGCTGGTAAGGTGTATACATGTGCAGTGTCAGGGGTGGTGTGAAGATAATGGCATGTAGAGTCAATTTCTTAGAAAGCATCTCAGTTTAGGTATATTTATTTAGGTAGGTCTATTTTGTCACAATATAACAGTTTATATATTGAAATTGAGTTTAATACCATTTTAAAACAAAAATAATGGAGATGTCCTCCATCTGGCACTGAGATCAGGTCTCTTTAAGCCATTTAAAATATAAATATACTGTATAAATTTACATAGCCACTTATTCATTTGTGCTTATTGTGTGCAATATTTGAGGTTGAGGAAGATTAAATGTGTGTCAAAATACCATTTTAAGTTGAATATTGTTGTGCTGCACAGATGTCCTGGCCTACACATCATCAAGATAGATCTTTCTTTAGTATAAATAATAATAATATAAATAAATAAAAAAAAAAATTCACACTGTAATCATTTTAATGTGTTTTTTTAATGAAAATGAGAATAATGTAAGAATGATCATTCCCTCCAATGTCGCAAATCACATCGCAATTTCAGTCAAAATAATCACAATTAGTTATTTTTTCAAAATTGTTCAACCCTAGTGTGTGTGATGTTCAAATTAAGAAGTAAAGCAATACCATAGTGCTGGTGTCTGACCATCTTGGGCTGATCTCGGAGTCAGAATCGGTGCTGGACTCCACTTTACACATGTCCTAACAAAAACAAAGAAAGTTCACTCCAGTCCAGAATGTCAAGGTAATAGTTAAATGCAGGTGATTTAGAATTTTTTTTACACTGACGAGGTCAAACGCTCTCAATATGCAGATGAAATGTGGCTAACTGATCTCACCATGTATTTGAAAGCAAGCTGGTCCATGTTGTTGGACACATGTCTATCACCGTGATCTGATTGAAGAAAATAACGCATTAAAGTTGTAACGTTAGTGCAATATTGTATTTAAGCACATTTAAAAATAAACACACATTTCTTCTTTTTAAAATCATGGAGAATATCATGTCCAAGAAAACAAATATGTGAAATGAGTACCAAACATTAAAATTTAAATGAAACTAAAAATTGATAACTCACCTGGAAGTGAGAGTTGTCTTCTCCTATATGCCATGACATTCGGCACGTAAAACTTTTTTTTTTTTTAACCACGACAAAGTAAAACACATAAAAGATGTCGATATTGCGTAGTCAGATAGGTAAAGTGGTAGATTAAAGTTAATTAATCAGCAACGCGTAGATGCCTTTGATATGTTGCAGCCAAATGTGGCCACAGGTGAGCAGGTCACACATGACAAACAGCATGGACACGCGTTCAAAACGCTAACGTTACTCAGTTTGCCAATTTCAAATTTTTAACAAAATAATACGTCCGGCGATATTTGTTTTTCAAAATAAAACTCAGTATTGACCTCGTTGATTCTGCCATTCTGCACGACCGCATCCACGACAGTTTAAATGCCAGTTTATTTTATTCTTCCTAACCAAATGTCTGTGCAGGCTGAGGAAGTGGTACATGACTTCAAAAATAATGTCGAACGCTTGGTTAAACATATATACAAGTAACGTTAAAGTTATATAACTTACCACCAACGTAAAATATATCCTACTGTTGTATGACTGTCCAAAATGTATTGTACTTTTTGTAACATATGGTTTAAAAACAATGCTTCAACGTGTTAAAGAAGTGCATAGATGTGATAAATTATTCTTAATTCGCATCTTCTTCCGCCAGTTCCCCGGTGAACCGTTGGGGGGAACGGGAGAGTCGGAATGCCCGCTCCATGGCCCACTCCCCCCCCTGCGTAAGATCCGGCCGGCCTGGGGGGAGAGGAATGAATGTTAATTTCAAAGATGGCGGCGGAGGGAGGAGGGAAGGAGATGAACGAAATTAAAACTCAGTTCACCACTCGGGAAGGCGTCTATAAACTCCTCACTCACTCCGAATACAGCCGTCCTAACAGGGTGCCTTTCAACTCGCAAGGCTCCAACCCCGTCAAGGTCTCATTCGTGAACGTCAACGATCAGTCGGGCAACGGCGACAGGATCTGTTTCAATGTGGGCCGTGAGCTGTACTTCTACATCTACAAAGGCGTTAGAAAGGTAGCCTGCTAACACGGCTAATGTAAACGGAAATGTGTGATTCTACGTGTTAAAAAACATAACTGCTGTCTGAGCCGTTGCTAAACTTCAGGCTTGTGTTGGCTGTATTAAAGAACTCTGGCAGGTGCTTGACTTTGAAATTAGCTTGCAGCTAGAAGCTATGATGAAGCTAGCCTACAAGATAGCTAGCAACGCAACTGGCTAACGTTAGCAAACCACCAGCTACTCCGAGGCCAAGGGGCTAAATCCCGTCCCCTGTCCTCCACTCTGTTTTTGTTGTGTTGGATATAAGGGTTTGAGAGGTTGGATAATGACTACTGGGGTAAAATTGACCTTTTGGTGTGATTTATGTTTTCGTGCTGCTTTAACGGTTGTAGTTTGTGATGACAGTGACAGTTATATACGCTGCCACCCTAACACCTGTCGACGCCTTTTGACTGACAGGTGTTTACAAATTGCAATGGTGCAGATTCAGTGTATGCACAATCATTTAGTTAGCAAGCTTACTGCTGCCGACATCCTTGATGTACTGGCACTCAGCTTGGGGATATGTCTGTCCCACTATATACAGTCTATGGTCTGGACTAAATCTATGACCCGATCAAACTAAGCAGAGGTGCTCTGGTTGTAGGGAAATGGTAACGTAAGCTAGTTTTGACATTTATGATGGAGCATACTTTTTGGCGAACCATCTGTGTGGTGTATAAGCTGTAACGTTATGTTAGATTATGTTTAGCTGTTAAAGTCATTTAATTCTTTAATAAGTCATGATCATGGTGGGTTCTGACAAACATGTGAGTGGCAATCACGTTGTAACTACGTTATCCAGTGTTATCACGATATGTTGCCTACACTATGCTGGTGTCAAGAGTTTAAGAGGTCTTATAAATTTTGTCACTGACGTTACACAGTGGTTTCAGCTAACTCCTGACCTGACAGGAATCAGCTTACTTCTAACTTAAAGCAGCTGTCATAGCCATTGTATTATTTGCACAGAAACATGTGGATGTCAACAGACTGACTAAAGGCTGGAGCACCAGAAATTAGAAACAATTCCAGTTTGTAGTACAGAATGTTGTTGGAAACAGCAAAACTGTGCATATTAGTAATTTTAGTCTTGTCAATCCTAGCAAGAAAATTTAAAATGGCATGGTATGATGGCACATGCAAATCATTATATTTCATTATATCAATAACTGCACATGAGAATATGCACAATACATCACCTTATTGGTGCAGATTGGCATGTTTACTTCTCTGATATGTTTTGCTGGAGCAGATACATGGCTACAGGTTTAAAGTCATACATAAATATACAGCTCGCAGTTAACAGATCCAGTAGCTCAGGAGGACACGTTAATTTCTTGTATGTGTGTATGTGTACATCTGTAACGTTGTTAGTTAAAAGTATTCTTCACTGTTGACATAGGCTTTTTATGTACCATATTTGCTGTTAATTTCAATTAGCAAAGCACTGTCAATTACCATGCATGCTTTTGTGAGGCATAAGAACTGTTTTTGACAGGATGCTTGATTTAGACTACTTTTAAGAGTGTCTCTGTCTCGCCTCAGAGAGACAAAATATCAAACCATGTCACATTTAACAGTAATGGAGGAACCACTGAGTCACCATCTTACACTCAGAGAATTTTCCATTCTACCAATAGTGTAAACTGAAAATCATTAACAAATGGAACTGTTGCTATGCTGGCTATCTACTGTATATGCCCAGGATGTTTTGTTCACAGCAGTAAAATACTGTTTTCCTTCTCCAAAACAAACTCTACTTTGTCATACTGTATTTTGTCTTATGATTGAAAATATCTGTCCATTTACAGTGAAAGTGCATACCTCTATATTTGAGTTCTTCCTCATTATTGGTCAGTGACTGTCAGCTATTTGTTGTGTTGCTAAAGGTCATACAGAACTGGTTTGTGCTCAGAAGTCACTTCTTATACACTTCCAAGACACTTGATGGAAATCTAGGCTTTGACTAAATTGAGTGTCTTCTGTCTAATCAGTGGAATTAACTAACATTGTCCCTTCAGCCTCCCTATATTCAGTGTGTTTTGAGATGACAAAAACATATAACTGCACACTCCACTCCAGTGGTTTATTACTAGCATTATGACCAAAGGTACCTGCAACCACTTCATGTGCATTCATGCTTTCTCTCTTCAGGCTGCTGACCTGAGCAAGCCCATAGACAAGCGCATCTACAAGGGAACGCAGCCCACCTGTCATGACTTCAACCACCTCACAGCTACAGCAGAGAGTGTGTCCTTGCTGGTGGGTTTCTCAGCAGGACAGGTACAGCTCATTGACCCCATCAAGAAGGAAACAAGCAAGCTCTTCAATGAGGAGGTAAGTCTCTGAAGGACAGAGGTTTGATTACTAAGAGTTCTGTGCACAGCGATTTTCACAAGTAGAAAGTGCTGGTCAGTAAAGGAACAATTTGAGAGGCAGTGGATTTTAATAAATTAATATACCACTCACAACATATTAATTATGCTGTATAAATGATCTCTCAAATGAGGTCTAAAATACTTTATTCAGTATTTCTTTTAAACCATAAGGTATTTTTTTATGTATCCTTGAAATTAGGTGATGCATGAATTGCATGAATTAATATTCTAAGCAATGGTGGAAAATAAGTATCAATGAGAGTCAAGTCATGGCATTAAATAATATCATCAGGTTGGCCTACCTACAGATGACAAGAAAAACTAAGTTCACCACAGTGTGTTATACAGTAAGGGCTTGAACCCACAGTTCAACCACCAATCCTTATCACAGTTCAAATCTCCACAAGAGTCCATCTCTCATCAAAAACCTCATTTTCTGTATCCCAGCAAGCAAAGAAACCAAAAAATTCTCAGATTGAGGTTTAATACAAAAGTTGGCAAACGAAAAAACAAAAACAAATGTTTCTGCTGTGTCAGGTTCTGCCGAGCCTGATGACATTGTACAAATCAAGGTACAGCGTAACGTGCAAAGTTAATGCTTCCTCTGCAGACTGGTTTACTCTCGAGTGTCATGTTACCAGAGTGTAATTGCAGATTTTCTGATGATACAGTACTGACTTTGTTTTTTTCTTCTCCCCTTCTACCTCTGCTCTGTCCTCCCCTGTCTGCCTCTCAAACCTCAACCTTCGTTCTCACCTGCCAGAGACTAATAGATAAGTCCAGAGTAACATGCGTGAAATGGGTGCCAGGCTCTGAGAGCCTGTTTCTAGTCTCTCATGCCAGTGGAAATATGTACCTGTACAACGTGGAGCATACTTGTGGCACCACGGCACCACACTACCAGCTGCTTAAACAGGGAGAGAACTACTCTGTACACACTTGTAAGAGTAAATCCACACGAAACCCCCTCCTTAAATGGACAGTGGGCGAGGGGGCTCTGAATGAGTTTGCTTTCTCTCCAGATGGGAAGTTCCTAGCCTGTGTTAGCCAAGACGGCTTCCTACGGGTCTTCAACTTTGACGCAGTTGAGCTTCATGGCACCATGAAGAGCTACTTTGGTGGCTTGTTGTGTGTGTGCTGGAGCCCTGATGGAAAGTACATAGTTGCCGGTGGAGAGGACGATCTCGTGACTGTGTGGTCGTTCTTGGACTGCAGAGTCATTGCCCGAGGTCACGGGCACAAGTCATGGGTGAGTGTGGTGGCATTTGACCATTACACCACCAGCGTGGAAGAGAGTGACCCAATGGAGTTCAGTGGCAGCGATGAGGACTTCCAGGATCAGATGATACACTTTGGACGAGACCGGGCCAACAGTACGCAGTCTCGACTTTCCAAGCGCAACTCCACGGACAGCCGGCCTGTTAGTGTCACATACCGGTTTGGCTCAGTGGGCCAGGACACTCAGCTGTGCCTATGGGACCTCACTGAGGACATCCTTTTCCCCCATCTTCCGCTCTCACGGACACGAACACACACTAACGTGATGAATGCAACCAGCCCCCCTGCGGGTGCTACAATAATCACTAACACCTCTAGCAACACTACTAATGGAAACAACAGTGGTGCCAATACTCCTGGCATTAACTCCCTCTCTACTACATTACCACGCTCCAACAGCCTACCCCATTCAGCCGGCACCACAACAACGGCAAACAATACCAACAAGGCTGGCGGCGGTGGTGGTGGTGGTGGCGGCGGCATCGGCAGTGGTATTATGGACAGTGCCATTGCTACAGGTGTGAGTAAGTTTGCCACACTGTCACTCCATGATCGGAAGGAGCGCCACCACGAGAAGGACCACAAACGCAACCACAGCATGGGTCACATCAGCAGCAAGAGCAGCGACAAGCTCAACCTGCTGACAAAAACCAAAACAGACCCTGCTAAGACTCTGGGCACTCTGCTGTGCCCGCGCATGGAGGATGTGCCCCTCCTTGAGCCCCTCATCTGTAAAAAGATAGCACACGAGAGACTGACTGTACTCATATTTTTAGAGGACTGTTTAGTGACTGCTTGTCAGGAGGGATTTATTTGCACATGGGCGAGGCCAGGCAAAGTGGTAAGTTCATTTTAATGCAGGAAATGTGGGGCAAATTGAAGGGATAACCGTATGTCTGTGCATCTTTAGCTCCTAAAATCGGGTGGGGTGAAACTGAAAATCAAGAAATATTCTGAAAGCATAAAATAAACTATTGACATTTTGAGAAGCATTTTTAGCTTTTATAGTCAGACTGCCACTCTCTGCAGGCAGGCAAGTAACATATCAGACTTTGTTTAATGTGCATCTGCTTTCCAATGATATTATGGTTATTATTATTATTATTATTATTATTATTATTATGCTGCCTATGTTTCAGATATAACCATTGCCGTGAAAATATTACAGTCTGGTTATATAATACATTCTGATAAGGAGGATTTCCTGTGTAGACCTGTGAGGGGAAAGAAGACATTAATCCACATGGAGTGTGTCCATTGGTTCATCATAATCATCCCACAATGCATAGCCAAGAAGTCATCTGCATATGCTCTCGCATTTCAGCTTTTATGCAAATGGCTGTGTATTTGCTGAAAGAATCTTTGCAGTGTCTCGCACGCTTACAGCTTAATGTGTGTATAAACCCTTGTATGCTTCCCTTCTGTCTGTGTTTTGAGAGATTTTGCCAGAACGAGGCACGTGATAGCCTGGATCTGGACCGTACAGGCAGTCAGAAGGCTAGATAGTCCAGTGAGATTACTTTCAACCAGAGTCGGACATTAACCAGCGCTAGAGACCCTTGTAATTTAATCAAATGCCTCTTTAGTAAAACAATGTCCTGATATTGAGGAGTACACTAGTGTCTTCTGGGACTGGGATAAAAACAAGTGTGATTTAATACAAACCACAAGATCCAGTGATTGAGTAATGCTAAACAAACCAAATGTTTATGTATAGAGTAAGAAATGGTTGAAGTGCAATAAAAATTTGGTAGGTTTGCTCTGTTAAATAAAAAGACAAAATGCTTTCAGAGGTCAGATAATGAGGTTAAAAAAGGCTCCTGGAAAAAACTGTTTGGTCATGTACATTTAGAAGTGCCTTGATCAAGCAAACCTCTCAAAGACGTCATTAGTGTTGCATTGTACACTCATCCACTTTGACTGCAATACACAGGCTTTTAATTAAAAGCAGGGGACCCGGGATATCGAAAAGAAGAGGCTCGAGGCTTATTTCTAATGAGCTATTTATTGCTTGCTTTTTGCTACAGTATGTGAACTTTCCCAATGCAAATCTCCTTGTTTTCCTTTTTCCAGGGTTTATTGTCATCCCAAAACCAAGCCAGCTCTCCCAGTGGAACAGTAGTATAGCCACAATATTTCTGCTGCTAAAGAACCCTGCAACCCAGAGTCTGATGCTGCTCTTCACCCTGCAAGCATTGCAAGTTTTCCTTTTCTTTGATACCCTTCCCCTCCCCCCTCCTCAATTTTGTTTATGGCTTTTCTGTTCTTTTCATTTATCACTCAGTTGACCTAGTGGAGGAATGTGAAGCAAGAAAAGGTGTGGTGCAATTGTCGACTGTTTTGCGCTAATGTACTGTTGTTTTCTGTAGTTTTAACACATTTTTTGATTTAAAAAAAAAAAGTCTGTCATGTCAAATCTCATCAGACTGTTGTCTCCTCTGGAAATGAAGCTTGGCTTCATTAGATGCAAACCTGACAATTGTGGCTTGAGATTAAAGGGATAGTTCATTTAATTTTCAGAACCTGTGTACCCCATTTTTTTGACCTTGTGGTTTAGCCTGCTCAGGGTTACTGAACAAAATATGAATTTTGGGTGAACTATCCTTTTTATGACCAAGTGCGTGAGCATCTGAAAATTTTGCATCCATCCACATTCACCCACCACTTCTGTCTTTTATGGAGTAGAATCTCCTCATCAATGACTTTGCACTGATTTTTTTTTTTGTTTGTTTGTTTGTTTTTATAACTACTCTAATGGAATTTAAAAAAAGTTGAGGACTGCCTTGTTGCACTCGGCTTTAACATCCTCAATCTTGAAATCGGAATCTATAAAGCTGGATGCTGCAATCATAGTCTTTTTAAAGGAAAAAAAAAAGTTTGCACTTAAATTAGTTTATTAGAAGAAAAAGGCTTTACATTCTTGGGTGTGCTCAGAACTCACAGATGGCTAATACAGTAGGTGAAGAAAATGATAAAAACTATTAAAACCTTATTGAGCATTTATTTTAATATTATTTCAGATTCAAATCTGCTCTGTATCATAATGTGTATATTGTAATTAATTGATTTAATGGGGGCCTAAGCAAACTACCATTACTCTAGTGGAAGTTTTGTCATTGATAGTTATATTTCTAAAGCCTAAAGTATACATATTAATAATATTAAAATCTTGAATACACCGTTTTCTGTTCTTTTTGTTGTTCACCCACATGTGCTATATTTACATAACAAAGCTGGAATGCCTCTGGCATAGAAACTGTTTAGACTGTCAAAAAAGTGGAGAAGTTGCACGGAAGGAGCTGTCAAGTATGGGAGTCTGTGAAGCTCAGGAACTCTCATTGACTACGATCAAATCGTAAGACTCCTCAACTCTTTTATGCCTCAGTCACAAAAAATACTTTGAGAAAAAAAACTTTATATCCTCTGAAATTTAAGAAAAGCAACATGAGCATTCTCAGATAAGAAACTTGAAATTCAGCTAAGGAGTCTTTCACATTTGACACTACTGAAGTATTCCTATACTTTATATTTGTATGACCCACTAATTGTTGATGTTCATGAAGACTCCAGTGACCCCTACATTTGGCAGAAAGTTGGTGAAACAACTACATTTTTGAAGTGGATACCATTTTACATTTCCCACTTTATTATTAATTTAAAAAAAATCAGGATTCTCATCAATTTGTTCTCAACATTTTTGTGTCAGGTGGTTATACAGACATTATGTAAATGATTTTAGTATTTGTAATGCAAGTTAATGACAACATCATACAAATGATACACTTTATTTTTACTTTTGTGTCACAATAACCAACGCAATAAAGTGCAGACTGAGTCGCCGTCCATATTAATGAGCTCACGGCTCTGAATGAAATGGTACTTTTTTTAAGCCACAATGCTTCAAGTAGGTAAGTATGAAGGTATAGGCCAAGTTACATTTTAACAAAGGATTAAAAAAAATTTGAGGAATTTCTTCAGGCCCGATCTGCAAACACAGATGTTTACACATAAATAACTGATCTAATATGAAAGTCATTTTTTGTTATTAACTGATCTAATCCTGGGTTTTGCTGCCCGCAACCTGGCTGTTTATTTACATTACAGTTAGATTATGGAATGTGCATTTTAAAATGATTCTCCAAAGACTCTGTTGTGCCTTAAAACAATTGCGAAGCACTCAATGCGAATGTTCTTGCTGTTCATGTTTGTACAGGGAGATTATTGCCGTATGGATCAATTTGTTCCGAGGAGTTCATTCACAACTACTGAAAAGGGACAATCACAAGTATCTAGTGCCTAATAAAAAGCAATAACCCCACCCTTGGACTTTTCCATGTTTATTGCTTTACAACTTTAAATCACAGCAGTTCAGTTAAAGCCATTATGTGCCTCATTTTCTGACTTTGGTGTATCTGTCTTTGCAAGACTACCACAAATTTTAGACAAGATTTCCGCTTTTTCAAATTTTTATGTATCTATCCCTGAATGACACTTTTCTGCCTCCTTACTGGAGATTTGTTTAAAATGTTCCTTTGTCTTCATGATACAGTTTTACCAGCTGTTGGATCTTCCAGATTTACCCAACTTGTCATACCACAATTACATACAGCAGATCACATTCAACTTATTATTTAAATGTCTAAAAAAATATTGGTGTTATTTTAGGTGTCACCGCAAAGGATGTTTTGTGTTATACATGCACTGACTTCAGATCAGTTTGTAGAGACATTATTCTGTTGCAGTGTGAAAAGGTTTACTTAATCATTTGTAATCAAAGTTGTAAAATACTGCAACTAGAAAAAGTCCAAGGGTTGTGACTACTTTTTAAAGGCACTTGTCATGTTCCTCATCAAAGAAGCTATGCCATTTAATACGCTTCCAGTATACAGCTGTTCATATGTCAAATACCTTATTGCTTAGCTTGTGAAATAGGTTCAGAAATAAACAGTTGTAAACATGTAACACCTGACTAGGTCAAGTAGAAGAGAGATCATAACTAAACTACACACTCTCAATCCAACATTAATATGACAGACTAATATTGTTTGTGTAGAGATCATAATGAATTACATCAATACACTTAGGGTTAAACCGTTTGATGTAGCTGTCGTAACTGGTTAGATGACAGGCTCGGCGGTCCTCATTGCATTTTTCTTTTCCCCAAACAAGTTGGTGTTGGTTTACAGATTTCAGCATCAGGCCTGTCCAAACATTGTCTTCTCAACAACCTGTTTAACAGGTCTATCCTGTTTTAAGAGGTCATTTTTAATTAAAATGATTGTTAGTAAGTGTTTTGGGCTCTCAGTAGCCTCCATGCTTCCTGTCCAGAGGTGGCATGTAGCAGGTCTTGAAAGCTGCGCGGTGTGACTCATCCCGGGGCTGTGAAGAGAGGAAACGCAGCCTGAATGCCAAGTCAGAGCCCTTAGAAAGCACCACCATGCACTTGTTTGGTTTATTAATTTGACGTTCCTCTTTTTTCCTTAATACAACACAGTGAGCATTTTTCAGAAACACCTGGTACTTAAAACAAACTGGTCAGCTGTGGTTTACGTAATTTCCACATTGCCTCCCCGGAGGCTTAAATGACTGAATGACTCAAAAATGTAAAAAGCCTGATGTTTATGCAGCACTCCCATGTTTACCTTGGCCACCCGTGACTGGCACTTTTTCGATGTGATGGCTGGCAGTGTGCCTCGGTGAGTGACAGTAAATGCAGGCATAGTGGAGACTGGGAAGGAGGTCTGTGGTCCTGGTACAACCATGTTGAGCTTGGGCAGCTCTGCAGGATAATGTAGGACGTTCCGTCTAATGAGTGGCTCTGCTACGTGTTTTGTGTTGTGCTGAAGAGAAAGTATCAGATGGTACCGGTGGGATTTGTATTTCTTTGGACTCGTGGGTTTTGGACATTTTTACTTCAGTTGACTTTAAGATTGACCAGTAGAAATAAGACTTACGCTCATTAAAGGTGTTTGCCTCGTGTGTCTTCCCCTCAGCTGTTTGCCAAGTCTGGTTGGGCGCCAAATGTGGTCTAAGGAGTTGTGCGTCCCACTGCTCTCTACTCCATCCGTAGTCCCAGAAAGTCTGTGAAGAGTCTCGCTTTTCTTCTCTGCCAGCCTGGGAGAAAAAAATAAGCAAGACTTCTATCACAAATGACAGGATATAATTAATTAAAATTAAAGTCGTTCTGATGTTTGTCATACCAACAAACCTGCCAATTGTGTTGTGCAAATTTCATAAAAAATGTCTTAAATTGTGTCTTATTTGCATGGTTTACCTGATTTCCCTAAAGTATGTGTGGCGCAGGGCTGTCTCTGCAGAGATGCGTTCATCAGGGTCATAGGCGAGCATCTGATAGAGCAGTGATAGCGCTGGAGCCGGGCAGTTAGGCACTAATCGTGAGATACCAGAGCCTTTTTTAGGGGGGAAGTTGAAATGCATCGCCCTAGATCTGCCACGCATTTTGGAACCATAAGAAGAGCACATTAAAAAGGAGATATTCACAGTTTGTTTGTACAGCTTCTGTAACAGACACACTCTTCGAACAACATATTTGAGGAGGAACACCTACTGCTTGAACTTGTAGAGGATACTTTCATCTGGTGTCCCCAACACATCGTGGATCTTGGCAACTTGGTCCAACTCATTGGTTCCAGGGAAGAGAGGATTCAAACTGTAATGCACAGGTATACAACAAAGCTATTTACATAGCATTTGTATGACATTTGTTTGTGCCTGTGGTGGCAGACAGGATCAGTCAAATAACAAGGAAAGAAAACTGAAGGCAGACATTGGTATCATTTGAATTGTATGTGTAATCGTGTATAACCAGTCCTATCTCATGAACTTGTGAACTGATGTCCTGTTTAGGTAATAGAGATTAAAATGCTGTGCCCTTCCCCTGCAGAGGTACCTCATGATCTCAAAGAAGACACAACCAGCACTCCACATGTCCATCTTTAAGCTGTAGTACCCATCAGTGAGGAGGCACTCTGGGGCTCTGTACCAGCGTGTGGAGATGTACTCTGTGTGCGGGGGCTTGGAGTACACACTCCGACATGAGCCAAAGTCGCCAAGCTTCAAACCATTTTGCTGCAAGATAAACAAAATCATTTTAAAAATGTGTATGACTCAAAACCAGAGGGTCACTGTTACATTTCTGTAAAGCAAATTATATTAATGGTGCATCTCACTTTGATGAGAATGTTTTCTGGCTTCACATCTCTGTGAAAGATCCCGCAGCTGTGAAAAATAAAATAAGAGTACTTATACATTTATATATTAGTATGTAATTATACTTATTTTTATCTTTTTTCATAACTACCTGTGCATATGTTCAAGTGACTTGCAAAGCTGGTACATGTAGTTCTTTACTGTATGGTCAGGCAGCGGCGTTTCTCTTCCTGCAAGGGATGAAAAAAAGATATCAGCCCAAAATTCACCTAAAACTTTACTGAAACACTACATCAACATCTTTCCCTTTCCAGTTCATCCATACAATGTTTTATTATATGCTTGTACTTGTCATACTGGCAGACTTACCTTGTATGAACTCAAAGATGTTCATCTCCATCAGCTCACAAATCAAAGACACAGTTCCAGTTTCTTTGTCACTGAAACATTGTATTAGATTAATGTGACATGCCACATGAATCTAGCTGTGGGAAGTACAATAACTTCATTATAGACAACATTGTTGTACTCACAAAATCAGTTCATGTAGCTGGATGATATTTGCATGTGGGCTCAGTCTCTTCATTGCCTGGACTTCCCGCAGGTTGTTGGCCTGCTCCAGACTTGATGACAGACAACAGATGACGTTTGCACATTTGATTTGACAGGTGTATAATATAGTTAATTGTTTAGTCATATTGTATACCTGCTTACTTTGCCTGAAAAAGTGTGCCGTGAGGATGAGGGCCAATGGGTCAATTTTATTTCACAGCTTTGTATGACAGTGACATTATGCATATAATAAGATAAATGGTTGAATAGATTTAAAGTGCACAGTCTGGTTATAAACCAGTGCACTGGCTGCCCACATTTCAAGCAGTGACATCTATTGTAACCTCATCACTAGTGAAAATGCAACACCGTTTGCCTGAGCACAGGAAAAATTTTTTTGCAGAATACCTGTTAATTGTCTGCTTCATGGTTTTGCACGCGTAGTACTTCCCATCTTTCAGGCTCTGAGTTTTCACCACCTCTGAAAATGTGCCTTCCCCGATTTTCTTGATTACTTTGTAGCCTGCACAACAATCAAAGACAAAGACTGATAATGGGGACAAATTTGCATGAATACATTTGTATAATAAATATTTGTAATAATAATTTGTTTGCAGCTGAACAGCAGAAAATCAAGTCTGCATAATCTAGAGTGAAATTCTGTGCTCCAGAGTAAAAGCTGGAACACCCACTTTCTAATGTCAGAAAGTAATGAAAAATACAGATCTTAATTGCCTAGAACCCAGGTTGACATATTGAAATGTCTTGTTTTGTCCAACCCACAGTCCAAACCTCATAGAACATTCAGTTTACTATCATAAACGACTATGGAAAGCATCAAATTCAAACATTTTAGAGACAGGAACCAGTGTATTTTTGGCATTTTTGGTTAAAACATTAAATTATAATTCTTTGTAGTTTGACCAATCGATTAAACTACTAATCACTTCAGCTCCACATTCATATAGGGACTCATTCTGATGGCTGTGGCTCATTAATAATTAATTTAAGTATCTTGTGAAGATTATTTTCTTAGTTAATGTTAAACTATGAAATGTTTAATTGCTAAAGCCTGCAGTTCACACCATCTTTTAACGTTAGCTCGGTGAGCAGTTTAGGGAGACAGGTGTCTGGGTTTTACTGGCTTAGGCGTCCAAAAGCATTGAAAAAGCAGGATCAGCAGTGTCAAAAAAGTGCAAGTGGATTTTCCTTTTAAATATCAGCAACAGCCATTACACCAAATACTTTTCACCAAATTTACACTCTCATTGTGTCACTGCAAGACCTCCACAATACATTCGCAAGAGTTAGCAGTTAATGACAGGTGAGGACAGTTGTCTGACACATGGTGTTCACATTGTTCACCATTTTCGGTAACATCTACCAATGTGCTGAACTATGCAGAAAAAAAAAAACAGTGAGCACCAACCCAAACAAATTACAACGTTGATTCAACGTTGTAACGTTAATTTGGGTTAGTGCTCACTGGGAACCAAAAACAGGATTAAAGTTATGTTTTATATTACGGTCAAAACTACGTATGCGTTCGGTTGTTTCCTTCCGAGAGACAACCGCCACCGCTAGCTTCTCCTCAAGGTTAAACCAGTTAGCAAAACCAGAAATCTTTGAAGAGAAACCTCGACGACGTGCGACCGCCTGTCAGACCTGTCATCACTCAGCCGTTAACTCACAACTTACAATGCATCCCTTTGTGTCTTAGCCGCCCCATGTATGTCCAATATCCATAGCATACGTAACTGGAGAGTACATTTACAATATGAGGCTTGACAATGTACGGTTTTTTTGCGCGTCGAGGTGTCAAAAAAGACATGAAACTGCTCTTTACGGGTGCTAGCCTAGCCCCGCTAGCAAGCCCTGTTAGCTGACCGTCGCCTTGGTAACGGAGCACGCCTTCGCCCTCCACTCTGACCTGAGGAGGAAACCAGAAACTCCGGCTGAATGTTTGACTCTCACTTAATTCTCTATTCTGAATTAAGAGCACCGACGCAACAGTCATATGCCCTGCAATCTATGAAAAAAATGCCTGTCAAGCAGAATTGTTCGCCGCAGGCCCTGATATGTAACGTCTTTACGGTTGCATAGTTCACCTCCTTACCTTTTTTCCAGAGGTGGGTGGTGACCATTCGCTCGGATATCTTTTCATTAGGCTGCGGATTATTGTTCTGCATGTCCACAACATTTCCCCTATTGTTCCAGTCGGTGTTAGGTGGTGTTTTGCACGCATTTCGAAGGCTTGCCCTGTTTTTCACGCCAATAAGCCAGTTTGAGTAGTGCATCATTAGTGCACGTTAAATCCCAAAGACCCTAACATGAGCGTAATAATATCTAGAAATAGTCCCTAGGAGCACAGCGGCTGGTCCATTGCATTCATGTAATAGCACAAGGTTACCAGGCACCAGTGCATCCCATACACAATCAATGCGTTCTATTCAAAACGTCTGGTGTGTTTGGTTTAAAGGCGTGGACCTGCTCATTTTTGCTCCACGTCGGCTTCCGTAAAAACAGGTAATTTGTGCGCATGATCGGCAGTTTTCTGCATGTTTTCCTTGCTGATGGTGCACTAGAAATGTGATTTTGTTGCCTCAGTGTTTACCTTTGTTTTTGTGATTGTAGCGAGCGGTTCGGTTACCATGAAAACAAGATTCACCACTGTGGATATCAGGGCAGTTATTGCCGAGATCAATGCCAAGTAGGTGATTGTGTTATTGCCTGTAGCTGGGTTGCTAAGCTAACCATCGTTAATGTGGATTTGTCTGCAGATGTTGCCATTCATTTTATTGTGTGTCATTCTTTCACAGCTACATTGGCATGAGAGTAAACAACGTGTATGACATCGACAACAAGACGTATCTCATCCGTCTACAAAAGTAAGGACAGTTTAAAAAACTCCTCAGTCTCTAAAAGTTTTACTGCAAGTTAATGGTGTTTCGTATCGCTTCTGAAGTAAAGTAAATTAGCATACATATACTAATAAGTCCTTCATTCAAAATTGTAATTATAATTAATTATTAGTAAATTCAAATTATTATTTAAACTTAGTATCAAAAAGTATCAAAAATTAAAGTAACCATTATGTAGCAGTGTGAAGTTATTATACATTATATAATCTATATCTATAACAGATAGCTGTCAAATTAATGTGAAGTTAAAAGTACAGTATTTACCTCTGTGTGTATTGGGTAGAATTATAACGTGTAAAGTGTAAGTACCTCAGAATTGTACAACTTCAGTAAATATACTTAGTTATATTCTAACACTTTCAGTCAGTGTGTATAACTCAATGTCATTTTGTTGTCTCAGGCCTGACAGCAAAGCTGTTCTCCTGGTTGAGTCTGGGACTCGTCTTCATTCCACAGACTTTGAATGGCCCAAGAACATGATGCCTTCAGGCTTTGCAATGAAAGTAAGAACGTCTGTCCAACTTTGGGTTGTTTTTTTGTATTTATTGTATAATTTTAACTAGTGGTCGACTGATATGGGTTTTTCTATGACCGATCCTGATATTTAGAAAGAAGGGCGGCCGATATTACACCAATATCAAAACAAAAAAATATTCATGTATAATTCTATTATTCCATGCAGAGTACAATCCAATATACTGTACATGTAATGTTAGCCAGTAACATGTTGTTTTAAATAGTTTTTTTATTAATTAACGACTGTGGTTCAGGGGTTAGAGTGGTCGTGTTCGTTCGGTGGTTCGATCCCTGGTCGGTGGTTCGTGTCCTTAGGCAAGACTCTGACATATGTGTTTGTGCTCCCGGTGGCTGGGTAATTGGTGTGTGAAAGTGTATGAATGTTATTTCTGTTCTGATGTGTAGTTGGAAGATTAATCTCTGCCATCAGTGTATGAATGTGTGCGAATGGGTGAATGTGACGTAATGTAAACTGTTTTGAGTGGATTGTTGACATCTAGCTATACAAATACAGACCATTTACATTGGGTGATGTTGTATATTTCAGAACATGACTGGTATTTAAGGGAGAGTGGGGTATGGTTCTTCAGAAGTGATGCCTTTCAACTGCATTATTCTCTAAAGTATAATAATAGATAGATATTTAACTCTAGCTAGTAATGGTTTTGGTTTAGATTAGCTGTCATTTAGGATGGGAGAAAAGTGTTAACATTTAGAGAAGACCATGGCGTCTGAGGAGATTTAGGTCTCGAAACTCACAAGGAGGCATGCTAACATCGTTTCAAAGCAGCAACAGTGACAAGGCTGCCTGCAGATGTATCTGCAGACATTTTTTGTGATGAACATCAACCAGTCAGTGTTTTTTCTATCCTAAACAGATTAGATATTTATGTCAATATATTTTCCGTTTTTCCCACAAATCCCTTACCAGATTTGTATTTGTTTATCTATAAGTTGTGATGATGTTTAAAGCAACTTTCTCCGTAGTGTCGAAAACACCTGAAGACGCGCCGGTTGACCCAGGTTAAGCAGCTCGGGATTGACAGGATTGTTGACATCCAGTTTGGCTCAGAGGAGGCTGCCTACCACTTGATTATTGAACTGTATGACAGGGTGAGAAAACACTGTGTATATCAAACTTAAACAAATCATCGTGTGCTGTTCAGATCATCTCAGCTCTGATCCGAACAATGACATTGATGCATGTTAATGTGGTTTTGTTTGTATGTTTTTGGATGGTCAATCCTTATCCATCTTCAGGGTAACATCATTCTTGCAGACCATGAGTACAACATACTGAACCTGCTGCGGTTTCGTACAGCAGAGGCAGAAGATGTTAAGATTGCTGTGAGAGAGCGGTACCCTGTAGAGAGCGCCCGACCCCCTGAACCTCTCATCAGTTTAGAGCGGTAACCACATGTTTACATGGACCAAACGGGCATCCACCAGAAGTCAATAAATGTATATCATTCCTATATCAGAGAAAACCTTTCCCCTCTTAATGCTTTTTTATATGCAGACTTACTGAAATCCTCAGCAAAGCACAGAATGGAGACCAAGTGAAAAGGGTCTTGAACCCTCACCTTCGTAAGTAGATAAGCAACTAGTTCTGAGTTGTTAAATTAAATTGTTACACTAAAATAAATACATGTGAATTTCTCTTCGGTTTAAGTGTCTTACACTTTTTTTTACAATGAAAATAAACTGACTGAACCATGTTTTGTGTCCTTTCCAAACACCTCTCCAGCCTATGGAGCCACTCTGATAGAACACAGCTTGATTGAGGTGGGACTGCCGGGCTCCGTCAAAGTTGACACCCAAGTTGATGCTGCCCAAGGTATGGTAGAGCTGCTGGAGTAAAGGTTGTTGACATGTGGTTAATTACAGTAACGGACCTGTCTGCTTTTTGATTGGATTTTTTTATTCGTAATTTAGTTTTCCTGCAAATCCATTCTGTAAATCTGTAAATACTTATTTGTTAACATAGTACTTGGTCTGGCGGCTTTTTCAGTTGCACCTAAAATCCTGGAAGCTCTGCAGATTGCAGAAACATATATGGAGAAAACTGCAAACTTCAGTGGCAAGGTAAGAGATCTGCAATAAGGGGCTTTTAGTTCGATCCTGTAATAGATCTGTTATACTGGTATTCACAAACTCTGCTTTGTTTAATTCAAGGGTTACATTGTTCAAAAGAGTGAGAAGAAACCAAGCTTAACTCCTGGCAAACCAGGCGAAGAACTGCTCACGTATGTCCTGTTTTGTTTAACGCACAATTTGTCACATAGGAGAATACATTACGTAGTTTTTTTTCAGCTGGTTATTTATATTATGGTGAATTCATTCACGTCAATGTTGTTTACTTACAGATATGATGAATTCCACCCATTCCTCTTTGCCCAGCATGCAAAGAGTCCCTATTTGGAGTTTGACACTTTTGACAAGGTAAATATTAGTATGGCTGCTTGTTTGGTTTTATTTCTCGATGCCTTGTTTGGGAAGAATATTGGTCCTTTCTCTATTACGATGTGAATTCACACCTTTTTTTTTTTTTGCAAGAATGTGATATGAATGTGTTCTTTCACTCAGGCAGTGGATGAGTTCTTTTCTAAGATGGAGAGTCAGAAGATTGACATGAAAGCCTTGCAGCAGGAGAAACAGGCTCTGAAGAAGTTGGAAAATGTTAAGAGGGACCACGAGCAGAGACTGGAGGCCTTGCACCAAGCGCAGGTCAGCATTACTCGCAAGGTTTAGCTTCTGTAAATGCAGCACAAAATTAAATCTAAAGCCAATTTAACCTCGACATTGCTTGAAATACATGTCCAAGAAATCTTGTTTGGTGTGTTGCAGGAGGTGGACAGAATAAAGGGTGAACTGGTGGAGATGAACCTGCCTGTGGTGGAGAGGGCTCTTCAGGTGGTGCGCAGTGCACTGGCCAATCAGGTAGACTGGACTGAGATCGGCACTATCGTCAAGGAAGCACAAGCTGCTGGAGACCCTGTGGCCTGTGCCATCAAGGAGCTGAAGCTGCAGACCAACCATATCACCATGCTTTTAAAGTGAGGCCATCACTGACACAGAAAAGCAGACACAGACAGTACCACAGACAACTCTTGGCTCATGTGTATCCTTTCTCCGCTAGGAATCCATATATTTCTGAGGAAGACCAGGAGGAGGAAGAGAAAAAAGATGCAGTAGCGGAGAAAGGGAAGAAAAACAAAAATAAAGACAAAGGACAGAACAAGAAGTTGCTAAGGAACAAGCCCATGTTGGTGGATGTGGATCTTGGCCTGTCGGCTTATGCCAATGCCAAAAAGTAGGTTCACATGTAATCCTGTAGGCCTAGAACTAAGCATTGTGTGGGGAAAGTCACAAGTGTTGTTTTTACAGCTGATAGACCTTTTCATTGGGCTTTTTTAGGTACTATGACTTCAAACGCTTTGCTGAAAAGAAGGAACATAAAACCATCGAAGCAGCAGATAAGGTAGGAAAGCTGTTTTATTCCACACTCAGGTTTAAGCCAAGGTGTAAGGATCAAAGCA
This sequence comes from Micropterus dolomieu, assembly GCF_021292245.1. Lineage (NCBI taxonomy): Eukaryota > Metazoa > Chordata > Actinopteri > Centrarchiformes > Centrarchidae > Micropterus > Micropterus dolomieu. Next base: position 12,739,642 of record NC_060160.1, on the reverse strand, counting down.
ATACCTATATTTGTGTTTCTAAGGAATATAATTTATGCCACAGGACAGCTTTGCAGTTGACAAGTGATCATATGTTCATATACTTTAAAATGTCATTTAAGGCTATGAAATCTGCAGAGAAAAAAACACAGAAAACACTGAAAGAGGTTCAGACTGTGACCACCATTCAGAAGGCCAGGAAAGTCTACTGGTAAGACACACATTACCATCATGTACCTGTACATATTCAGACTTTGGTTCAGTATTTATTTATTTTTTTTACGTTACAAGCAGTGGAACCTTTTATTCTCTGAACCATTTCTCCCCTGTTGACAGGTTTGAGAAGTTCTTATGGTTCATCAGCTCAGAGAATTATCTGGTCATTGCAGGAAGGGATCAACAGCAGAACGAGATGATTGTCAAACGATACCTTCGGGCAGGTAATCAATGAACGTCTACACACACTCTTACCTTTTTAAAAAGTACACACCTTTCAAACTGTGCTGGTTTATCCCTGAATGTGTACCTTTATTTTGTTAGGCGATATCTATGTTCACGCTGACCTCCACGGAGCGACTAGCTGTGTCATCAAAAATCCCTCAGGTAGACCATGTGGCTTCTACGCTATTTGACCCATTTTTTTTTTTTTTTCAGTTTGTGAAATACTTTTTCACTCATTTGTTTTTGTTTCTTTGCCCTCCTCTGCCTTTCCATCTTCCTGCTCCAGGCGACCCTATCCCTCCTCGTACCCTGACAGAAGCTGGCACTATGTCTGTGTGCTACAGTGCTGCTTGGGATGCCAAAATCATCACCAGTGCCTGGTGGGTTCATCATCATCAGGTGAGTAATCAGTATTACACAACTAAATATATATATATATATATATATATATATATATATATATATATATATAATCGCATACTGAATGCTAATTGTTAATTTTCCTTATTATGTGATTATCTGTCTGTTTTCTCTCTTGTTTGTTAATACTTCTGTCTTTTACAATTAATTTCTCAGACAATTCCTATTATAACACGGGGAATGGTCTGTTTTTACTGCGATCCATACTCAGTGTTTAATGACAGGCTCAAAGGGGTTGCTAGAGTAGGTAGCATATTTGCTGTGTACAAGCCAAGAGGCAAACCCTGAAGTGTTTAAATGTATATGTCCTTAAGGCCTAATATTTATACTCTCATCAACTCTTATTATACTTTTTCCTTACCTTTGCTGGTGGAAAGTAACATTCCTTAGCGTGTTACATACAAACAAAAACATTGCCCCATATTGCTTCTAGAGGCAAAAATTCCATAGGGTAACTTTAACTTATTGGTACAAAGTGTGTTATATATAAAAATAATACGAGCAGTGAAATAATTTTATTGTGACATTGATGTAGTAGAAATGTTGGCATTATTTATTATTAATTAGCAGTGTTTTATCAATTATTTCTGTTCAGGTGTCTAAGACAGCTCCCACTGGAGAGTACCTGACCACTGGAAGTTTCATGATCAGAGGTACAACACAGTAAAATTTTAAGTTTCAGTGTGTAAGATTTAGTGGCATCTAGCAGTGAAGTTGCAGATTGCAACGAGCTGGATACCTCTCACCTCACCCTCCCCTTTCCAACGTGTAGGAGAAACGTCGTTGGGCATATAAAATCTCAAGAGTCTTTGGCCCTCTAGAGCCAGTGTTTGGTTTGTCCGTTCTGGGCTACTAGAGAAACATGGCGGACCCGCTGTGTTAATTTTTTTTCACAACAGATTTTCCACAACTCTGCCTCAGATTGGCTTGTACTCATTCCCTCCGTTAGTTAAATTGGTTAGGTAGGGTAGGTTTAGGGTTAGCCTATCAGACGCAGAGTAGGGGGCAGGACTTGGAAAAAAAAAATAATGCAGCTGTCTTTAGAAATAAAATGCTCATTCTAAGGTAACAAAAACACATCATTTCAGTTGATCATACAGTAATGAAAACATGCTTATGAATATTCTTTTTCATTTCTGCCATATTCTGCCAGTAGATCCCCCTAAATCTTACACACTGGTCCTTTTAAAGTGAATACATTTGTAAAGCACCCGAGCCAAATATGAGAAGTGTATGTGCTATGGTGATGTCTGACAGAGGACCTAACATTTGATTTATTTCTCTCCAGGAAAGAAAAACTTTCTGCCACCTTCTTACTTGATTATGGGCTTTGGATTCCTCTTCAAGGTAAAATACTACCATGAGCTGTGAATCCAGCTTTAACTCAGTCATTTTCAAAAATTAAGTTTCTTGCTTGTCTCCGTTGCAGGTCGACGAGCAGAGTGTGTTTCGGCACAGAGGGGAGAGAAAGGTGAAGACTCTAGAGGAGGACATGGAGGATGTCTCATCCAGAACTGCTGAGCTGTTAGAGGAGGGAGAGGAGCTGATAGGTAGCAGACACACAATTTAATTTAAAGTGTATGTATCAACCATATTCAGGTGTTGTAACCGATTCCGTCGCCTTTGCAGGTGATGACAGCAGCAATGAAGATCAGGGTGAGGAGCGAGCGGGAGGAGACGGAGAGACGGAAAAGAAGATCAAAAAGGTGGTTGATGGGAATGATGGTGCGAGTGGAGAACTGGCCGCTGTTCCTGAGGAGGACAACCTGGAGGCAGACGGAGGGGTGGGTAGTGAGGACGACAGTGGGAACGAAGATGAGAAAGAAAGTGAAGAATTCAGCTTTCCAGATACGACTATCTCCCTCTCTCATCTACAGCCCAGCAGGTAATGCGCCCACTACTACACACAGGACAAATTAAACACAGACTATCACTGACACATGACAGTGAATGGTACTTGAATGAAATTGTCTCCTCTTATATCAAGGAGCGCTCAGAACCCTGGTTTCAAAAAGGAAGTAACCACTCAGGTAATTGGTTGCCATCTCAGGCCACATACATTACAGCAATTTCATCAAAGTAAAATCTTAAAAGTATAATATGTTCATCTTCATATCTTCATATGTTTATTCATTTAATTCTGTTCAGATTGAGGTTGACTCACAGGCGAAGAAACACATGACTGCCAAGCAGAGAAGGTGAGTGAAAGGAATAAAATACTTAGTTAACACAAAGTTCCACAATGGGCTTTCAGCAACAGGTAGTGTTAAGACATTTGGTTGGTTACTACCGTATGCAGTCATTTAAAATGTTGAATTAAGACACTGAGGACATTTGTCTTTGCTTAACAAGCGGATGCAGGAGACTATATTTAATGTAGCACTTATAAACTGATCGGCCAGTCATTGATTTAATCCTCAGGTGTTGTTGTCTTTTGCCACTAGAGAAGAGAAGAAGAAGAAACAGAAACAGGAAGAGTGTGACACCGAGGAGAAGACAGAGATTTCATCTGGTGGATCAGCAGCCGATCAGGGATCCAAAGGTGGAGGAGGCCCCTCCCAGCAGCCACTAAAAAGAGGCCAAAGGGTAAGGGAAAAGTGTGAAGATAAGATGTTGTGTTCAAATCTAAAAACAAGTTATACAACCTTCAAGAATATGTGGAGACTAAAACATACAGAAAAAAATGAAACATAGTATATTTAAAAGGGATAAGGAGACAAACAACACTGGTATAATTATTGGTACAAAATTGTTTCAGTATCAAATGCTGTAACACAATAAAAATTATTCTAGACATGACGGAAGAAACATCTCTAATAGAGTTGAGGTTTTATAAACAACACCTGTACCTTTTTGATATTTGATGGATTAATATTGAACCTCAACTTATCTGATAATTCAGTCTGTGTTGTGTCTGTGTGTATTCTTTCCCTGTTGTCACTGCAGAACAAGTTAAAGAAGATCAAAGAGAAGTACAAAGACCAGGATGAAGAGGACAGGGAGCTGATGATGCAGCTGCTCGGGGTGAGGTAGAATAAAAATGACGTTATTGTGTACTGTACAGGGACATCAGCTACATTTTTAGTGACCCACTAAATAACAGTACAACTGTTTTTTTCCTCCTCAGTCAGCTGGCTCCACTAAGGAGGAGAAGGATAAGGGGAAGAAAGGAAAGAAGGGCAAGGGGAAAGAGGAAGCCATGAGGAAACCACCCTCTCAGAAACCGTCCCAGAAACCTCGTAATGTGGAAAATGCAGCGAAGAAGCCAGAGCAGACAGGAGGAGGGGAGGATAATGAGGAGCGACAGCCTGGAGAGGAGGGAGGTCCTGCTGAACAAGAGGACAAGGTACATGACACATGTCAGAGATCCAGCTGGTGTCTGAAATGTACTGTGTCTGATGATGTTAACAAAGTTACCTGCCAAGAGAACAATCAAAATGTCCCTTTGTGTCTTTTGAATTGTGTTTTTGTATAGAATTAGATATTACTGTATGCAGTAAACATACTATACGTGGGCTTTGTATTGTATGTTTGTTCATCATCAATGCTTTCCCCTCTTTCAGGAAGACGACGTGGACCACGACAACCCCGGAGCAGAGGTGGGCTCTTAATGTAAACATTTAACTGTGGACAAATAGTTCTGTAATAGAAATAAATCATCATTGTCTCTTTTTATATTCGTAATTATTCAAAGATTATTTCGGGGATAAATGCATATTAATTTTGCATCATTCATTTTAACCCACCAGTAAGTTTACTACTGCATTGGTCTAACTGTAGCTGTCCTCTGTGCTGCCTCAGGAAGCAGAGAACCTGCTCACCTCTCTGACAGGCCAGCCTCATCCTGAAGATGTACTGATGTTTGCTGTGCCAGTCTGTGCTCCATACACCGCCCTTTCCAACCACAAGTACGTGCAATTAACTTTTGTGTGTATGAGACAAAGTGAAGAGTGCTCAGGCTAATGAGTCATTTGTTTTCCACAGACATAAGGTGAAACTGACACCAGGTTCTCAGAAGAAAGGGAAAGGTAAGAAAAGTGATCCATTAGAATATACATAAGACCTTTCCTTAATGTTTTACAGTGAAAATTTTTACTTTTAGAATTAACAGGTTTTTTTTCTTCCTACCAGCTGCACGCACTGCAGTTTTAAGCTTTATGAAAGCCAAAGAGACATCAACCAGAGAAAAAGACCTGTTCCGCAGTGTCAAGGTAAAGAAGTTTACTGGGTTATAGTTTTCTGTGAAAGGTAACTCTAAATTCAATAAAGTGTTTACAATCATTTGTTGTGTTGAAATGATTGATTGTGGACATTGGATTTACAACAATTTGAAAAAGAATCTGCACTCTTATAATAATGGATAATTAAATAATTCAACAACTTGAATTATTATTTATGCTGAACATTCAGTTTCCAGCTTATTAAATGTAAAGATGTGCTGCTTATCTGTTGTGATTAGGTACTGGACTGTCAGACAAGAGAAATAGAAATTGTGTTGACAATTTCTAGACTAACCATATAATTAAACTGTAAAAAAGAACGGCAGTTTGTTTTTCTTGATGTTATAATTCCCCTCTCATATCATCCTGTGTTGCAGGATACTGATTTGTCCAGAAACATGCCGGGCAAAGTTAAAGTGTCTGCTCCAAACTTGCTGGCTGCCAAGAAGAAATGAGAGATGGGTGAATACAGACCTGACAAGAAGTGTGGAATTATGGTATTAAACACAGAACTACAGTTCAGTGGGACTAATCTACATTTCAAACAGTTACAGGATAAAGATCTGATTGTCACACAGTACAGTGTTTCTGTTTGGATATGAATAATTTTATTAAGATTTAATGTATTAGTTGACCAACAATTTGTTTGAAATGAAAATATGTAAATTAACAAAGCTGAACAGAACAGTTTATGGTATGTGTTTATTCTTTGAGTATAAAGTAACATTATGCACCATATTCTACAATAAAAAACACCAAGGGAACATTGTGCAAACCAGGCAAATACAAATAAAGCCCTACTGACATTAGGCATTTCAGTGCAATGTGGCTCAACATCCAATACACTCGCAGTATTTAAGTTGATTAAATGAAAGTACTACAGGAGCCATTAATTACAATTTAAAAGGTTTAAAAGCTTTTTTTGAGAACAAGAACCCCCATATTTCCTCACAAGAGTGTGTGTATAAACTAAGAATAAACATTTATGTGGCTTCAGAGTAGATAGTCTTGCGTAACAAAGCAGTAGTTTTAGGTCTGTGAAAACTATCCAATATTCAACATTAAAGCAACAGGCTCCCTAAAAAAAAAACAAAAACAAAAAGCCTTCAGCCTTGCACCACTGCATTTAGTGTTAAGACATTAGACACATATTTAACATTGGTTCTGTTTTAGCAAGTGACTGGCATGTGTGTTTGTTTATAGGAGCAGAACTTTGCCCTTGACTCTTGTATACCTACAAGATTTACTATACTCATGGTGAAAAGGGACTTTGCGAAAACACAAAGCCAAAGTCCTGCCCCCCTTTCCAAACTATCAACTACAATCACCTTCACTGCTACTCCACTAAAAGGTTCTGTCTTTGCAAGAGTTCAATATAAGATAATTAACAGAAAAGGGTAATGGAGAGTTTGAGGATCGCCTGTGAACCTTTGTGTGCCAGTCAGTACCTATTTCCAACAGTTCCACAGCTGTTCACTATTGCTTAGATTTTTTTTTTGTACACACACATTAAACTAACACTCCAATAGGACTACCTGCTTTGAGGGTGACACTGATTTTTTACACACACACACACACACACACACACACTCTTCTGTAATCCTCCGGATTAGATTGATGGCTTCCTCTCAGCCTACGAGCCCATTGTATTGACACGTGCCATTCTCTGTTTGAGGCTGTGCAGGAGGTGTTTAGGCAAGCAGTCCCAGTAACTAGACAAACGCTCCCTGTGCTGCAGGACTGCCTCCATACAGAACCTGGGGAGTGGGGACAGGCAAATATAAGCACAATATAATAAGAACATTTCAGTTTCTGGTGTAAAATAAAGTCCCAATTGTAGAGCATCATCTTCACTTCTGCACACTCACCGAACTAGTGATTTAGGCTGAACGTTGAAAACTAGTAACTCATTGCTATGAGCCTGTTAAAAAAAAAAAAAAAAAAAGTCAAATTCAGTAGAAAAGCTTTTAATGTATGTAAAACAACAACTATTGTATCAAGACATGACTTGCAGCTTACAGCTCTGCGATTGGACAACAGGTTGTTGGCACACCCTCCAAACACAAACACCTCCCCATCAGGACCTGAGCACGCTGTGTGCCACAGCCTGAAATACACACAGCACAATTTCAACTACTGTCTACATAGTGTGTGTTCACTTAACATTTTTCACAAACCCTCAATCCACATGAGCAGCCATCCCCTGGAAACTTTATCTACAAGCACACAAACCTTAGTGTTCACGAGTGCAAGATGACAGAATTACCTTGGTCTCTCTGTGTGACTGTGTTTGAAAGGCTTCCATTCATTTTTGCTCACATAGTACAGCCAAGCGTCGCCTGAAAAACAGAGGATACCTTCCTGAGACCAGCGACCATTTTGAGGTGGCCAGGATTTATTTGCTACTCCAGAACAAGCGTCAAGACTCACTCAGTGTCTCCCTGTCTGTGGTGAAACCTCCAAATAAGAAGATGTGGTCTGGTGACACAGGAGTGAAGGAGTGCCAAGACCGGCCCACAGGACCATGTTGGGGAACGCTCCTACAAGAACACAATTGATAGATGATGTGTAACTGTAGATGCACGTTAGAGGATGACTGTCAATAATGAGCATCAATGCCCTCCTGTCCTTCGCAAAAGGTGTCCTGATAATATAGTATTTAATTTCTCTTGTCAGGTTATTCTGCAGGAAGGCCTACGTGAATGAAAAGAACACTTACATTTCATGCCACTCCCACGTGTCCAAGTCGATGTAGTACAGGTCATTTAGCCTGTAGTTCTGTGGAACGATGGAGATGGAGAATGAATTCGCAAATCTGGGACTACACTTTTGCAGAGGTAGGCAAAATCAGCAATATCAACCATATGACAGGAATTCACAACAAAAGAGGCTCAACACACACATGTTGCATTGTTAGTTTTATTTTCCTTACCTTGTATCGTCCACCAAACACATAGCCTCGGTTACCAACTGTGGCGCAGGCATGAGCTGCTCTGGGTGATGGGGTGTTCCCCTACATCAAGCCACACCAACACAGAGAAAATATTTATTAATGTCAAATAATTTTTTAGTTTAGTTTTAAAGAGTTCCAATATATCTGAAAAAGCATATAAACATGTGAGGTAAAGTTGGTAGCATCTGTGCATGCGTTTACCGTAGTGATAGGCTGGCTCCATGTAGATGTCTCCAGGTCCAGGATATGGATGTGGTTGTTCCAGCCTCTCCCAGGGCTGTCCCACTGCAGCAGCAAAAAACAAACAAAAATATTTATTTTTTTAAATAACTTTCTATTAAGGGGCAGCTTTTCTTTTAAACTAACGAAATGTAGAAATATACACTGATTGAAAGATTCAGCACTTAAAGTCATTGTTCATTATGTGAAGAGGATTTGTTTGCCTACCGCAAGTGAAGACGATTCATCATATTCAAAAGTCCCTTGATAAGGTCCTTGTGCAGCATAGCCATAGCCCCCAAAGAATATAAGTCTACGAATACAATATCAAACAAAACATTTAATATATCGCTCCCAAGTAAAAAATCTGTAATTACCTTTATGCATCTATTGTGTATAAATCACCCAAACTATGGTTAACATGATCACATGGCTGAAACTCAGTTCTTGATGGCCAACATTTAATGTCATTCAACACTCAAGAAACCTAGTTTCAGTTCATTTATGACATTTGATCAGTGCATCTACAAGCTAAAATTCAAGGCACTTTAAGGGAAAGTTTGTAAACTTGCTTCTTAAAATAAAACTTATTTAAATGAATATTTTGTGTCAAAAGATTGTCTTCACTGAAGTCATAATTAACCATGCAATCAATTCAGTTTTATTTATATTGGGCCAATTCAAAACAAAAGTTATCTCATTGCACTTTTCATATAGAGCAGGTCTAGACTGTACTCTCTATTATTTACAACAATTCCCACCATGAGGACTTGGCGACACATGGAAAAGAATATGTACATCTTTTTGAATTGTGATCTTGAAGCTTCCTACTGGGGAGCTTATTTGTCAAGTAGCTTGCTGTAATTATTACCACTTTCCCAAGCACATTGGGTCAGTAGTGATAGTCTGATTAATCTTTCAGCTGATATCTGGCATTTTGGTACAGTCATCCTTCACCTATTCTTCTGAACCCAGCACCCAAGCTTGTCCTTGCAGGATGGAGGGAGTCCTTTCAGATCCCTCATTTCCTCCCAAACGAGGCTGGGAGCTCTCAGGGGCAGGCGGTAGATCTGCAAAGCACAGCACAGAATGCAGGAGATCTGAAAGGGGATCGCAAACTCAGCAGGCTGACCCACCTCAAGGTCTTGTGTTTCAACATCATGCACTCATTTAAAAAAACCCCAAAACAAACAAAAAAATCTGGATGTTAAAAAAATTGTTTAATGCAACAGACAAACTGTACCCTGTTTGTGTTTCCCATGGTGTGATGACCTCCAAATAGGTAGAGGACTCCATCCACACAAACCCCACAGCTGCCCGACATGGATGTGTGCAGGTTACCTCCGGCTAAATGCTTTGTCCTGTGAACATTGAGGTTTTCTTTATTTTGTCGACTTTGCGTGCAAATGACAAATTTAATGTAACAGCTATTACCATACTCCTGACTCCATGTTGTATGTCCAGATCTCACTTCTCGGCAGGTACAAGTCATAGAATCCGTTGTTTTGAGCATTCTTATACAGAGGGGGAGTAAAATATAATTTAAATAAAAATGCTGACTGGAGGAAAATGTTAATAAATATAATAAAAAATGCAGATGTAGGATCTAATAAACTCCTTACCTTGTATCCACCCCAGACATACATGATGTTTCTGTCAACCACTGCTATATGACCACTGCGCTCAGCTGGGGTATCCAACTCAAAGGACTCGGATGCTTCAGTGTCCAAGGGCTGTTCATCCTCCACCTCGTCCTCATCCATATCGTCATTTACCATCCAAGCAAACAGCCTGTCATCTTCATCTCTGTCTGAGTCATTGTCATCCTCTCCGGCTGGCACATCTCCAATGTCTTCCTCCATCTCTGCCATTCTCTCTGCCATGTCAGTCTATCTATCAGGGCAAGAAGTGTGTGAGAGAGAAATCATATAGGTTTGTTCTGATAGGATTATTAATTTACTGATTACTTTGTCCAATAATCTAAAAGTAGTATAACAGTAACGTTAAGTTAAAACGACCCACATTCAACACACTGGCTGTAACGTTAAGGAAATGAAGCAATTCATTTTTAAAAGAACAAGACAACAACAAAGGCATGTTCTTTCTAAATATGGCGTGTTTACTGATCTATACCTCAGCTTTTTAGTGCAGTTGCAAGAATTTAGCATTTATAGATACCATGACTATAATTCGGGACAATGGACCAGATAGCGATAGCAGCAGATTACTGTTGACCTACTTTGTTTGGCTTAACTATTTAGGTTGCTAAATGAACGTTGGCTGTTAGCTTAGCCTTTGTCTTAAAGATAAGACTAACTGAAGACCCAAGTGAACTGGTTATGTTTAAAAATCCCTAAACCGCTTGGCTGGCCATCAAGCCAGCGAGCACCTAACTGCCGTTTGCTAACATTACAGAGCGTTTGTGAACTTCGTAATGCAAAACACTCGGACGATTCGGAGCAAGGAAGGTCCTAAAAATGATATCGGCCACGGTGCTCTCGAAGCTAACCTGCATGTGATTGTAGCTCTGGATAAAATCTATCCGCACCTGTCGCTATCTTACCTTGTCAGATGTTTGTTTTCCTGTAAATTTCAAAAGCACTACGACATGTATGTGAGGTCATGGCAAGCATTTTGGGGGCACGACCGGAAGTTGTTGACATCTTAAATCCGCCATCTTTGTAAGGTCTGCTTTATAACCAATTTTAACCACCATACTAGGAAAACGCGTTATTTGTTCATCACCACACTTTCTACAACTCTGCTTCTGATCAGCTGGTACACGTAGACGTTAGTTATGTTAGTTTAACGGCACTGGGTTAGTTCAGCTTACTGGCACCAGGATGGTGTAATTATACACGGTTGATAGGAACTACTTCTCCTTCCGCCTGTCAAGTCATGCTTGCGCTACGGCTCTGTGAGGAGCTTCTTTGAAGTGACCCGCTGCAGCTCTTGACATTTCCCGCGATTGAATACTGACCCTGGCTGACTGTAGAAGCAGTCGCGTTGTGTGTGCAAAGACAGTGAAATACTTTGGCAAAATCGCAAACTTCGCTAAACATCTGAGTATGATCACAATAATATGATGGTGTTTTGAAGCAGCAGTTCTGAGCAGGATATTTTTATTATAATTAAAGAATATGACAGTAGTTTGATGTGTTATCATTATGCGGCTATTACTTGGAATTAGTAAGCCTACAGCCTACTCTTTATTTCCCTCATGAATACAGAAATAGGAAGGGAGGGGGAGGTCACATGAAGCTAGAAATTAAATATGTAAAAAGTATTGGTATCGCTATCAGTACCAGCCTGGGTATTACTTGGTATTGGATGTACAGGAATTAAGTGGTATGGCACATCACTAGTTAGATGCATAAAGGTAATTACAGATATTTTAAATATTTTGTCTGATATTGTTTCCGTAGACTTATATTCTTTGTGGGCTATGGCTATGCTGCACAGGGACCTCATCAAGGGACTTTTGAATATGATGAATCGTCTTCACTTGCGGTATGCAAACAAAAATCCTCTTCACATAACAAACAATGACTTTAAGTGCTGAATCTTTCAATCAGTGTATATTTCTACATTTCATTAGTTTAAAAGAAAAGCTGCCCCTTAATAGCAACAATATTCCCAGAGATATATAAAGTACATAAGGACAATTAATTTCATACATTTCATTAGATAAGAAAATAAAACAGCAAAAGTTGTTTGTGTGTGTTAATACAAAATAAAATAATAATAATAAAAAATATATATAAAATATAAAAATTCCGTAAAAATAAATATTTTAAAAAAGTAAATAAATAAAACAGTAAGTGTGTGTGTGTGTGTGTTAAAACAAACAAAAAATAATAATTCAAATATTAAAATAAATTAAGTAAATGACACAGTAACGTGTGTGTGTAAAAAAAATAATAAAAAATTTAAATAAACTAAGTAAATGACAGTAACGTGTGTTATTATAAAAATATATAAAAAAAATAAAATAAAATTAATAGATAAAACTGTACATGCGTGTGTATATTAATAGGGGAAAAAAACTAAAATTAATTAATTAGTTCATTTTTAAAAAAGTCAAAAATGAGTATCAAATGTGAGATTTAAAAACACAACAGTTACTAAAATATCAAACAATCAAAATAATAATCATTTGAAAATTAGTACAGTTATTTATTAGTCTAAGTTTCCATTGGTTGTCCTCAGTTCATGGCATGATGAGATATATTTTGCAGCAATTATTTGACATTTGGGCATTTCTCCCAGTAAATAGGGGAGTTTCTGTGTGTCTGATATGAATTCGAATTCGGGGTATATTTGGAAAATGTGTTTTTGTCTTAGTATTTTATATTTAGGGCATGAGGTTAGAAAGTGCAGCTCTGTCTCTACCTGTCCTGTGTCACACTGGGAGCAGAGTCTCTCCTTTTGTGGTAGCCAGCTCTGTCTGTGGTGACCCTTTTCTATGGCCAGGCTGTGTTCACTCAGTCTGTATGTTGTCAGCATTTTTCTTAGTTTAGGACATTTTATTGTGCTCAGGTAATTTGCCAGTGTGAATTCTCTTTTTAGGGTCAGATAACATTGGAATTTACTTTGTGTTTTGGTCATTTTTTCCAGTATTCAATATATTTTTCTTTTTGCTTGTTGATAATTTGGTTTGGTCTGCTTGAGTTGGTGTTGCTGTCCTGAGGCTGCTGGGGACTTGTTACTGCAGAATCAGAAGCAGAGTATTCTTCTCTATAGTGTGGTTTTAAAGCTCTTGCAGGTTGTCACCTCTCCCATAAAATATGCAGTTATCTCATCCAAGGAATCCTAAAATATTTGGCTTGTGCTGCATATCAGTGTTCAGTCTAGAGTGAGTTTGTGCTTTGTAGTGTTGCCCTGACTGTTGCCTGTCAGAGTGGCTTCAGTCAGTGCATTGATCCTTTGTAATTCACAGTTTTGTAGTAGAGAACAAAGTGTTGGACATTCTTAATTGAGACCTCTCTGTCTGTGTTTCCAGAATAACTGCTAGTTTGTTTGCTGTTTTTTGTAAGCTTATGGGTGCTGACCTTCTTTTGTTATTTTGTTCTCTAGTGTACCACCAGTGTATTTTGAGCCCAGAGCTATTTAACTGTCTTTGGATAAGACCCTTTTGTTCTATTGTTTAGCGTGTGTTTGTCAGCACCTGTGTAGCCCTTCTTTTGTTGCATTTTTTGTTCAAATGTTCACTTGAAATTTAAACACATTTTTGCCTAGCGGAACTGTTCCAGTTGTCATTTCCATCTGATTATCAGTCCATATCTTATGTTACATCTCTCCATAATGAGCTGGGTAGTAATAGCTTCAGACGAAGTAAAAGTCTTCACTTGTTTAACACCTTTATAGTTAGCCACAGTTGTTATACAGCAATATTAAATTGCTTGCACATACGAAGAATCAAAATCCTAATTTGGAATTATATCATCACTATGATGACTTAAGTTTCTTTAAGAAACTCAAGCTTGCTTGTCTTCTAGACAGATTTCTCAAACTAGGGTTGACCATTGTGCATACACAAAAATGTCAGGGTGTTCAGAATAAAACCTTTATTAATAATGACAGAACATACAGATACATAATAAAACACTACAATGGTTTGATTACTAATCCATTTTAAGCATACAGTATCATACAAAAGCAATGTACAAATCATTCCAAACCACTCATGAATCCATGATTTTCTTTAGAGTCCTTTAAGTTTGCTGTGAACACATGAGAACACAACTGATTAGTACAAATATTAGTGATGGTTGAAACTAGTTATCTGTAGTGAATGATGTGGAGAGAATAGTGAAACTTCAAGAAGCATCTCACCTGTCTTCAACAGTTCTGTTGGATGGGTAGTACACCTTAAATGTGAAGCCACTTCTTGGGAATGAGCCCTGTAGAAATAAATTATTGACAAAATTAATTAATAAAAATAAATTATATTAGAAACAAATGCAGGTCCACTTTGAGACAAGACCATTATTTAACTTTCAAAGACCAGATGGAAAAATACTTATTCAAGGATAATTTTTTACGGCCCTTGCTTGGGTTTCTTCTCTTTCTCACCGGGTTGACACAGAGGCAGTCTGTGTTTGTGATGCTGAAGGGGTCATATTTGTCTGCGAAGATGACGACATCAGGGACCGGGTAGACACGCAGGGAGTAGTCGTACGCCCAGAACACAGGACTTACATACAGAGGCAGTGGAGTCAAGTGACCCTGGGATAGGATGGTCTTAACAAACTGGGGAGAGCAGGAGCGAAAGACACGATTAGTTATTTACAAAAATAAGACATTTCACATTGTGTTCTGTCAGAAAAGACCAACATAACTGAAAACAACTTACTACTTAAGGAGCACTTAAAGTAGAAAGAATGACTAACACTTAAAATACTATGTACAAAAGGTAAATAAAACATCAGACAACACAATTACTACTATCTCAACGTCTGCTGACATACATTTCACTCAAATATTATGGTGCGTTCCATTTGACATGGGAAGTCGGAATTTCCAAGTTCAAAGTCGGAAATTTCACAAGGAATGCCCCCTTAGGTCGGATTTCCGACTTGGAAAGTTGGGAGAATTGCACTACCCTGACTTTGTGATCCAAGATGGCTGCTGAGTATGAACAGTTAGTGAAAGCTGTAGTTAGTATTGTTTTAGCACTTCTGTGTACTAGTGTCTCATATACATTTTCGACACAAAGTGCTGTCCAACTGCTGTCTGTGGAAATACTGCTATAGTGTTTAGTATGAGTAAATACCACGCAATGCCTTTTTTTTTTAATTTTTTTTTTTTTTTTTAAATCAGACGGCAAAACAATAGCTAACCTGGCTAGTTGTAAACAACGGCTGGCCGAGTGAGGTTTTCTGACTTGTTAACTGGAACGCCATCAACTTGGGTGTGACGTTATTCCCAGCTCCAACCTCCGAGGTAAATGGAACGCACTATTAGGTAAAGGTTTGTTCAGAGAAGATAAAACCCACATGGTTTGGAATGTCAAGCTTGTTGTTGGGCAATCGAAAGCAGTTCCTGCACATCTTGTTGACCAGGTCTTCCCTGATAATGACGATCTCCTGGCTGCAGTACTGAATCCTGAAAGGAAAAACACAGCAGGTCACTTTTAGTTTCTAGGTAAAAAATGTCATGATAACGGCTTACAAACCAAACTTGTGTACACCAAAACCCTGAACACAATACTTAAAGATTTTGACATTAAATAAAAGCCTCAAATGTTTTACCTGCATGGGTTAGTAGTGAACACTGAAAATGGCACCCTTTGTCTGAACTCCTCCGTGATGTGATCTGCCAAGGGAGGCCTAAGAGGAACATATTTATCTACATTTGCATCCAAACCACTAAACAAAACTCACATAATGCTGTTAAAAAGCAGATGTCTGAAGGTTTACCTTGGCAGGATGGTGCCTGGGCCAGGGTCTTCAGGGCCAGGAACAAACACAAAGCGACTACTGCAGGTGTGTGGTGAACATGTTCAAATCAAACACATTGAAACTTGAATATATAAAAAAAAGAGCAGAGCAAACAGTAACAATTCCATCGGATCCTACCTGCTGTGAATGCTGGGATATGCACATATAGCATCAGCAAGAGCCTTCAATGACTCTAAAGAGACAAAAATGAATTAGCTTCTGAAATGCTCAAGTCTATTTATCCATATATTACACACAGAGGTCTTAAAATCTACAGTAGGTTATCACTGACGAGTACTCAAAAGTCTCACCTTTGAGTGATTTGATCTGTGTTTTTCCATACGGTGCAGAAGAGAAGTTACCACACAAAATGAAACAGGTGGGAGGCATCGAAGCATAGCCTGTTTAGAAGAAGAAAAAAAAACGTATAGCTAAATGTGATAGCTGCCCTCTAAAGTGCAGATTCTTGACCTGTAAAGTCTAAGACTATGATGCAATACTGGACCTGAGAACATGAGGTTGAGCTTTTCCATCACTTCAACATCATCCAGCCACACATCAGAAACAACTACAAACATGGCATCCTCATTCTCCTCCTCCAGCTGCTTCAGTTTGGCTGAAGCCTTCACCGAAGTGGTGGATGGACCACCAAAGAAGTTTATGTTGCCGTAGTATGCCCTGGCAATAAAGCAAGGGAACATAGTGAGGGTGCAGGAAGAATGTCTATGGAGCTCACAGAATAATGCAGGATTCACTTTAAGATACTGAAAACCTCAACAAAATATAGTGGTGCCTGTGGACCTCGTCAGTGACTCACTGTTGTTTTAAATGAAGCTGTGTCCTTTATAAACTACATTTTTACAAGAGGCAAGTATCTTGTAAAAGATAACTTAATGCTAAACTTAAACCTCAAATATTTATAAATTAGTATATCATGTAGTTTAGTTTTTAAGAATATTTGGCAATGATATTTTCACTGCATTGCAAAAACAAGGTAAAATGCCTTCACAGATGACACCAAATTCTGCTTCACCTTTGCTGTAATTTCAGCATGTGAAAAGCTACACACTTACCCCAATATCTAACGTCAGGCTGCACATACCACTACATCGACAGCTCAGTACTTAAACTTGCAATGAAAGTTTATCTGAACTCTTTTCCTCCAATCCACTGACCTTGTGGCTGATGACAACTCTGTTGGTGGAAACCCGAAGCCATTGATGTGAAAAACTGAGTCCTCGTACCAACCTAAAGGACAAAACTTTACTTTTCATTATGTATGTAATGTATTACTTTTTAATGTTGTAGTCTTGTTTTCATTTTCTTTACTTTTATCTTACCCTCTGCCAGTACAAAGCAGGATTCTGTATACAGGCCATTATGAAACTGGTGAGAACCCAGTTAAGGAATACATACATTTTAAAATAAACTAAAATATTACATATTATAAAGTCATTTTTGTCCAACAAACATCTGAAAGGATATTGCTTTGGACATGTCCAGCTGTACTGTTCCACTCGGGTCCTCCAGGTAAAATTTACCCTTTAAAAGAAGATGAAGAAATCTTTCAGAAACTAGATGGAAATATACATTGTACGGGAAAACAGACCTCTAAGAACTTGGGGCATGGAATATCATTAACTCGCCTCTTTCAGCTGTGTGACCATCCCCAGTACAATCACCTCTCCCAGTTTAGCTGTGCTACCAAGCAGTGCTTCAATTGTCTTGAGCTAGAGAAGACAAATCACAAAAAAGAAGAAAGTTACAAAAACTGTCAAATGCAAAACAGTACGATGTGTTATATTTTCCAACTATCAAAGCAGCTAAATACTGATGAGTGTAATGGCTCAAGAAAAATAAATACCTTGGTGGTCATTATAGTGGTTCAAAATTTGTTACCTGAAATTTGTTTTGACCCTCTTCAACAGCAGCTCCTATTGCAGGCGGGGTGAAGAGCTCATGCCGATGTGTACGCTACAAAAAACATGTCTGTATAAATATGACATGCAAGCTACACATACTGGAAAAAGCAGCAAAGTGTGGGTCAGTTCCCCAGTCTGGATAATGAATAGAGCTCACTAACTTGCTGTAAGATAGTGTAGCGCTCCCTGAAGAGTTCAGCTTTGTCTTTGGCCAAACCACACAGACTGGAGGCTGGATGGCTCGTCATACTAATGCTGGAGGGAAGAAAAGCCAAAATGAAAACTTTAAAAATGTCGCCTGCAAGCCGCAGTAGACCAAACGGTCTGCAGTACATTAAGCATACACACTTGGCCTAACACAAGCAGCAAAAATCACGAAGGAGAAAGAAACTGTCCCCTTTACTCACGGAACAAATTTCTTCTGCTCCACACTGTAAATGTATCTGGGCACATCAAAGGCTCCAATGATGTTGAAAACATTATCGCTGGAAGAAAGTTAAACTGTTATTCTTAAGATGTTCTACAGGAAAAAAAAGCTGATAATGCTGCAACATCTACTTGTAGGTTGAATAGATATAAAATGGCCAATTTGAATTTGCATTATTACAATATAGCAAGGACATAACTAAATAACCTACCCTACACATTAAGATCTCAGTCTTAGTTTCTTATTCAATTTCTACACGTTTCAACTGTTAGGTTTGTTTTAAAAAAAAAAAAAGCTCAATTGATATTAATGATGTCTCATTTAACTACATAACATGCATCATGATTAAACATCATTAGAAATATTTATTCAACTCAAAAGATTAACTTGGGTGCACCTTAAAACTAACATGGAAATGGGCTGGTGACAGAAAAGGATTTAATTATTTTACTAATTTATCAGTACAATTAAAAAAAACACATACACACTTACATGGTTTCATCACAAGACTGACTGCAATCCTGTACAGCACTTTCCACCACAGACAGCTCTATCATGCTAGAGGACACTGTTGGAAAACACAAACATTACACATTAAGTGCTGCACACAGCACTGCACTAAACACACTGTGATATGTGGTGACTGGTAGTGCTGTACTTACATGGTTGCTTTTCCACTGCATCCAGGACCCTTTCAATAACATCATCCAGTTCAGAAGGATCGACAGACTCCAGCACCTCCACAAGATATTTGCTGGCTTCACTGTAGCACAAAACAAGAAAACATGCATATGTTGTTGTTTCTTCCTTTTGACTGCTGCTAGAAAACTACAAAATGCCAATTATCAACAGCAGAATGTGTTGGTGCTTGCTTCAATTTAAAAATTTCACTGGAAACATTTGAAACTTCTCAATGAATTTCTTAATTTCTTGGGGCTTTATAAACAATATAAACAGGTTATCCAAGGAGGGTTAAATCAAGGCCAACTGGACATGTTGCCCTTGATTTAACCCTCCTTGTTTGACTGAAAATCTTTACAGACATAAGGGTTGAATTGTTTCAAGCATTTTTTGCTTGTTAAATGGAGATAGTAGATAATAATAGTTGCAAATTAATCTAAAGCACTTTAGGAGTTGAAATCGTAAACGTTATTGTGTTAGCGCTCTTGCCGTCAGTAAGTAACATTAGCAAAAGCATGTACAATACAATTTGTAATACCATTTACAAAACAGTACATACGGTCGTAGTATAAGTCCCCGCATCTTGAAGCCACCGGACACTTTTGTCTTTATTTTGCGAACGACATCCATAGTTGTTAACGTTACTGTCCAGCTCAAGTCTTGGCGCTAAATGTCCATTTCCGCATGTGTTGCATCACTTCCGTTGGTGAATCCCGCCCTCCTCTGTCTAAAAAAATAATGAAAAGCAGCACTCAAAAAATGTATCAATAACATTTTTAATATTAATTACCTGACCCCTTAACCATTTTCCTCTATTTTTTCCTCAGGACTTACCTACCACAATTTTCAGGCTATTGTTCATGTGTGTTTTTTTTGTTTGTTTTTTTCTTTTTAACGCCCTAGCACCATATTTCCTGGTTTTATTCATATAGGTGCATACATGTTACTGTATTTTGAATTTATGATTGCTTTCACTAAATATTTTTATTAGCATAATTTAAAAAATTTCAGCAGGCAACTGTGGTCATTTAAAGGGATTTTATTGTGATAAGTCAAGAGGACCGGAAGTTGTTAGAACATCTTTTCTGTTTGACTCCACAGGTAGGATGCGTGGATGGCCGAGTACTGTACTGTATCCGATTGTATCCCGTATCCCGTGAGTATATTTTAAAGAGTTGTAAAAAATCTATTTAGTCGTGTTTTGGATTTTTTGGTGAGTTTTGGTTTTCAAACATGTCATGTCCTAAACATATTTAAACATTTACACTGCCGTGCAATAAATCCAACCTTAATGACGGTTATAATGTTCAGTTTTTGTTGAAACTCTTTTAGAGAGGAATTGACTCAGCTGTATGATCGTTGATGATTTATTGCAGTACTGTTGTTTTAGACTGCTTTAGTTTTAAATAGGTGTACCTAATAAACTGGCAACAGATTTCAGTGACAGGTTCAAGACTTATTACATATTTTCATAGTAACAAACAAGTTGTATCAGTTGCTGGAGAAGACATCTTGCCGCACCCAGTGATGAGATCTGGATATATAACTTAAAACAAAGTGTAAGGTAAGAATATTGAATACGTTTAAAATCAAAATAGTATGACATGTGTGCAGAATGGAATGACAAAGTGTTCTGTTGGAAATTGCCGCTTTCAGTGAAGACAGCTGAAAAGAAACTCCCCATATGCAGATAAACAATAATGTTATGGTTAATATTGATCAAGGTTTGTATGGGATTTTACCTCAAACCTAACCACAATTACAGGCACACCTACTGTGACTCTGTGTAACTCAACATCAGAATGTATATGTATGTAGTGGCAATTAATAGATAGGACATTATAACATATATAATAATATTCATGAATAATGACAAACAATATAACACTGAGACTGTGAAAAAGTCACATTTTTAAAAGCTTCATGTAATGTGATTTCATCCTCTTTATTTTCACAATAAGAGATTTTATTGCAGGTCATTTTTATTGAACTCCAGCAATCAAATTCCAGATTGTCCTTTTCCAAGATATATTTTTACACATTTTCCTCAGTGACTGTTTTATTTCTAAATGTCACTTTTTAACACGTAGTCTTTGTCTATCAATCAAGAAAACATACAATAAATAAATTATTGTGAGTATCATCAGGATTAACTAGCTTATGTAATATAATATTACTTAATAATAAGCACACTTTAGAAATAATTGAATTACTTCAAAATGTCATGTCATTAGGTTTTGTTTATATAATTATTTATTTCATAATTGGATATTGAATTATTTAATAAAACAACCGTAGAAAAACACTTTGGTCTCAATGTAGAGGATTTATTTTGACAAGAGAGGGACCGGAAGTTGTATTTTATTTTGTAGATATTGTGACACATCCTATTGGACTTGAACCATAGACTTGAACGAGGCTTTTTATCCTGCTGTTTTTTAGGTGTTCACAACATGAGAAGAAACCTGTACGATATCTGACAGTGTGCTGTGACCTGTGAGTATGTTTGTTAGTGTATTTGTTGACATTTGTTGTGAATGTTTCCGTATTGTGGATACCGTTGGAAAGTTGTTTACCTGCCGCTATGTAACGTTAATATCAGCTCTCCGAATATGACGTTGCGTCGATTTCCAATTTTGTATAAATACCGTAACCCTATAACAACAACAACAACACGAAGGGATTGAACGCTTGTTTTGTGTCAGCTCTGCACGCAGTTATTACCTCCCTTACTATAAGGCTGTCCTTACTATAAAGGTCGAACGAACTACAGCTGAGCAGGTAGGTGACATTTTTAGACATATTTGATCATTTTAGGCTTAAAGGTACGTCTTCCTTTTCTATTTATAACAGCCAGCCATGGATTCTGCACTTGAAAGGCATTGCTCAGAGCTGGTGGCCCGGGAGAGGAGCGGACACACGGCTGTGGTGGAGGAAAACCTGCTGTATGTGTGGGGAGGTTACATGGTGAGAAAAACAAACATTACCAAACATTATCAACGTGTGTCCAGTTGTCTTAAGGCCAATTCGCTGTTTGACCTGTTTCTAGTTTGTGCTAGCTAAAGTAATCTTCCTACTCCATAAGTTAGCATTTTACAACATGTCAGAGGGAAATATTGCATTTTGCTGCGAAACATATGACCTGCTTGTGAAATATGATGCATGGCTACAGATAAAACTAACGTTACCAAAAAGTACATAAACCGAACAACTACAACACTAGATGCTGCTTCCATGTTTGTGCATAATGCATAAATAAGCCAGTAACAGTGTTAACCATAACACTCTGTAATGATGCACTGTGCATAACAAGTCCTTTAGGTGTAATACATTTTTACTTTTACTCAGAAGTTTTAAATGTATTTTTGAGTATTTTTACAACATGGTATTTCTACTTTTACTTAAGTAAAGGATGTGACTACTTCTTCAACCGCCGTTTACACAATACATACACACACACACACAACTGAACAAACCGTCTTATGCAAAAAATCTTTTAAAAATGCGTTTGAATATAGTTTTCAGTCACGTGACATGCGCGGTGACCTGGAGGGCAAAACAACTGGCCAAGATAGCGGCTCACACCTGACTCCCTCATAGAGACGCCGCAAAAGCCGTTCAATTTTATTTGGATCACCTCTCAACTCAAGAAAAAGATAGATATGAACACGAACTGCAAGTGTTGGGCACTTGCGATCCATATACAGCACCCACTGCTGTATTCTGCCGTTAAAAGCCGCCAGGTCCCTGGCGGCGCTCGACTGTGGTGATGTTTACGTTGACCTTGTAGGGAATCCCTCAGCTAACACAGCTCAGGCTTGTCTCCTCGTCGATTAGTGCATCCGAAAGCACAACCAGCATTTTGGCAACGCAAAAGTAATAAACTCAAAGTAACAGTGTATCACTTGCTTCCTGGTTGGTGGGCAGCAGAAAACACGTCTTTTTTGCCCTCCAAGGGAGCGTTTTCCTGGGAATGTGACGTCACGTGAAAACAGTTTTGATTGGCAGAATGAGAACAGACATTTACTAACATGCTTTTGCATTGGACATAATTGTTTTGTTTGAAATTACTGATATATTTCCATAGCAGTGACTCAAGTCATATTGCTACTACACGTATTTTATTTCATGTTGTTTTCTCTACAGTCGGTTGCTGACGATGAAGTTTTCCTACCCAATGATGAAATCTGGGTATATGACTTAGAACGAGGTGTATGGTAAGACTGTTACATAAATTCCAAATATGCTTGTTTGTGGTCAAAACAAATAAAATGAATGCATGTGTTCCCACATATTCTCACATTCTGTCTTAATTTCTCTCTTGCTTTTTATACGTTTTTGACACAGTCCTTGTAATGTCACATCCATTGAACGTTTGAGTTGACAAGCACTTGCCCGGAGTAGGGCTGAACAATTAATCGAAATTTTATCAAATTCTGTCAAAATGATCGCAATATAATTTTTTTGTGCGCATTGTTCAGCTCTAACCTGAAGCTTGCTGCTGTCTTGTAATCATTGCAAAATTTGTTATGACGTAAGTGAATGTGAGCAGTGTATACACATTCTTTAAATCTTTTTTTTGAAAGGGAAGTGTTTCACATGTCAGGGGAAGTCCCTCCCTCTATGTCTGGGACATGCGGCTGCTTCCTGAACGGACACATGTACATATTTGGAGGTTGTGATGACAATGGACAGACCAATCAGGTGATCCTGATAAGTCAAGCTCCACACAGTACATGACACCTTAATTATAGTTTACTTCCCATAAACTAATGTTTTTCTAAATTTTTGTGTGGTTAAATAACGACTATGAGCATATATATAAACTCACATGTAAGGCCGTGGGCACATTGATCCAGAAGAGTTATTGTTGTTGTTTGTCTCAGTTTGTTTTTAATAATTTACAATATACTGACAATGCAGCAGTGTGGATAGCAACAAAAAAATACCTGCTCAGATCTACTGGCCAAGCGAATGCTGGCAATACCGAAACATTTCCACTAGTTGTGGTAGAGAAGTGTCTACCTTTCTAAATTTTTCTGAAAATCAAAATAGACTCTGACAGAGGCAGATGCATCAGCAGCCACATACAATAAAAATGGACATTCCTCATTGATAAACAACTAACAAATATCAATGGATGGACACAATGGATCAATATGAACATACCCAGCTTAGATTGAGCAAAGATGACATGAAGAAGTGATCAGTGTTTGACTTCAAACAGATCTATTGTGTCAACCTGACAGACGGTAAATACACATGGAGGAAGATCGTGCATGAGATCGGTTCTGCACCCTCACCTCGAGACAAACTGTCCTGCTGGGTTCATAATGGAAGGTAAGCTGCGCCATGGATTTAACTGTGTGAAGTTTGTTACTGTGTAATTCACTATGGGCAAGTTGTAGTTTTAACTTTCTGGACTACTGCTCCATTATTATTGGTTAAAATACAGGACTTAATCCTGTACTCAACTGTAAGGTTGGATGTGCAACACTATTCACTCTTTTTTGGTTTATGTTGATATCATTTAGTCTGCATTCACTCTTTCTTTGTCTTATAAGACATACTCTTCAATTTTTCTTCTTGCAATAACTAAAACATCCAAACCATATTCTTAGTTTCTGTTATCTGAAGCTGCCAAAAACATCTGTTCTAGGAGATATGTCTAATTATATGTTGAGATTAGAACTAACTGTGTTGGATTGTGATCACTCCGTTGCCCAGTAAATCCATAATCTGCGCTTGCATGATAGTAATTGTGATCATCTTCGTTTGATATTCTCCAGGATTATCTACTTTGGAGGATATGGTCACAAACTACTGACTGACGTCGATAGCAGGAACAGAAGCTTCATTGTAGATGAAGCTTCATGGGTGATGTTTTTTATTGACTACACATCAGTCATACATCAGTCATACATTTTTTTAAATACACAGGTGACACATATTTGGTAGATTGGAGTCTTCTGTGTTCTTTTGTCCTTTTTTCCTGTCATTTTTATGAGATTTTGTTCTAAAATGCGAGAAACTTCAGCGTCTGGTGACACAACTGTTGAATCATTGGTACTGTCCAAAAATACTCCATGTAAATTTTGAAAAAGTAGAAATCAGTTTCTTTGCCCTTTGTTCAGCTATCTTGTTGTTTGCAGGTGGAAGATGTCTTCTGGGGATGGAACAATGAGGTTCATATATTTGACCCCATGCATGCCAGCTGGAGTGAACCACAGACCCATGTAAGTCATTTAGTGTGATTCAGGCTTTTATATGCTGAATGCAACACCCAGATTCTGCTTGGTGATTTAAGAGACAAGGGAGGTTTTTGGAAATCTGTTAAGACAATTTCAAAATCCTCAGATGACTTCACAGTGACAGTTTCTCTGTGCAGGGCCGTGCTCCCGCCCCCAGGGCCGCCCACGCCAGTGCCACAATCGGATGTAGAGGATATGTTTGTGGAGGCAGGGTCATGGTGAGAGCTCTACGATCTTTTCAGTTCTTCTTGCATGTCAGAATTCACAAGAGGACAACAGGAAGTCATAGGTAGCAACTGCCATTCGTAGCTCGTCCTCCTTTTCTTTTAAATGCAGGAAACTCGGACGAGTGACATTCACTGCCTGGACCTTGAATCATGGACGTGGTCAGAAATGTATGTATGTGATCAAGACCAAGAAGTCTTACAATAGAGAATGATTCTCTGTTTTGTTTCCATCCTATTCATGTTTTTTTATTAGAGAGAAAAACATACACATGATCATCACAGAGACTGTAGTCTGGCCAGAATTCAAATAACTACATTCAGTGAACATGTTTTTTAACATGATTTCAATTTCAACATTATCACTGATATTTAAAATGTCCTAATCATTTGTCCGGTTAGTCTTTGAACACACTGTGCAAAATATGTTTTCCAGAATCCCAGTGTCCACCTCTCCTGTGGGCAGATCGTGGCACACGCTTACAGCAGTATCAGACAACAACTTGTTCCTGTTTGGAGGTCTTAGTGTAGACTGCAAACCTATGAGTAAAAAATGCACCCACTTCTTCACTTTTATTTTCCTTTGTTCATTTTATGCTCTTTAACGTTTTTTCTTTTCAATAACACATATTTTTCATCGATCAGGTGATGGCTGGTTGCTTGATGTTGAAACAAAGAAATGGAGAGAAGTCGAGCATCCTTTTATGAACAAGCCACGGTAGCACCTTATTTTTAGAAAATTGTGCAACCAAAGTACTGGGTGTATTATTATGTACAAAAGCTTCAGAGGGTTACTGTAAATTGTGAGAGTTTAAATAGCAACTTTTCCCCCGTCTAAGGTTGTGGCACACAGCGTGTCCAGGCAAAGACTCTGATGTGATTGTGTTTGGTGGAAGTTGTGACTACATACTCCTTGTCGACACCGTAAGTATCACAGAGACACTTCTGAAGCTAAAAAAATAGATGTGGAATTATTCTAATTTTATAGACCTTTGGAAATCAGTACATGATAAACCAAAACCCTTTTAAAAACCTAAATCCTGAATCCATATTAACATGGGCACATCACTTAAACTATGTGGAAAGATCAGTAAAAATGATAAAAGGATGATCTTTGACTGGATGAACAACTGTTATTTATTTAACGCTCAACAACTCCATAATAAAGATGTATTAAGGTGTTGTATAATAAAAAAAAATTATTATTATTATTTCTGTTGCGCCAAATCATAACAGAAGTTATCTCAGGGCACATGGTACAGGTCAGTATCCCTGTACATTCATCAGAGAAAACTAGCATTTCACTTTCTCCATAAGTAATATACTTAACAGTAAGTAGACTTCACATAAAAACCTCGCCCGCAGTATGTCCATGTATTCCACAGATAATACTTTAATCAAAACATTGAGCAAAAAGGAACTTAGTATGCACATCTTTGAGAGACAATATTTGTGCTGGATATTTAGTCTTTAGTATTTAGAACTCAAAATGGACCTTGACGAACCTTGCATATTTTTTCAGGGTCACTGCAATGATGCACTTGTTTTCCAGATGCAGCCCTATCCTCTATTCAGGTAAATTCAGAAATATAATAATTCTATAGCAGAAACCAGACACAACAGACCTTGTGACTTGTCAAACTGCTGCATTACAATTAGGTGTGTCATTTCCAGAGCCCTGGTAATGTGCATGCTCATGATCATTAATATTATTGTTACCTGTGCTTTTACTGTTATGCCAAGTAAAAATATCTGTTTGGATGAACCCCTTGAGATGTATCATCTTGTTTTCAAGGGTTATATTTACTTCGATTATGTAATCGTTTTCCCAAAATAGAAATGAGAAATGACACTTTTTCCTCTGACAGGATTTGTGGGGATTACATTGCAAAGAATGTGAGGAACCATGAGATGCTCAGAAATCAGCTTCCTCTCCTACCTCCCAAACTATTGACAGCTGTGCAGAGGAGGATGTCTTTCTACAGGCCTTCAAAGAAGCAGAAATATTAGTTAAAACAATGTCTTAATAATTGCCAAAAACAATGCAAATAATGTTTTATTTATGTACTGTATTCTCCCCAGTGTGAACATCTCAGTCACACTGTGGGGTAGCCTTTTTATTTTTTAATTATATTGTTAAAAACATTTTACAGTGTTAATATTTAATTATTTTACAGATGCACATTTTATCTTGTACAGTCTGGCTGCGGAAATACTCTTACAAACTGTTCCTGTGGTGATTGTGATGATTAAATGGCACATTGAACAGTTTTTGCCTAATGTGGATTGTTAGACTAGAGAGGTATTTTAAGTATTAGTTTACTAAGCAATACTGTAAAGGCAGAAGTTAAACACACACACACACACACACACACACACACACACACACACACACACACTTTCTCCCAGAAGCTTCACACATGATCAAAAATACAGCAATAGTCCATTTTTATTTGCAATATAAAACAAAATTACAAAACTATTCCTCTACATTTCTGGTTGAAATTCACCTTTCGTTAAACAGTTACAAGTGCAGTTGTTGTTCATTCAGACAACTACTGTGTTCCACCACTATGTGGCAGCAGGCCTTTATGTTTGAATGTGGCTGAATCTTGTATTAGCAGGCAGAAACACAGCTGGGTCAAACTGAGCATGACTGAAAGTCTCTGTTGCCACACATTCCTTTTTCATAAGGGTGGAGAAGTGCAGGAACTGTGGTCAGGAAGGAAACCTTAAATAAACAACCCCAGCTCATACCTTTGGAGGGTTGCCACCTATGGGAAAACTACCCTACACACTGCACTGTACAGCGTCAACAATGTGCCTTTGCTGCTAGATTTGAGAAGGACTGCTGAGTTTCAGCAACCAGAGAAACATCTGTTCTCTCTCCGTTATGTATTAATAGACAAGTTAAAGTAAAGTAAGTAATAGATAACAAATAAGTAGGTGTGTTCTCTGTGGGAGGCCAGCGGTACTGGGGGAGGGGGGGGGGTGTGACAGTGACACCTTACCACTGCAGATAACAAACCAAGGAGGTGTCTGTCAGGGACAGACCTTGGCTGTGAGGAGAACCTCCTGGCACTAGTTCAAGTTGGTGTTATGATGCGATTACACTGCTTCGTGTCTTTAAATAAGAGTAAATGCAAAGGCCTGGAGTGCAGCAGTTTAAGCTCAACACAAAAAATGTTACATTTATCCAGGAAATCCTTCCTTAGTAGCAGAAAATTGTCAAAAGTAACCCTGGTTCACTTTCACTTATTAAAATGTCTTCTGCAAACCTATGAATACAGCTGAAGAGGGCAACAGCTTTGCTGCAGCTTTCTCAGCTGGGGGTCAACTAAACTCTCTCTCAATAGTGTCCATCAGCTCCTCTTCTGATCCATGGTAAGGGATGACTGGCATGGTGAGAGTGGGGCTATGGCAGCTGCCATAAGTCCTGCAGAGGGTGGAGAAACATGGTAATAGAAAATATAAGTGGTAATTTTCAAATACAATAATAAACCAACCCACAACAAGATCGAACAATCAACTGATGAAGTTTCAATGAATATGATGCACACAGGGGCCATCCTGGTGAAAGGACCAGTGGAATGAAATATATTCTGCCTTGTTATGGAAATGCGTCTTTTTGTTTTTTTTGTGGCCCGATGGTCACTCACCTTCAACAATGCTGCAACATCAAACACTTGTTTGTTTCTGTCCTGCTTGCTGACGTCTGACTAATCTGATCTGCCCTGAGAATAATGGGTTGGTATTTCGATCCATTCAAGGTAAATTTGATCTGGCCCCTCTCGAATTTTACTACTCCTCTGAGCTCGGACATCGATTATTTATCAGAGTTTTCTACTTACGATTGTTTTTCTGACGCGGTACCAGCTTCCAACAAAGCTCCTCTTGTCAAAAAGCCCCGAGAGGAGGACTGATATCAACGAGAAGGGAGAGAAGGAATCATTTTCATTTCAACACTGAACAATTCTCCAGCATCATTGTTATTTTAAAAGCATCCTGCTGTTAATAATAAACGGGTTTAACAATCTGAGAAATCGTGTCTGATACTAATTTTCAAATAAAGTAAAATAAAGCCCTTACACTGTGCTGACTTGGGCACGCATGTGTGTGTTTTTTAAACTGTGTGAAAGCATCATTGCCCCTTTTGTTTACATCTCTTGATACGTCGTGTGATCCACGTGGCTCCTCGGCTCTGGAACTTAAGTCCTCGTCGTCGTCCTTACTAAAATTACACAGTCCGTATGTTTTGGATCTGATGTCGGTCTTTTTGGGGGGGTGTTTCTTCACAGAAACTCTCCCTCGCTCCTCGTAATCTGCAAGAACTGTGTCCAGCTCTCCATCAATGTCATCGTCCTCTCTGGAAAAGTCAGAGTCGTGCCCCTCGCTGTGGCAGTCCGGTTGCGCACGGTTGCGCGCGTTGCGCAAAATGGCATGGATTTTGAGAGGCTTGAACGGACTGCTGTCCTGTTCGGGTGAAGTGCCGGCAGCTGTTTTGGTCACGTTTACCTCGCTGACACACACAGGTGCAACTTTCTTCCCTCGGCTTGTACCGCTGCCCATGTCCGTCAGTCTGGCTGGCTGCTTTCACAGTCTAAATGCAAAGTCCCATTTCTAAATTCCTTGTCAGGCTAGAGTTGAACATTAACCAACAAAGACTTCGTTGGCAGCGTTAAAGGTCAGTTTTCAATTAGGTTTACGGTTGTAAGACAGTTGTTTGGCTAAAAATCTGCTCTGAAGGCCACTTTTTTTCTACCGATCTGCAGACGCGCCGCTGAAATGATCACATATTCCATGTTCACAGACCGGACTTGAGTCAGTCACGCTGCCTGTAAACTTTCGGGTGACTCCACATCAGGATGAGAAGCAGAGTATCCGTTACATAACACTAGTTTGGCTCAGGACCCCAGGGAGAAAACTCCGCCTTCTTATGGAGCGGAACACACACCCTTTACAGTATGTCTCCATTATTTATACTGGACAAAAATAACTTCCACTTTTACTTCAGAGCCTCTGCCTGTGTTTTCTTAAATCCATTTGACATATATAATCTAAAACATTTCTGGGGAAAAAAACTGAGTAAGGAACAACTGGTAGCCTACATTTAAATATTCAGCCATTCCCTGGACTGAGAGAGAAATAAAGTCAGGATTGAGACAGTATGACCATGAATGGGCTAATTAGTTTGATTTATCTTCATCACATCACCAACAATGACCAACCTTTTACTTGTCTGTGTTCACCTAATAGATTTTAAAGAGGAAAGTGAGGTCAGGAGTGAGTGAGTTCCTGTCAGCCTGCCGGGCCTAGGAGGCCCCCAGCTCAACCAGCTCCTCCAGTGACTGATTAAGACTCAAGCACTGAGCCACAAGGGAGAGAGGGCATTCCTTTCCGACAGCTTGGGCTTCCCAGAGATTCCTCACTAAGCTTTTGTTTGGTCCACTTGCACATACAAAAGACACAGCGGGAGCATCTCCCTGCCAGAACTGTCCAACAAGAACCCAGAGTTCACCCGAGTAAAGAAGTTGTTTGCTATCTTTCATTAAGTGCCTCATTCTCTCTCCCTCTCTTTCTCCTTGCTTGTGTGTGCGCACAAGACAGCTGTGCAACCTGTTCTTTCTGAAGGATGACCAAGTCAAAAACACCTGCTGTTTAAGCAACTGGCATTTTCCAAACTGTGAATGTGAGATGGGGTCGGGTGGGGGATCCAAGTCCCAGATGTCTCATGGAGGAAATTCTTGCTTTACTTTTTGATTTTTAGAAGATGTTGGGAGAAAATCGACACTATTATGCTTTAATGTTACTGAAATAGGATGCTTATGATAAAAACTACTCAAGGAGATACAAAGCTCTTCAGTGTGGCATCCTGACTATTACCATTTCAACTTGAATTCCTCTTACTAACCAATTTGTCTCCATTTCAGCGATGTTGTCAAAGATGTGGTCTTTTCTCAATTAAAAAGGTTTTCTCAGAGATTGCCTTATAGGGAAAGGAGCCTCAGAGCAAAACTGGAACATACCTCCTGATTGTGCAATAATTTGAATACTACAGCTCTTGCCTCTCCAAAAGTCCAATATGTCATTAAAATCTACTTAAGTGAAAGTAGAAGTCCTAATTCTCTTTTCTAAGAAAAGCTACAAAAACAAGCAGCAGCTCATGGGGTCTTGTTTGTGGTGTTTTTTCAAGCCCCATTTCTGTGATTCTCTGCCTGCGCCAGTGTATCATTAAAAAGATCAGGCGTCCACATCTGGAAAGGAACTCAACAGCTTCCAGACAAGGGGGAGGATCAGCCACAAGATGGAGGCCACAGCCCAGTTCGCTACATAACTGTGGCTTCTCTGATTTCTCCTAGATTCAAGAAAATTCCTCCTCTCATGGACTTGATAGACTGGGAAAAGTTCAGTCTTTATAAGGCTCTTGTTATGGAGTCTGTATGGCTGTGTTTGTCCCTCCAAAATGACAGTTGAAATGATTTTGGGAATGCGATTAGACTATGTGTGAGCTGATTTTCCACTGTAATGGATACAATGCCCTTTGTTCTCTCCCAACAGCAGAAATGCACGTGTAAGAAATTTTAATTATTATGACTCAACTTCTCCATTTGAACGGCAACAAATAAAACTGTTGTTGTCACGTTTGAGTCAAACCAAATCTCTGGAGAGCAAATTACAAGCCAGCTGCCTGCTGATAGGCATCCCAGTAAAACTGTCTGCCTGCTTAGGTACACAAACATGTACATGGCAGGGTCAAGAAGAACTACATGCCAACATGTACACACACCAACGTATATGCCTATATCCTGTTGTAGTACTAAACTATTTGTCATTTACATAATATACTGTACATGGGACATTTTCTACAAAGAAAGACACCAAAGCTTTTTTCTTTGCAGTCAAACAGAAGATCCATCGAGGCCCTGCACAAAAGTAATCAACTGAAGAGATGAGCAAAACTGAGACAGGGATATTGAAACTCTGACACAGTGACATAAAGTTGTCAGGGTAACAGTCAGTGCAGCCAAGAGGGGTTCAAGCAGAAAAAAGAACCAGTGGCAGCCCTGTTTGTCTTTGAGCTATCCCTCTTAATCTGCTCAATTACTTAATGTAAATTAAGGCTATTGCTGTTGTGGTGACGTTGAAAATACGTCACTGAGATGAATTTATGACCTCTGGAGGAGGTTGGTGGGAAACATCTCCAGTGCTCACTGGAAACCTTTTACTCCCAGTCAGCACATTATTAATGCCATATGTAGTATATTTCTGGCTGTCAGCTTGCTGTAAGAGATGAGGCATGAACCTCTGTTCTGATCTCATGATTTGGTGCATGTTGCAGAGCAAAACATGGTGAAAGGAGTTTCAAGGTTAGAACCAGCAGATGGAGCCAGCATTCAAGAAAAGCAAACCAAACAGTATCTCTCCTATTTATTTATTCCTGCCAGTGTAAAGACGGCAGGGTCCTTTTACAGGACAATCGTAGCTCACATTGCATCTGCAAGGATTTAACTTGCAGATCCAATATATGATGATGGTTCTGCTCACTGGTCACCTTGCAATTTTACATTTGAGCCAAAATATCCCAAATTAATATTTTTTTTTTACTCAGTGTTTTGAACAGTAATATAAAAGAATCATTGTGCGGCATGTTAAATAATTTGGTAAAAGCAAAGAATTAATTCATGACAACAATGAGTTAAAAGGAAGCACACTGTAACCATTAAAGTCCACCTACTAAAAGCATTATATACATTAAAGTGAGACTGTAACTTTTGCTGAATGGCAGCCATTGTGGCCAAAAGGCATAACTGCATGAAAAAAGTATTTAACATTAACACAAGAAGAGTCATAAAGTCAGTGGCTGACTCATTAATGTCTTTTATATAGCAGTTCGCAACAATTAGCCACCACGAGCTACTGGTCACACCAGACCAAGTAAACTTGTAGCAACAAAACCCCTGATTGTGTTAATTGAACAGGGGTGTGTTTTATTAATAATAAATGAGACTCTTAATTTATAAGAAGAAGAATGGTATATCTCCCCCAAAATGATCAATTGCTTACGGTCACTTTAAACCGGCAATAACTGTTCGGCCACTTGAGGGCAGTGGAAACAACCTGAGCTGAGCAGGTAGTACAGGTTTTTTAAAAGAGCTTTTTCACTGAAAACAGCTGCTTTCTACGGATGAAAATTATGCTAAGAGAGCGGAGACAGTAAAGCAGAACGGTAAAGTTGTGGGCCGGTGTTGTGCTGAATTCTCCATGCCTGCCGAGAATTGCATGCACCTCGTGGGTGGTAACGCAAATTCATTCTGAGAAAAGTGGTGGATGCAAATCTCGGCAGGTAGCCTACAACATCTGTTCTGCCGATTATGCATTCACCTCTTGAGGTCCTTTTCAGACAGTTTGCTGTGCACGTTGATTAAACGAAACAAATTTTTGCTGAATCATAAGGAATGCTACTTCTGCTAAGTGTAAAAAATTGTTAACAACTCTAAATGTTCATAAAATATATACTTTGAATCATTTATCACCATTGATGAATCCCACAAAGGATATTATAGCGTTTAAAAGCAGT
Source organism: Micropterus dolomieu (assembly GCF_021292245.1). NCBI lineage: Eukaryota > Metazoa > Chordata > Actinopteri > Centrarchiformes > Centrarchidae > Micropterus > Micropterus dolomieu. The sequence goes on along the minus strand of NC_060160.1, from coordinate 12,705,885 downwards.
TTTTGGAGGTGCATGCAATTCTCGGCAGGCGTGCAAAACTCGGCATAACACCGGACAGTTAAACAATGAGCTGAAACGAGCTGCAGATTCAGGTGTAAATTCTTTGTAGGTTTATCACTATGAGCGAGTACTTTATCTTTATAACACCGTTTCCACATTGCCATTTAATGCATTGAACAATATATGAAAAATATACATTATAGCTGCTTTAAGATGAAAGAAAAACATTTTTAGCACAAATACCACATGTTTGAAGATGCACTAGTATAGTATACACATTATAAATAGTCTCAGCTTCTTTGGTTGGATTTCCAGTCACTTCCCCACACTTTCCCTGTGTTTCATGTATCACTGAGTGCTGGGAGGTCTTCTTAGCCTAGCCTGTGGTCACTACTGCAGTGACCTATTTTTCTGTCAAAAGGCCATGTAATTAACAGAAAACAATTACTGCCTCTCTCGGGCGCACAAAGCACTCAATACCAGCATCTGTTCACTTCCTAATTACCTACTAGATAAGGAGCTTCATTTGAGAGAGGAACTCACAGCAGCAATCAATCCTTGCATTATACTTGGCTTGTTTGTCAGCATACTACTGTGTCAAATTGGAAGTGTGAGGTCTGTTCAGTTCAATTCTATTTGATTAGCTTCTCACTTACCTATATGAAATGTATTCATATTTAATTTTCTTACATTTATTGTTACTTTTTCCTCTTCTAATTTAGTCCTCTGTAAACTTTTGACCTGAAAGTATATTGTGGTTACCTGTTTTACTTTTCTCATTTCACCTGTTTGCTCCCAGGCTAGCGCTAACTTGGTTCTGCCTCTCCTTTGTTTAGTGCTGTTTTTTTGTTTAATTTTTCCCTATCGAAAAACCTCCTCTGGCAGACAGTGTGTCATGTCGATTAGAACAAGTTGCTTTGTAGAATTGGCTCAGTCAACTCCTGGCTCCAGTGTAGAAAGAATACACTAAGGTAAAGCTGTAGTGAAGACTGTTTCTCAGAAATCCCATTGGCAGAATTGTGTGTCTTTGTACATTTGTAATGGTGTGTTGTCTTAAAGTGTAGTCATAAAAATATGCATTTACAATTTTTGCTTTATTTTTAGCTCTAAGGGTCAGTCTGTCAGTCTACTACTATGGTCTAGAATGAAAATATTTAAGACCTATTTGATTGATTGCCATTTTGTACAGACATTCATGGTTGCCAAAGAATGAATCCTACTGACTTTGGTGAACTGGTGAATTTGCGCTTGGTGACATGAATAGACAGGAATACCCGACATTCTCCTGACATCACCAAGAATCAGAAATGGAGGACAAACTTACTGTCGTCTGCTGCCTGTGGGCACCCAGAGCTCTACGATTTAACGTCTTTATTGTACAGGGACAGAACAAAAAAGGAGAAGCAATGGAGAAAGGTGAACAAAACCATAGGACTAAATGGTAAGTTCGGTAAATACATATTTGTTACTTATTTCCATCAGTTTTACTTTAATATGAACTGAGTTATTTAGCACTCATGTTAGCTGCATTCCCCAGCTAGTTAGCATGGAAGCAGCAGCCTGTTGCACCAGCAATACGTAAGTTCTACCTTACGTTAGGGTGCAAAGTCCACACTAAACAATACGTTGAAACTAGTTAGTTTGGGACTTAAGTTGTGTCGATGTTTGGTTGCACCACCGAGACGTAAGGTTCATCTTTGCTACTCTGGCGTAAAGTCCATACTAATCAAAACAGTGTCGCAGAAAATTACGTTTACGCATCCCATGGCCAATCAGTGAACAGCACTATTCTTAACAGAGTTTATTACGGTTTTGTCATCTGTTTGTCTCTCTCTCTTTCAACGTTTGCAATACTGAAGACGGCTAAAAATAGCAACAAACCAACAAAAAGGGACCTATACAAGGAAATAATTATGATTAGGTGATAACTATGAAACCTTAATCTACAGCTAGTCTCACAGTGACATCGAGTGGTAAAACCGTTTACTACAACATAGACGTAATTTAACGGTGCCCGAAACGAACAGTAAAGTGTAACGGGCAGATGAAATTGTAACATTATAACTTATATACGCGTAGGAGCCATTATGCCCCTCATATTTCAAAATCTATGTTTTGTCCCCCCCCCCCCCACTTTTCTCTGGTGATTTCGGAGTTGGCTAGGCGAGAAGGTTTACTATGAGTGGCTAGTCAATCAATCACTCCACATCAGACATAATTAAACGGTTGAAACACGTGTAAGTTAGGCCTATAGAAAACATCCGACACAACGCAAAGGAGATGCTGAAAAGTTAAGGGAGAAAAAATACGAGTTTGCTGAAGGCAGCTAAGTGCCTCAATATTACAGACTTTTCTTCTGTGCTGCTGTTATTACAACCTACCTGAAGACAGCAGTGAGGGGGCGCCTGCAGCAGGGTGGGGAGTAACTTGTTACAAGTAACTTAACGCAAATTTGCAAAAATAAATAAATAAAAATAAGTCATTGCCTTTTCATGTTCCTTTATTATTTATATTTTCACTCTTTAATCCAATATTTTCTTTGGGCTAGTAATCTACTCTTAATTTCGCTACATTTTCAATTCATACCTTCATAACTTAACCAGTCTGTGATCTGCATTTTGCTTCATTAACCGAAATGAGCTGTCATCCAGGCTGTGTGCGCTCGGTTATGCAGAAGAGCCCGGTGTAATTTGCTCCTCCTGATCCCAGTCACCCCACCTTTCAAAACGATGCGCCATGACAACCACTTGACTATTTTATGGAGGACTTTACACCTATTAAGGACTAGGTGTAAGATTTAAGTTGTAACTTATTTCTACATTGGACATATTTCAGCTGGTGCAACCCTTAAAACATTAGTAGCATGTAAACTCCGACTTAAGTTAGAAATTATGTTCAAACTAGGCTAAGTTTGAACTTACACATAGTTGGTGCAACCCAGTACAGTACTCCAACTGGCTGTTAAGGGTAAAAATTTGTAGGTTGCGAAATGGTCCCAGAAACACTTCAGCATGCGAAAATTTGCTTCGCATTTGGTCTGAACACACCTTTAGTCTTGTCTTTCTTGTTCAGAGCAGTCATTGTGACTGGGCTGATGTCTGGATCTGCTAATGCTCAAATCAATTCAGCCGCAAGTAAACTCTGTTTGTAACACAAGAATAATAGAGTTGGATTAACACAACTTCCTAAACACATCTGTTTAGTTTTATCTACAGTACTTTTCTCCCAGTGATGAAGTAGATTTCTCTCAGTGGGTAGCATGTTAACCAAACAAGTTTTTAATAACTGTAAACAATTCTCAATCCTGATGATCTAGACTATAAACGTTATTGTTTAAATAATTAATATATAGAGCAAGCATTTCCACAGAATATGGCCAAGTAAGAAGCTACTGTCTCCACCATGACAAAAACAGCTGCAGAACTGCACCTCAAACAGTTTTTTTGTCAGTGATTTCCCGACCTTTCTCTATGACCCTCTCTGTTAGAACAACACAGAGAATATAAAACTTGATCTGACTCCTTCCCTAGGTATTTCTGTTCTAAAAACATTTTGAAGGAAGGTCCAGAAGAGGAAGCATCACCAGTTTGATGCTGTTCATGGTGCTGACAGGCCACAGATGGCACTGGATGGACAGCTGCACTAAAAACCTTACTATTTAATTGATAAAGTCCTGAGGGGTTAACAGTCCTTTAGGATTGATGTGGATTCCAATAACAAAATTGGAAACCTTATGGAACAGATTTGCAAGGTTTCTGTGCAACAAAATATATTTTCAACTGATCTGTAATAAGAAACACCCATGACAGGTAGCTCAACAGAGTAACATCCATGTTTGGATTTGCTGCAGAGCATGCGATGGATTCTAGAAAGCTATTCGCAGTGATTTTACAAAAACAAGTATAGATGCACTGCATGACATACAGAAACAAGGCTCGGTGTTTATTGTGGATGTGAAAGGTTGGATCCCAACTCAAGTAAGCCTGCCAGATATAAGGAAAAGTATAGTTGCTGTTGAACAACTGCCATGCATGTGCCCACCCCCCTGTCCATGTTATATAATGGGACTGTTGATGACTGGCATCATTATCGAGCCTGTCTATGCCAGTCTAAAAATACGGTTCAGGACTCCAACACTATGTGGCATTTATGTAACTGAAGAGAACAGGAGAGGGGTTTGGATCACAAGCTGTTCCTATGACAGTCTAGAGCCAATGTGACAGAGAGGGCGGGTGAGGAGGGAAGATCCAGATTCAAGTAAAAAGTGTGTGTGTGTGTGTGTGTGTGTGTGTGTGAGTTTTGAGAGAGAGAGATAGGGAGAGAGTAGTGGCAGAGGTGTGGAGGAGGTGGAAGTACCTCCATTATAATGCACATTTTAGAAATCCCTGCAAGGGCCACCTGCAAAGAAACTTTAACTTCTTTGCAGCATATTTCTTCAAATTATGGTTCATCTTCTCAGTTAGAGGAGAATGATAAATCAGCATCCAGTTAAATTTATATTTTGGCTTTAAATGTCCTAGAAAACACATTTTCTCAATCAGCTTCTTACTGAGTGACTTGTTATAGTATGATATGTTACAGTATTACAGTAAGAGTGTATCATTTTCTAACTTTGTGGGTCAAAGTACGCTCTTCTATAGTACTCATTCAACAGCATTTTAATTGCTTTTTTATTCAAAATACAGGATACATGGTTTCACTCTACAATACAATGAAGGTGCTTCTACATGGATCATCACCTGCAGTAGATGCTGACTTTAGGCAAGGCTAGACAAGTTTATTTGTGTAGCACATTTCAACAACAAGGCCCTTCAAAGTGCTTTACATAAAAGCACCATAGGGCGACATAAAAGGACATTTAAATACAATTACTGTTTAAAACAGAGTTTAACATAACATAATAAACCAAATATATAATAATAATAATAATAATAATAATAATAATAATAATAACACAGTGGACACAGTGGAGGACAGTGAAGGTTGCAGTACGGTGTTATTTAATGATATTATTCAAATGCCTCAAATTTGATTCAATAACAGGCAGCAGCAAAAAGACAGCTGTCTGATACATTTTTTAGGGAGACCTGTAAAGACACCGTTATAGTATTGAGATAGATAAATGCATGGAAAAGTTTTTCCAAATCCTCCTGAGACATAAGCTCTTTAATCCTTGATATATTCTTCAGGTGATAGTAGGCTGACTTTGTAATCCGCCTTAATGTGGATGTTGAAATTCAGGTCTGATAACGAAACCAAGATTTCTGGCCTGGTTTGTGGATTTTAACATTACCGATTGAAGCTTGTTTATCTTTGTTTAATTGACGAAACATCTGGCACATCCAATTGATTTGTTCAATGCATACAAACTTCTACCTGCCATGGAGCTTTCAAACAAATCTTTATTGACAATTGGCACTAGCCAACTGTAAATAAACTGGGAACTTTGGCTTTACATTGCAGACGATTTACTCATACAGTAGGAGTTGGAATTAAACATTTAAACATTTCTAAAATCGTACAGTGTATGTGTATGCCCAACTTAAGGTGTACAGGCTTAGCGAAGAGTCAGTTAATAATACCTAACGATGTTTTTTTTTCTTTAAAATTTAAAATTTGTTGCTTGATTTAATTTATGTGTAATATCATCAAAACAGTCTTCAACATTTGAGAAATCTAATCTTGCGCTTTCTTATTTCCTTGTCGATCAATGTATTTATGAGAACCTCAGTGAGGGAGCACCGTTTTGTCTCTTGATCACTTCTCTGGAACAAAAGAGAAAAAGTAATCTCAGCCCTGTTTTGTGACATTGTTAACATCACACATAAACCTTTACTATCAGGTAGCAGCATGTGGATGTGTGGAGGTAATTCCTTGTTGAGAGTGACATTATCCTCTGCTTCCCATGCAGCGTCTCATGCTTACAGATCAGACTCCGGGGAGGGAATCTACTGAAGTGTGATAAGAGCAGCATTACTGGCTAAATGTTTCCCTAATTAACATGCAGTTAAAGTCAACGGGATGACCTCACTGTCATTTGCAGCTTCCATAAGTCCCTACTTTGCCAACATCCTTGACAAGCTGGAATACACACATAAAAATACATGCAGTTAAAGTCCTGCAAAATGATACTTAAGTAACAGCACTTACGTATTATCAGCAAAATGTATTTTCCATATTAAAAGTACAACTTGTGAATGCAGAATGACACCTGTCAATGTAATAGTAATAATCTTATAAATAAATACTAACATACACTCATATTGGATTATTATTACTGATGCAACGCATGGGCAACAATTTAATGTTGTAGCTGGTCAAGGTGAAGCAAGTTTTATTTATTCTACTTTGTAGTTTAATACAGTGGCCTACTGTGCCAAAGGTTTAGGCAGGCATGGAAAAATGTAAGAATGCTTTCAAAAATAGATATGTAGACAATAGATTACATTAATCAGTTAACAAAATGCAAAGTGAATGAACCGAAGAAAAATCTAAATCAAATCAATATTTGGTGTGACCACCCTTTGTCTTCAAAACAGCATCAATTGCTCATGCACATATGTATATATCATAGTATGTAAATGTAAATATGTAAATATCTATTTTACAAAGTAACTACAGCTGTCAAATAAATGTGGTGGAGAAAAAAGTGCAGTAGATGTCTAAAGTAGCATAAAATGGGAATACGCAGGTAAAATACAAGTACCTGAAAATTGTCCTTAAGTAAAGTAACTGAGTAAATATACTGAGCTCTGCCACTTTTGGCAGTTTATAATATAAAGCCTACACATCTTGGATTTGAAAGTTGAAGATTAGGCTCTGTGTGTAAAATTGAAAATATCCCAAGCATCATGATATCATAACACAACCTATTGATGTGCTATGTTGTGTTATTGCTTCTGAGTAAGACACCTTGCATTGTCTTGTCTCAGTCTTGATAACAACTCTGTCAAGGCCTGAGTGATGCCACACTGAACACCAAACCAGCAATGAGCTACCGGAGCAGAAGGCCATGCTCTGTGTGGAATAGAGTTACTCATTCTTGACAAATTACACCTGGTAAGCAAGTCTGAAACACGTTACCTCTGTGTTTGTAAGATTTATGAGCATATCTGCATCCGCATCTAATTCACTTGGATCTGGCAGACACGGCAGAATGCCCAAGATGGAAAAAAAAGGAGATTTCCTCAACAGTTTTTTTGTGAAGACGTATGCACTTCCCTGTCATTCAAAAGCGGTTGTAAGTTAACAACCTCTGTATATAATAGGAACGTAGGAAACATACTCTGACATATGGCAGCTAGGTTATGCAAAGCCTTCTGTTGGGGGTTAGTTAAGAGGCAAGCAGGACAGGGTTGAGATTTCAGCACTTCACTTTGACATTTTTTGAATGCTTCTAATGTCACACTAATTATACTGTATGTATTGTAAAATATGACAACATATGTAACACTTTGTCTTTGATGATTGCATGATTTTATAGGAAACCTAATCTACACAGATTTTCCACTTTCGAAGCACTTCTTCAGCCCATGTAACCTATAAAAATGCTCAGCAATTCTTGACATTTCTTCTTTTCATGTTTTTCCGATTTAAAAAAACAAATAAGTGAAGCTAACTCACTCCAGGAAGGGTGCGAGGTATTGCCCATACAAGCATACATTTGGCTCCCTGGCTGTCTTGCATAGAGCTCTACACTGCTGTTGTTCTGCTTGTGTTATCAGAGCTCTGCGGACTGGGCTGAATAATTCAATGCTCCCAGCAGCACCTCTTTCTTCTCTCTCTCTCTCTTTGCACCGACCTAGTTTACATCAGGAGTTTACAGGTTGGGCAGGGGGCTGGAGACTAGCAGCCCTGTAGCTTTGGCTATCAAGCCTGGCAAGGAATAAACTCCATCAGCCTTTGACAGCTTTGAAAATTAAAGTTAGAAGGTATCATTAGATTGAATTGAATGTGTCATATCTGTGTCACCCTGTTGCTCCCTAAATGTACATTTTTGGTATACGTCCTTTGCTATCAGATCTCAACAAGTCCACAAGTCAAACCGGTTGCAGGACTTAACTTTGAGCTCCACCCAGAGGCACAGTGTTAGCTCAACCACCTGCCAGGCTCACAGGGAGAAATGTTACGCCTGTTAAACAGACCACCAACATCCAAAGGCTCAACTCAGTGACAAGCCTGATGGTGCTCATAGCTCTCCTTTGACCTGCCAAGACTGGTGAGCCCAAAATGCCCAAATGAGCTTAAAACGCAGCATGAAACACAGGCTGTCGACACTCAACTGTGAGTGGGAGTCTGCTCGCCACTAGCTCAGGATTTAAGAGTTGTTGGGAGGTGACAGTACAGATCCGTCACACAAAATCAGGTTTTGGAAGACAACATTTTTGGAATAGTAAATGTACATATTTCATCTTTCCCTCTGAGCACTGAATGCGTGCAGTGCACTTCAGTTTGAAAAAACAGGTTGCCTTTACCCTCTTTTTCGCTTTTCCACTAAACTATGGGCATTGGAGTAAAGAGTTAATGAAATTTCCCCTTGAGAGAGATGAAAAACCCAACAAAGAAAAATTGAATTGGGCAGCCTCAGGTTCAGGGAGGCCAAGGTTAAGGAAATGCAACAAAGCAGTGCAGTGTTTTCATTGAAAATCAATACTGTGCATTAATGTCCTCATACTGCCGTGTAGATGACAGGTCAGATTTTTCAACAAGCAGGGAACAATGAAGGAAAGCGAGGTCAAGTCGGTGTCAGTATTAGAGGTCCGTGCAGACACTTGATGGTCAGGAGAGAAAAAAAATCTTCCTGTAAATACACCAAAAATACCATATATTACCACAAAAAACAGAGGTCTTTTAACATTAAAGTTTCCAGATTCAAACTGAGCTCAGTTTTCAGAGATATTTAGGCAACCTCATTACTCTCAGCTCTCCTGTTCTTGGCACATTTCCCACTTTATTTTGACCTCTGGCTGACCTCCCATTAGCAACAGCTATCACAGTCTGACATGGATATCGCTGCTTCAGGTCAATATTCAAATCACACCTCAGATGTGGAGTGGCCTTTCCTGCCAAGTTTCTGTTAATCCATTCTGGGCAAAAATGAAAGAATTATCTCCCCATTTGCCAAATTTGCCTTTCCTAAAACACTTGCAAGATGTTTTCTTGGAATACTGATTAGAAGTGAGAAATTACTAATCAGGTGGCTCAGTATAACTGAAAAACTCCCTTGCCAGACTTTGAAGACATTTGATTTCTTGAATACTGATTGTGATCAGTTTCGTAAAACAAACATGTTTTCTAGAGACATTACATTTTTACATTATTAAAAAAAAATGCCATTAGCAATTGATCGCCCACCCCTCTTAGTTACTGTTGCTATGTCTGTTAAGCTAATCACAATAAGGTGGCAGATTTACCACTCAGAATTCATTCAGACTGATCAGACAAAACACCATCCATGGATGACTTTTAAATGTTTGAAGCTGGCTTATTTTAACATGAAAACCCTGTAAAAGTATCTGGAAGATGCACTTGATGGCAACATGCATAACATTGTGCTAAAAGATTGAAGCTAAAACTGCACAAGTCACCATCCTCACCAGTTGATGATCCTGTATAGAAACCAGTGCTGTTCATTGTTTTTTTCAAACAATATATTTCACTTAGAGATAATCTTTAAGGATGAGGACTTACCGACCTCTTTAGTGAATTTAACTCTGTCAGAGCTGCTAATGTCAGCCTGAATTCTAATAAAGTAGCTACCAGGACTGGCACCAGCTTGGAAATATACCACAGTATTGTGTACAGTTTTTTTTAACAAAGCCTGTAACCCCACAAAATAATGTAGTATAAAATGTTCCTCGGCTTTGGTAGTAGCCAGTAATGCTGGGTTGCTAATGTAGGCAGTAAGCTAGTTTCCCTGGCATGCTAATGGTTGTTTTAGTAGAAAAACACAGTTTAATCCATTCCTTACACTTTTGCTCTTGTGTGCTCTTTATTTTTGAAAAGAGAAAAAAAACATCACCCACCACCAACACCAAACTCTTTATATAAAGAGTATCGCTCTTACAACAGCCTCATGCACATTGCTGTAACATATTAAGAAATCCAAAGAAGGTCTGCCATGCCTGCTATTTACAATTACTATCATTAGCTTCAATTGCTGTTCATGGAAAGGGGTTTAACAAACAGTCAATAAGGAGTTTTTTCATCATGACTCACTAGTGACTAAAACATTTCGAATAGACCTAGACCTATGTGTTATTTTCTGTTGTCAACTTTTAGCTTTTGTCTGTTGAGGTTTACTGTCATTTTCATTCAAACGTAGGTTTGTTATCTTAATGGACAACAACATCCCTGCTGGTAATAAACACAGCTGAAGGTCAAGCTACTTCCTTTGCTGGCATCCCTTACAAATGACTACATATTACCTGTGTAACTGCTACCAACAATATGTCACAGTGAATTAAATTCCCCCCCTCCTCACACAGGCCGGCAGCTGCTGCTGCTTGATCCCCTCAGACACTGACCACTTTTGCTGGTAAGTGTAGTCAGGCAGGGAAAAGGAAGTGAACGAGCCCCGGCCACAAAAGGCCATCCCTGCTTAGCTTGAGATCTGCGCTGCCAGAGCTGACATCAGAGGTGTTATTATCATATAAATGAGATAAGGTCTCGTAATTGGTGGCTAAAATTAAAGCCAAATAGTCATACGAGTTGAAGACAATTTGTCTGCATGTAGAAGGAAATTGTGATGTTTTACAGAAGATTACTAGGTTTCCCGAATGAATGCATTTGGAAGTGATGAAGATTATACTTCTTTATGTCACAGCCATTATCTTTGTTTAAACAGTGTGTTAAACAGGCAGAAATCTACTCTATAAAGGCATCATGGCAATTTATTTACTTAAACTTATGACTACTGCAAGCTATTACTGGAAAAAACAAACAAATATTTGATAGTGATTTCATAGTCCTGACAAGATAAAATAATTAAACATGCTTATAAGAGGAAATTAAAACATAAACATTGGTAAACTGCTTTATTTAGAATCACGTTAATCCCCTTAAAGCTATCTGATTACAAAGAGTACTAAAACACCAGTAACATAACAAATTAGTCCCCATATTAGAAGCAAGCAAATTAGATCTTGATAAGTGCTAATTCCATCTGCGGTGAGGTGTGTGTCATCTGCTGATTTTTATGGGTGTTATGTCATATTATGTTATGGTGCTTTGGTGCTGAGGGAGGGGCAATGGCATTTATTAGTTGACTGAATAGCCCACCTGGGATAAGAGCAGTCGTGACATTTCAGCAGTGTAGCAGGGCAATTACCCTTGGTGTCAGCAGCAATAGAGCAAGCTGGCCTTGTGTTATAGTTCAACTCATCTAGGCTTTGATTTGTACACGTTTCACTGGTTGGAGATAAAAAAAAAAACATCCAAAATCTAATGTTTTAAAACCAGATGTTGTAAAACCAAACACTGATTATAGGATTGTTTAAGCAATGTTGTTTTCATGTAGATACGAAACAAAAAGACAAGAAAAAAATTACCTTTGACATTTTGTCCACCTCTATTTCACTGACGTTCAAACTAAATACCAAAGCAACAGCCAATCACATAACTGGCTTTGCCTTAATTGACAGATTAAGACTTTTGAATTAAGGCCTGGTCACACCAGAAGGTGGTACAGCCAAAGTTTTGTGACGTAGTGACACAGGGATGGTAGCTGGCAAGCTAACTGCTAACTCGCTAGCTGGCCAAGCTAGGGCCAGGCCCGCCGTCCGGGGGTAAAGGTCTATGGTTGACCCTTAAATGGGATCAAGTACAAGAACTCTGCAGCCTGTCAGGTGCCCAAAGAGAAGCCAAGAGAAAAATAAAATCATAGGGAGGCAATGGCCCAATTTCTGGCCAGAAAGTGTTAAGAAGCACCATGTAGCCTGTGTATGACAGGCGAAGGTGAGGAGCTAACAGTTAGGCAGAAGCTTTAGCTTGCTTAACCTTTCAGTAACACCAGAGCTGCCAACTCTCAGGCATTGAGAGTGAGACTCACGCAACACATCAATTTTCTCACGCGGTGAATAACAAATGTATATCTGATAAGAACAAGTTGGGGCAAGAGACTCCACCCAGTTGATGCGATGCATCTCGCGCTGAGAGTAGCGGTAAATAACTGAACGTGTTTTTCAAAATAAACATCTAAAATCTGAGGTGCAGACTTGTTCTGTTTTGGGACCTTGAGCTGCACTTTATACTGAGGTACTGAAATGAACATTTGTGTGGATTTGTGGAGAGATTTCTGTCTGATCAGAAGTGTTTCAGTTAGTTTAGTTTTTCCACCTCCTCCTCTCATCCAGTAGTAGTACAGTCCCAAACAGTTCTGTGTCTACAGACGGTCTGAAGGGGCCAAATCAGCAGAGCAACAACGGAGTCTTATGCATAGCCGAGTGTAGGGCAGGTAGACTTAAAATATTATGAATTCTCATTAAATGATGACGTTTTTCTCGCAATATTATGACTTTTTTCACAAATGTCAGAGAACAAAGATAGCCTATGTGGGAGAGATTCTGAATGAGCAGAAAGATTTGAACATAGAGCAACACAGTAGCTATTAAACTATTTTAATAGTTTATCAGTGAGAAGAGAAAAGGTGGCACAGTCATATTTAAAGAAGTTACTTCCCCAAACAAAGACAAAAGAGGAGGAAAGACTAAATCATACATGTGTGAGATGATATGACATGAGAAATATTTTAATACACATTTAATTAGTATTCAAATATTAATATATTAATCTGTTAAGTTCTGTGTGTGTAGCATGAAGGGACTACAAACTTTTGTTTCATTATACAGTAACCTTATGATTTATGATGACAAATAAACAACCTTATAAAAGGTAAACTACAGGAGAAACATATCTAAAAGCAAACGTGCATAAGAGCCTTACTGCATTATATTTTATTATATTTGTTTTTGTCACATGCATTCTGAATTTTGTGTTTTCCTTTATAATAAAGATAAGTAACACCCACAAGTTCCCCTGTAACAGCTGAAAACTGACCTACAGTAAACACTAGTCAGCAGCACATCACAAGTCATAGGATGCAGCTGCAAATATGGTTACAATATAATAAGCTATACATAACAAAGCCTCTGTTTATATTATTATTATAATTTCAACTGAAACGCTATACAGTATTTCAGTTCGGTTCACTCATAATTTAACGCTTGGCAGTAATTTCTTCAATGTTTGATCTTGATTTTCTTTAATCAGCCAATCATTAAAGGGCATTTTTTCTGTACTGGTCTTGTTTAAAGTCAAAAGGAGGAACATAACTGTCACAGTCTAATTTGAAAGTTTTAAAAAAACTGTATTGACCTTTTGTGCTTTATAATCATATTGAGTTTAGTGAATATATATGTGAGCAGTGCCTATATGAGTGTATAACCATTTGGAAATGGTTGTTAGGGACTCCATCTGTGTCACTATAAAGTTAATGGCCAAGAGCTTCTTTGAAATTGCCCATGTTTGTATTAGAACTAAGGGTGGGTGAAGGTGGTGCTGAAGTGGGTGTCGATGAGGGGCGCAGTTTGAAAAATGTTGTCCCCTGTCCATAATTCCTAATGGCGGTCACAATAACTCCTGGAGATGCTCTCTGTTTTCTATTTACTCCCACTTGGAATTTTGTTCACCATTGTACATAATTTTGTTAGATAAAAACAGTTACTGGAGAGGGGAAATAAAGCACCTTCCTATCTAACAAGCTTGTGTTTGCTTGTTAGCTGAGCTTGGTCACTAATGGGACAATAAGTTGACACAAATGCATTTGTACTACTGATTTCTGTCTCATAACAACCCGCAAATCATTGCTCTTTTGTGAAACAGTTTTTACTCAGAGGAGGTTCACTAGCAAGGACATGTAATTTAGAGGTTTATGCAAATGTGGAATGTATGGACTATAGAGTACCGATTAATGCATATAGAGGAGAAGGGTGATGGTGGAAGAAGGATGCCTCTGCTGGCTGGTCTGGGAGGGTATACAGAAGACTGGGCGAAGGAAGACTCAGTGTGGGGTTTCCGCCTCGGAAGTGTTTTCACCCGAGGTTTTTTTCAAGCCCCAAAAAGAGTCAGATTAACATTGGGTTCAAGGTTCCCCAAACCTTGGTTAGCATGGTATAGCAGACGAACAGATTTGGACTGAACGAGAGTATGTGCTGAAACTGCAAGAGTCCTGAGAGGAGAATGACGGCTGAAAGGTGACGTGATGCCTTGAAGCGATTCTAGCCACTTAGGCCTGCTGAGAGAAGCTCGGGCCGAGGCTGTCGAGGATGGCTTCTTGTGAAGTGTTAGAGAGGTTTCTCAGCTGTGGAGCTGGTTGAATGATATGGGTGAAAACTGTGTTACTGGTATGTGATAAAAAATAAGATTGTGGTCAAGTGTCTGAATTTGAACGAAAGACGAGATGATGAATCGCTAATTATGTTGTGGTGGGCAAGAATGTGAACTGTACTGAGGATGACCGGTGTTAAGCCGAGATTCGTGTGAGTCTGCGAAGGAGCTGGGTGCTGACTGTAGAACAGGACTGACCTTGTAGAATCTCTACCACTATAGTGTTATCGGGACGGATGAGTATGTACTTGCTAGACACTTAATGCCCCCAAAGAATGGCAGCAATGACAATGAGGTATAGTTCGTGAGTGCTGGTGAAGGAAAACTGGACTGGGTGTCTGGAGGTCTGAACTCTAATGAGGTTGTGGCACGAGTGAGGAGTGTCTGGAAGGTCTGTTATACTTGAATGTTTGTACTGAGGTGGAGTGCTGGTCAGTCTGTTGGTGTGGTTGGATTGTGGAGACAGGTGCTCCTGGTGTGACCTCTTCCGCTGAAGTAGCTGACGTGCGAGACCTTGAACCTACGCCAGGATCCTGTTTGTGGATTTCAGCTCTGCTTTTAACGCCATCATCACAGCCCTGCTGCAGGACAAGCTCTCCCAGCTGAGTGTGCCTGACTCCACCTGCAGGTGAATCACAGACTTCCTGACGGACAGGAAGCAGCACGTGAAGCTGGGAAAACATGTCTCTGATTCCAGGACCATCAGCACCGGATCCCCTCAAGGCTGCGTTCTTTCCCCCCTTCTCTTCTCCCTGTACACCAACAGCTGCACCTCCAGTCACCAGTCTGTCAACACCACCAAGGGAATGAGTCCGCCTACAGGTGGGAGATCAACCATCTGGTGACCTGGTGCAGCCAGAACAGTCTGGAGCTCAACGCTCAGAAGACAGTGGAGATGGTCGTGGACTTCAGAAAGAGCCCAGCCCAACCCTCCCCCATCATCCTATGTGACTCCCCAGTCACCACTGTGGACTCCTTCCGCTTCCTGGGCACCATCATCTCCCAGGACCTCAAGTGGGAGCTGAACATCACCTCCATCATCAAAAAGGCCCAGCAGAGGATTTACTTCCTGCGGCAGCTGAAGAAGTTCAGCCTGCCAAAGACAATGACGGTGCACTTCTACACCGCTATCATTGAGTCCATCCTCACCTCCTCCATCAACATCTGGTACGCTGCTGCCACTGCTAGGGACAAGGGCAGGCTGCAGCGCATCATTCGCTCTGCAGAAAAGGTGATTGGCTGCAGTCTTCCTTCTCTTCCTGACCTGTACTCCTCGAGGACTCTGAGGCGTGCAGGAAAGATTGCAGCTGACTCCTCCCACCCTGGACACAAACTGTTTCAGACTCTCCCCTCTGGCAGGAGGCTGCAGTCCATCAGGACCAAAACCTCTCGCCACAAAAACAGCTTCTTCCCGTCTGCAACTAGTCTCATTTACAAGGCCCGGGTCCCCTACTGACACTCCCCCCTTGCCAATGATACAAATGTCTCTGCACATGTAAATAATGTTTCATCTTGTGTCGTGCACAGACCTGGCACTTTGCACATATTTGTTGTTGATTGTTGATCTTTGTTGCTGTATATTTTTATGTTGTCAGTTTATATATTTATATGTACACAATATTCTTTTCTGTTGCGTTACTTCTGCACGGCACAGACCCAGAATAATGGACATGTATATATCTGCAAAAGTGTACTTTTTTTTACTTTGTGGTGACAGCCCACGCCGTAGCCTGATGTGCACCTCCTCAAAAATGTAATTACACATCAGGGCGACGCGGACTGTAGGAAACTGTAATTGGTTGTCTGGGTAGCCCTGCAATGCCTCCGAGCCGACAGGAAGCGCTCCGTGCTTTGAAGTAAATTTTACTAGCGGCCAGTTTAGAGGTTATAACAGCTGCACGTATATAATTGTACTCCCATTCAAGTTAGCGGATGGCTAAACCGGAAGTTAGCCTGCTTGGCAGGCAAAAGTCAACACAGTGGACGCTGTAGCCAACTTGGCGGTGTAATTGCAGAAGACAGAGACACTGACACACAAGTATAAATGCATGGGTACATGTGTAGCCTACGGCGTAGCTATGCACATAGACCTGATGCAGAAGTATAAATTGCACTTTAGGATCCGGGGGAGTCGGACATATCTCGTTTCAGGAGCTATACCAGCGGGGCTGTGGTATGCTAACCATTGAGCACAAACCACTCACCTGGCTGTGGTCCGACTGCTGCGACAGGACTGGAATATAGCTGGTTTCGAACAGATCATCATTCAGGCAAGTTAATCTCCATTTCTTGCCTGATACTGAATGTTGGTTGAATGCTAAAGTGGCTTTCGGTTTGTGTGATTGTGCAGTTCCACGTCAAGCACTGTCTTGCTTCAAAGAATCTGAAACAAGCAAGGCAGGCTGAGTAGAACTGGTATATAGCCTTGACAGGTGATTGGAGGTGTGGTTGAGGAATGGCCTCGCTCCCAAACCTAAGATAACAAATTAACTTTATTTTAAGTGAGTCTAAGTAAGTGAATGGTGATGAAATAATACTGGTGTTACATAAAAAACTTTGGAAAAAAATAACCTGATGCTGGAATAAAATAAAAATGACAAACTTTGTTATTGTGAAAAGAAGCTGAATAAAAAATTGCAGTATGTTGGATTATTTTGCAGTTTCATGCTTAAATGTTTTATCTATATCCTTTTTAATCATGTCATAATTGATTTCATAATGTCTTATTTACATTTTTAATACTGAACACTTTCGGTAAATTTAAAACATCCACAACACTATGATCACATTGTCTCACATGATGGATCCGGTGTGAAATACAGTAGATTTACGATTGGAAGCTCACACATTAATTTTAATTCTAACTACAAGAAATAATCCCAGTTTGAATCATTTGGTCTCATACTTAATTCCTCCTTCTGAAAAATGAAAAAAGGTTCTGCCTGCATCTGCAAAGTTGTTAATCCATCTGAAAAACACTAACTTTACTGTAGTGTAACCTTACTTGACCTTACTTTGGGCAAGTGAATACATTTATAAACATGAGGGGAGAAGCCAGTAGAGGCAGACTGTATTTGATTATCTCTTGATAAGGAGCAAGCTGTGAACTATGTGAACTATTGATCCTCTAAACTGTGATACCACGGAGGGTCGAAAAACCATCTGCCACAATAATTCAAGGGATGATGGATGATTTCCTGCAACTACATTGGATCTTTTTTCATTAGAAACATTTAAAATCATCTTCATTGACTAGTACATTTGACTTGGTCATTCTTTTGCGATCTTTACCACCTATGAAATATATACAGTGCATGCCACAGCAGTGTGAAGCACAAGATCAAAATGAAAGACCCCAGCTTTGTTGCGACCTTTCACTACCATAAAGTCTCGAATAAAAACCTCCACTAATCAGGGCACTGTGTTTCAATTACCCCCGTATCATAACGCTACTCTCATCTTCCCAGAATGCCTCTGCCTGAAGGTCACAGCAGCCTTTTAGTATTGCATGCTGTCTAGGACTTTTCGTGGGTGACCTTTCACTGTCTGTCACTTCACAGGATAACACCAATCACTATGCAAGAATATGATTGCATGCAAGGTTACATCATGAGGTCCATTTTTTGTACAGTATAATAGTCAGTTTGTGTTCATTGTTGAGTCTGTCATCTTGTCTGTTGTGTTGAAAAAGGACACAGAGAATGACAGGCTGAGAGAAAGAAGGAAGAAAGGAAAAAGGCAAGAGACCCACTCTGCCTGTGATGACTGAGCTTTAACTTGACTGATTCATTCCCGACATCTCATTAATCTTTCACATCTTGCCTGTAGTTATCATTACTAAGAAAACTGTCAGGCTCTCTTCTCTTATTTTGACAGAGGCATTTACTTTCATCTTCACTACAAGAACGGGGGAGGGAGGGGTTGTTGTTGTTTACCAGCTTCCCACCCACTTCTGAAATTCTGCGGTGTTTAGCATGTCATCCAAAGAGATACACGTCCTGACTGACGAGCAACTCTATTTTTGTTTGGAGAAAATGTGAACTACAGCTTTTAGTGCTTGGTTGCATCAAAAAGTAATACTGCAAAGTTCAGTCTGTGGTTTGCAATTTTTATGAAGTCATTGAATTATTAGTCCTAAAATAACATTTTCTTAGTTTGTTTCACCTATGGCTCCATTATTAAAACTAGAATTTTGACCTTTCGATTTTGCTGCATGATATTGAGACCAAGCGGCAACCTCTAGGGCAGAAAATTGATGCCAAGTGACAAAAACTGCACTACATGGAATGGCCACTTGAGGCTGGCTCCAAAAGTGAATCAATCCTCTTAGACCGCCATGTTAAAATGCCCAACTTTACAGCAGAAACAAACATGTTAACTACCTGGTACAAAAGATGGTTTTGGTCTCTATAGCTAATTTCCCCCTTGACAACTGTATAGGGGGTGACGTTTTATATAACTCACTGTTTAAATTTTATTAAGGCTTAAAATGATGCATAATTAGGAATGTGGCCGCTTTGAGTACCAGATGGGTGCCCTCTCAGGCTCATTCAGTTGCCCCAACTCCACCTCTGCCCATTTTTTAATTATCCAGAGTCCGGCACTGCCAATATGGAAACGGTTGAGTTGCCGGGAACCCACATTGAGCTTAAAGGAGACCTATTATGCTTTTCCACATTTTATGACTTATCTACAATTTTACAATGTTTGATGTTCAAGTTAAACATGGCCAATGCTTCAAATAATGAGGTTAAAGTTTTTAAAAGAAATCCCTGGGGGCCAAAACCTCAGATTTCCTCCTGTTCTGAACACTCTGTTTTGAACTGCTTTTTCTACCAACGGTTTGCCAGCACACAGAGCTAAACGGACCATATATGGTCATTTGCTCCGCACAGCTATGCTCAGTCTGTCTGTACCACTCAGCGGCAACAACCGTCTGGTAACATGCTTCAGGTCTTGGCCAATCAGAAGACAGTGGGCTTTGAGAGGGGGGGCCTTAAAGAGACAGGAGCATCTACAGCTTGTTTCAAACAGAGATAATAAAACTCATAAAACCTTCCCTACATGAAAAATCCTGCATTGTTTACATCTACGTTTGCTTGCTAGCTACCATTGTTGGTGTATTGCCTTGTTCCTTGGCTCATTAATGCTGTCAAATGTCAACTGGTGGAATAATGTAAAACCAATGGCAGAATCTGCGTTCTCGTGCCAACAAGTCCTTCAAATTAAACAATAAAATGCATTGTTTGCTTCTACCCTCTACAATGACACATAGAAGTGTTTTCTTATCTGAAGCCCATATCAGCAGGATAGTGTAATTTGTCTGTGCCTTCCAAAGCCTTTACAAATCACCACTGCAAAAATAAAACTTTCTGATCTTACACAGCTATGGTTAAAGTTTGGTTAGTTTTAGGCGCACAATGACTTGGGTGGGTTTATGGAAAGATTGTGGTTTTGGTTAAAATTACAATTTTGTTAAGGTTACAATCATAACCATGTGGTTAAGGTCAGGTAATGATCATGGCCAGTTAAAAGAAACCAACTTTGACTTTCAGAAGGAAACAGGTAGCAATCAACTGTCTAATGTCCTGTTTTCTTCACCAGACTATGTTTTCTTTCTCCATCCAACCACCCTGACCTCCTACCGCTGCCAACTTTGTGACTTTGCTTATGACGGTCAGGACTCATATTCTATGACCACTAGAGAGTTTTGTCACTGGATTGTCAATATATGCTGTTTTTAGACATTTTCTGAAAGGAATGATGCTGCCATTTTTCTTAGAAGAAAGCCTCTCGTGTGCACATGCACAATACAAACAAAACAGGGACCCATTCATAAAAAGAGTTGTTCCATGGCGCTGCTAGTGGTCAAAAATCCAATAGGGTACCTTTAAACATCTTTCACCATTTAAAAATTATAATACAACTTAACGCTCTGAAGAGTGTGTGGTTAGGCTACAGAATACTAGGGATGCACCAAAATGAAAATTCTTGGCCGAAGCCGAAGCCGAATATAATGAAAAAAATTGCCAAATACTGAATACCGAACAAGTACATTCACATTTTTTCCATTTATTTTTTTTATTTATTATTATTATTTTTTTTTACTATAGCATAAATTAAATAGTCAAAATGGGCTTTTTACAAAGTGTTTCCCACAGGATTTGGAGAGACTATGGTGGGTGGGTCCGGTAAAGTAAATTTACTTTTACTTTTAATGGATACATGTAATATGTTTTATACTTTCACTGAATCTAATCTAATTATTCTTATTTCCACACTGTATAGACACCTTATTTTGAAAACCGGACGTTGTCACAAGTGTATCCTCATGCTAAATTCATCATATTCTGACCCAATTTGATAAATAATGTTGTATGTGGTTCTTGGATCGCGTAACATGAAGTAGCTCGCTTTAAATTTACACAGAGTAAAAGTTACTTAGTTACTTTTTTAACCTCCTAAAATAACTTATTGATACTGATTTAATATCTTATTTATAGGCCTCCTTATTATACTTATTTAATTAAATCCCATCTTTTGCAATTTGATGAGGGCACAAAACCAGATATTAGTTCGTTTGACAGATCCTTTGCTAATGCAATGGCGCAAAACAATGTCAGAGAACTTTTTATGTTATTATGACAAGTTTTGTGAATGTTTTTGCTTCATTATGAAACTGTGGCGGAACAATTTAGACTATGGCAGGCTGCACTGGACTGGGAAAATGGGAAACACTGGACTGTATAAAAGTCATATGCCTATTTAGGTTACATTCAAACAGGTGGTAATTTTAATGTGATGTCATAGGCGTAAGCATGATTAATTTTTATTAACATAGGCCTAAGCGTAATTAACTAGTTACCAGCAGGTTGCTAGTGCCAACCAACATTAGCGATGTCATGCACCAATGTCTTTTTGGCTAATTTCAGCAAAGCCTCTTACTAAACAGCAGCTGAACTAAATTGCAGCTGACTCCTCCCACCCTGGACACAAACTGTTTCAGACTCTCCCCTCTGGCAGGAGGCTGCGGTCCATCAGGACCAAAACCTCTCGCCACAAAAACAGCTTCTTCCCGTCTGCAACTAGCCTCATTAACAAGGCCCGGGTCCCCTACTGACACTCCCCCCTTGCAAATGATACAAATGTCTCTGCACATGTAAATACTGTTTCATCTCGTGTGGTGCACAGATCTGGCAAGTCGCACATATTTGTTGTTGATTGTTGATCTTTGTTGTTGTATATTTTTATGTTGTCAGTTTATATATTTATATGTACACAATATTCTCTTCCGTTGCGTTACTTCTGCACGACACAGACCCAGAATAATGGACATGTATATATCTGCAACGTTGTTCTTCCATTCCATATTTATATATTTCTACATTTATTTATGTTGACTGTACGTTTGTCTAAAACACTACTTGGCAATAAAGCTCCTTCTTCTTCTTCTAAACTATGAAAACTTCTTTTACCAACAACCCGTGGTACAAGCAGGGTGCAAACTACAGGGGAGCTTGGCTCCTCTTAATAACCCGCAACATGCTATTTTTGCCATTTGTTTCAAAATCTTCCTTATCATCATGGATCATGCGTAAAATGAGGAGCGTCGGAATTCATCTAGCCAGAGGGAACAATCACCGACAGCCCACAGCTTCAGGCCCCTCTGCGACCTCCTCTCCCTGGCTCTGTCCACTCCCTCTTGCTGCGGACGGTTGGTGATCGTTCCCTCTCCCTGGATGACTCCTGATGCTCCTGTTTTACACATGATCCATGTGCTACTCAGGGCCGGCCATGACAGTGTTGGAGCCCTAGGCGAGATTTGAAATTTTGAGCATTGCACCTATTTATGGTTCATCTCCATCTATATAAAACGAATAACCTTTTTTTTTTACCTTTTTTCCTACGTTTTTTTCCCTAAGATTGTTAGACCAACACAGTCTGGGACAGCATTCTGCATGTGAAACAGAAACCAACCAAAAACACTACTGATCAGATAGGTCTACCTCACCACAAATCCACACGTTAACTTCAGCAGCTCTGATATAGTGCAGCTCACAGTCCAAAACAGCAAGGCTACGCTTCAGTTTTTATATGTTTATATTGCAAAACTGTAGCCTACCAGATACTTTACTGTGTGGACTCACAGCGCAAGGTGCACATAATTAAAATCGCCAGTGTCGCATCAGCTGGGCGGAGCTGATTCGCGCTGAGTCGAGTGGTGTGGATGTGCTAGGAGACAATTCAGTAGACAGTGTCCTTAAACAGCGATTTTTGCGTCTTTCTCAAACTCTTTAAAATGCTTCCACACTGCCAACATAATGTAATTGTTTGGTAATTGTTTGGTAAAATTTAATCAGTATTTTGACTTATTAGGCTGAACACCGAAAGTGCTATTGTTTTTATTTTAGACCGATTAATTGCAGTGGCCGAACATTTGGTGCATCCCTACTGAATACACCTGTACATCTCCTCCTCTATATAACAGTGGTTCACATAATAACAACATAATTCTGCAGAATATGGGTTTTATTTGAGATTTTTCCTAATTCTGTTTTTTTTAATAGATAATTTTATCCATTCTGGCCACTAAAAAGTATTGACTTAAAACAATCTGGGAAAAATAACTCTTTAACTGAACCTCGTAAACACGTGCAACCTATGACAAGGGGTCACAAGTAGACCCCTTTGTTTTAAGATGTTTTATGTAAAGCACTTTGAATTGCCTCGTTGTTGAAATAAATATAAAAGTACAAGTAAACTTGCCTTTGCTTTAAGGGACTTTGTTTTAAAGGATCACAAAACAGAAAGATTGGGAACCTCTGCCAAAAACCATCGACTGTTAGTCTTTTAGGATAACAATATACCATATTCTACAATGTCATTCATTAACTGACATTTCATTCACAAATTCAGAGCACAGTCGCAATTGATGTTTGTACACTGGGCATGTCAGGCCTGTTGATCATTCACAGAGCACTGTGGGCATTATGAATATTCAGAGTAGTAGCCAAATGTCACCGAGCTATCCCGTAGCAATAATGGAGCTTGAAGTCTGCAGACAAGTGGGCACGAACTGAGGCAAGCTAATGAATGTAGCTGCCTCGCCTTGATTAGTTTGGATGACAAATGTTTTGATAGAGACAGCTCTCAGAGGCGTCAGTCTATATCACATCATTTTCATCTTTATGCTGTGTGACAACACTGAGTTCACCCGGAGGCAACATGTGAACCAGGAACGTTTTACCTTTTTAAACAAAGATAAAGATTTTGCATCCTGCTTCTATAGTGGTAGAAAACTAGTTCAATAATAAAGCTATAGTTATACTGTAGAAATGCACCCACACAAACAAAAACAAATCAAGCAGAAACAAAAAGACAGCACAAATTAAAAGAACATAAGAAGTCTCAGAATATCAGAACAGTACTAATAAAACAAAATGAAGTCAGTGACTCAAGAGGTATAGCTGCTATTAGTGGATAAATGTCCACAAGTCAGGATATATGAGGCAAAAACCACTGAAATAAAACAGCAGTTTCATTGGTAATACTGCGGGGAGCATGTTGCTCTGTGGGACAGGACAGACGAAATGATGTCTTTAAAGGGCTGACGCGCTTAAAGAACATGGTCCACTGGCTGAGATTATTGTAAATATATTTTATACCTGAGTCTCTTTACCACTAGTACAGCTAGTGTCAGCCTAATTACTGGGAATAGTGCCTGTCAGGAATTTAGGGCAGGACCTGCAGTGTGGCAAAAACATTAACATAAAGAATGTTGAAAGAGATTTACTGGCATTTTCAGCTTTTTGGGTGAGCAAAATGAGAGCAAAACAGCTACCATAGTTATTCTGTCAACAAATCAGCTCTATTTTATGGGTGACTGTAAAGCCTAAGGCATGCGAATTCACTCTTATGAACATACACAGACTCAAAGACTGTACAATTTACACATGACAACATTTACATATAGACACACACACACACACACACACACACACACACACACACACACACATTTTCTGCATCTTCCACCGTTGTATAGCCACAGAAAGTAGTCATGTATAGTTTAATTGCTGCTATAATATATCAATACTCAATATTTACAAATGTCACTTTTTTTGTAAGCAGACATCTGCTGATGCTATTAGCCTCCACAGGGAGTTCTATTTTGATGCCAGCAATCATTTTGAAAGAGTAAACGATGCTTTGTATGATGGTGGATAGTTTTGGAAAATAACTCTTTATGTAACTAATTAGTGTGTTTGGCTCTCCTGTGTTTGCATGTAGTAAACATAGACCCAGCTGAGGTCCATCATGTGTCCACATTGAGGACCAGATGAGATCCACAGTGATTCCCTGCTTCCTGCTCAGCTCGACTGGCCTCGATGTGGGTCATCTGGGCCTTTTACTAGACGGCTGTGGGCCAAGAAAAAACCCCCCTCCAAACATAAAAAAACAAACAGGCCCTCTATTTGTAATTTGACAACCTCGCCAGAACTACTTCAGACCGGCTTCTCACATGTGACGGTTTTAAAAAAGTCCAGTTTCTAACAACATTGCATTGATAAATATAATTGGGGGTTCTCTTCACAGTTGTAGTTTGCCAAAATTTCCTGGAGTCAGAGAATATAATTAAATATTAAACCACCACAGCCTGCTATGGGGTGAAGCTCTTCTCATGCAATAACAAGGAGGCTGTTTACTTATCCTCATCTTGCAGTTGAGACCTTAAATTTTCCGTTATTATTTTTGCTCATAAGAGGTTTGCAAAAAGTGGGACACTCTAATTGAAAAACAGTAAAACTTCTTTCTCGTAAGTGTCCTGGGCACTTTGTTGTATTTTAGACAGTGGTGGAAAGTAACTGATTACATTGACATTTTACATTTAAAAAGACATTTTACATTTGAAAAGGTAAAATACCTATATTTTTGATGAAAAAAGAAAAAAAAGTCCAAGAATACAAATTTGTGTAGGCTAGCACAACTGCGTTTTTCTTCTTCTTTCCATCCCTCATTAATCATCTCACTATACCCCTCAGATTTATCTTGTGACCCTTTGGAAGGGGCCCGACCCCCATGTTGGAAACCACTGGATTAAACTAAGACTAACTATATGACTAGCTCCATCTCGGTATAAAAATGTACATTATTATAGTTTGCAGTTTACACTGTTACTTTAGTTGGATTTTGAATGCAGGATTTTTTCTTGTAATGGAGTATTTTTCATTTTTGTTTTGGTACTTTTACTTAGGTAAAGGATCTGAGTACTTCCTCTTGTTAAGTGTAAACAATAGCAGTTTCAAGATCATTTTCCATCAAATGTTGGAAGTTATGTTCAAATTCTTCCTGCACCTACTAAAAACATTGTATGTGATTATAACCTTCATTTAGTAAATGGTTTATATCTATTATAAACATGGCATTAATATTCCATGGTGTATTCACCACCTTCAATGCTTCAACATCACAGACAAATATCAACCAGTACAAGGTGTGGTAAATGCATGATAGAGAGGATTCACAAACATTCAGTAAAATCCCAGAAAAATATAATAAAATTGAAATTAAAAGTATAAATAGCTACAGGGGCTGCAGCAAAATGAATTCCTTTTGGGATATAAATTAGAGGGTCAGCTGTTGTGTTGCGCATCAACAGTTCTGGATACCAATGAAAATAGACTTCTACATCAAAGAGGATTTTACATTGCACCTAAATGGATTCCCCTACAGGGAAAGGCAGGAGATGCTAAATTGCACTTTCCTTATTTCGAGTGTAGCATTAATTAGACATAGTGAATAATGAGCCGAATGTATAAAATATTTCCTTGGTGCCATTGTGATACTGACCAAAGGTAAAAAATGTGGGCAGGAAGACAAAAGGACTATAAGAAGGAAAGGTTGTAATGCATGTAGAGCATTGCCATGTTGGAGGTGTTTACATTAAAGCAGCATAGGACTCAAATGTTCACTTGTATGTACTATAATAGCTTTTCTTCATTTGCCGACAGCGATGGGCTACTGTATTTAAGCTTTTTGCTGCCTTTCCATGTGTCAGTTTTCAATAAAGTCAGCCTCGTTTTATAACAAGGAACACCATCTGCCAGTGTGTCAAAATAAAGGCAAGAGGGTATTTAACTGTATACTGCTTAGGATTTAATGACATTTTAGTAAAACTGGAGAAAGAGACATAAATATAGAAAAATGACACTTGGGGGCTGCAGGGTTGGTGAAGTCACCAGAACAGAAATACAACTTTATGAATTAATTCACCAATGACTATTTGTTGGTCAGTCGGATCCCACTTGGATCCAGAATGAAATATTTCAACAACTATTAGATAACTATGACAGTTGGTGCAGACATTAATGTCCCTTTGAAGATGAATTGTAGTAACATTGGTGATCCCTTAACTTATCATCTAGCACCATCATCAGATCAAACTTATAAACCAAATGTCCAATGCTCTGGTTTATGAGCAAATACCTGCAAAATTAAATGTGATTCCCATCAGCCTCAGCTGTAATTTGTGCTAATTACATTTATTCATTTAGCTGATGCTTATATCCAAAGCAACTTACAAAAAGTCAGAGGTCATACGGAGCAACAAGGGGTCAAGCTTCTTGCTCAGGGACATGTTGGTGGATGTGTCACAGTGGGAATTGAACCCCAGTCTCCCTCACCAAAATCATGACTCTTATCCACTACTCCATCAGAACCCCTTGATTAGCTATTCTTAGCATGCTAAACTAAGATGGTGAAGTGAATATTATACCTGCTAAATATCAGCATGTTAGCATTGTCACTGTGAGCATGTTAGCGTGCTGATGTTACATTTCCACTAAATACTGATACTGATTTTAAGCAAGTCACAAATACTCTCATAGCAGACAGTATGCATACTAAGTACCACGATTTTTGTTTGTGCCATCGACACACATTATTCTTCCACAATGCAATGCACTAAGGAAGTAGAGGACCTATTCACAGTTGAAGAAACATTTAACAAATTGTGGTTGGTGGTGAAACAGCTCTTTGTAAGGTTTAAACATTGACAGCTTACTGAAAACTGAGGAATCTGTCTCATGCTTTTCATGTAGTTTATCATATTGGGTACTGAAATTAGATGGTAAAAAGCATGTCAAATGTAAAGATGAATTTCTTCTTTGAAAACCTCATATTTATGGTTCCTTAAAAGCACTGCTGATTTTGTTGGGGTGTAAAGAGTTACAGTTTTGCCCTATGAGATCCTTGAAGCCCTTTTAACTAAATGTGTTTGTATTTTTTATGTCTCAGTGCCAACCTCTATTAGTATCATGTCACTAAGTGCACTTGACTCCAGTCAAGAGGTGCTGTGCCTGTTGGTGAGGTCCGGGTTGCATTTACAGTCTACACCCCCGAAAACACAGCTCTGTACAGTGCAGGACAGATGAAGCATACCAACTTCTCCATAACTAAATGGTGTTTAGTTATTCAAGCTGTGTTGACCTGATGTAGAAAGTGAAGTACTCACTAACTTCGAAATAATCTTCTCATAAGATTAAACATTTTATTTCTTTTTTTCTGTGGCTTTTACAAGACAGTCAACCATACATTGAATGGCAATAGGTTGCCTGCCTACTTGAATGGTACATTGTAATATACAGTATAATACCCCATGGTAGATTGCACTAATATTGGTAAGACTGTATAAAATACTGTTATTATGCCTTGTGTGATGACAGCTCCACTTTACTTAGATCGCTGCCTATAATTCTTTATGACGTTACATTAGCTGCTTGTGTGGGCGGCTGAATCACACAGGGATTATATGTGCAGGTTCATTAAACTATTCAACCATACATTGATGTCATTAAATTTTGTGACTTCACTTGAGGGGGAAAGGTACCCTCCAAAAATTTTTCACAGCAGTAGGGACGTCTGCTCTTTTCTCCCTGGGTGGTTTATTGGTAATTTTCTGACCTTGGAGCAGTAAAATATCAACATAATACGATTGCATTTGACACACAATTTTAGTGTTTAAAATCAGTTTTACATTAGATTATAATATTTAGTGAATTTTCCAATGTGAAATTCAAAAGCTACTGTAAATGTGTAGCTGAGTCAAGATTGTTGTTAAACGCTTTCTAAGATATTGTATGCTTTGAGTTAGTATCAGAGATATAAAACTGCATCTTAACACTTCAGACATTTCAGAAGGAATTCTAGTACTTTTTTTACTTTATTACATTTATCTGACAGCTAAAGTAACTGCGCAGTTTTACAAAAGAAAAACAAAAAACAGTAGCTAATTAAAATCCTTTGTCACATCTACCAGGGGGTGGTGATAGAGTAGCAGATAAAGCTCATGCCTTTGGTGTGAGACACCCAGGTTCAAATCCACTGTGAGACACCAATATGTCCCTGAGCAAGGCACTTAACCCCTACTTGCTCCAGAGGCGTGCAGCCTCTGTTGTGTATATAGCAATTGTAAGTTGCTTTGGATAAAAGCGTCAGCTTAATGTGATGTGTTTTGTTCCAATTTCAGTGTCTACTAAAAACAACAGCACTGACAATACATAATTAACAAAATATTTTAATGCCGAATCATCAAGACAAAAGAGCAGTAAGTTTGTGTCTGCCAGCTGGTGCTTAATGATTTGCATCTGCACTCCATTTGAGTCTCCGCTCTGACTGAGGTCCACTTGGAACTGGACAAAACAGACGAGAAGTGCTGTGGCGTCCAAACACAGAAAACCTGGCCTGTTTGGACCCAGAAAGACGTCCTGTACTTGGGTCAGCAATCCTTCTACCCCCTAAAAAGTGCAGCCGGAGCTTCTCTAGAAAGATTAATGACCATTGATCCCCAGCACAAGCCACCAGGGCAGCAGACCACTGTTTCCCTCCAGTCCCCATAAGCAGTAAAATCCTCATTACACACTTTCTGAGTCTTTAGGTTGCCCCTCTGCTCAGCCCGAACCAAGCCCAAGGACGGGCTGTTGTTTGGTTTGTTTTATTTTGTTCAGCGAAGTGTGTTGATGTGGCTGATGTTTGCTTATTGGTGCATTTTAGTAGTGTGCTTTATTGTGAATCCTATAACATCTGAATTTTATGTTTACAACATATTTTTTTTAAGTAAACAGTGTAAAAATGCAAGGTGAGAAGGTACAAACCACTGATGACCACTGTGATTCAGAGAAAAGTTCACAGTCTGAACTACGTTTTTTAAAGAGACATGTACTCCAAAAAAACCCCCAAAGTTGTCTATACACTGCAGCCCCTCTCATTTGCAGATTAAACATGAAGCTCGTATAATCATCTGTGTGTTTGGAGAATGTGTTCCCCATTTCTGCTTCTTTCTGCGTGACCTCCCTAATCACATGAGCATTTCAAAAGCACAGGGGCAGAGGGTCACTGCAAATATGGGGTTTAAAAAGCTAATTACCATTCAGCAGAATATTCCTCCTGTAAATCAGCTCCCACTCTATTCTGATGTGTAGGTAACTGTCTGACTTCTGCCCCAAACACTGCCTTTGATGTTGGGAGAAGGTCTGAAGTAAGAATAATTAAAGTGTAACAGCAATGGGCTTTGTGTACGCTGTAAGCAGGTTTTACATGCAGTAATAATTTGTCTTTTTTAAACCATTTAGTATGAAGCTGACTGACTGCTTTCATTGGAAATCAACCCCCGACTAAAGAACAGGCTAACATGGCATCACAGGGACTAATAAATGATATTATTGCAAGTTGGATACTGATGATATCACATTATGAGACATATTTCACGGTTTTATATCGAGCCCTGCATGGAATCTGCAAAATGATCTTAATAGAAGGCTGTAAGTGTCGTTGAAGTCTTCCTTACTTGATCTAATTGCTATATCCTTTTCCTTCCACAGCAGAAATGAACAAGCCAAAGACACGTGAAAGCTGTATGATGTTTAGCAGAAAATCTCATCAAGTACTTTCTATTTGTAGTTTCAATTTTTAGTTTTCTATTGGTGCTTTGAGCTCTCTCCAAAAGTGTTGGCATCACTGTCAACTTTGGCTGTCAGGTGATTGACAGTTAAGTAACATGCACATTTGATGTGAAAACACTCAACTTCTGCATAATAAAAGAACACCACAGCTTAAAAAGACAAAACTACAATGAGTCTTCATGTCCAGTATGATGTTTGTACAGTTTACAAGCCTGTGAAAGAAGTTAAAGATAAATAAAGATAAAGATAAATACAATGTATGCACAAAGAACATAAACTAACATATACACCTACAAAGGGGCATAAATTAATTAATTTAAAAAAAGTATTTTAACGACATCTTGTCACTTAATTATAAACTTTCTCCTTTCTGTAGTAGATTTGTGGAAAAAATTCTTTCCAAAAGTCCGAAGCACTTTCTGTAACAATATGTTACGTTACTACTGAGGTGACAATACCATCACAATAGGGACTACACTATCCACTATAGTAACCAATATGTGACACAACCCAATCGACCAGCAAGACCGTCAATATCAGATGATTCTGCAAAACCTCTGATGATATTGGATGATGCTTCTTCTTCTTCTGTCCAATGCCAACATTTTTAAAATTCTCGCTTTCTATCATATCTTCACATGGCAGCTATGGTTAAGTTTAGGAAAAGGATTCAGTGTGCAAAACACATGCGCAGCTTTCTTGTCCACAAATTCTACGGTGATTTCTGCTTCCCACAGACTACCAACATGAATACTTTTATACTTTTAATTTCAAGACTACCAACAATGTAGATTGCTGCCTTTAAAGTTTTTTTAATTTATTACATTTGGAAAAAAGTACATTTCGAGTCCTTATTGCAGATCTGTGATGGAATGCCAACTGAGAAACAAAAGTCTGATGTGACCACCAGCTAGCTAGCTAGCTCCACACACGGCCGCTAGCTCCACTGTCTCTGACCAGTATATGTTGCTTATTGTTTAATCCAAAGAATGAAAATTAAAGCCAGTGTTATTTGTGGTACTTATTTAAAACCCTGCAGATTTAAGATCTTTAAACATTTCAATCCTCACATCAATAGTGTAGCCGATTACCAACCAACATCACATTCATCTTTTAGATGTTTGGTTATTTTACTCACTTCCTGTTTCAACCATAGACTGCATATTAGAAGTGGACGTAATCATTGTAACGTCACCCGTTGGTTTGTGGACTGCCCTTTTGAACCCTCGAGTTTGGCCGTTAGGGCGCCGCCATGCTGACTTTTTGCAACCAGCGGCACTGGAAGTGACCATATTTGGACGAGACAGTGGAGCTAGCGGCCGTGTGTGGAGCTAGCTAGCTAGCTTAGCTAGGAGCATCTGTAATTGACATTAATTGTCATTTTAACAGGACTGACAGTTTTGTCTAGCGAACAACATGCTTAAAACTAAATGTACTCACCAGAGAAAGTGAACAGCCAACTCTCAATACGCTTTTTCAGCGGTGCTGGTTAACTTTACACTGTGCCGTGGGTGCGAGTCACTCTAGCCCGATTGACAGGTCGCCATGGTAACGATTTGTCAATCATAGATAATCCCACCCTGAAACGTTCTCTGCTTTATGGTCTATTTTCCTCTAAATGGGACCATAAATTACTAAATGAACATCATGTTGTAATGAAGAAACAACATTGGTTTCAAGTCAACATACAAGACTTTAAGAATAATGCTGATTAATTAAGTCCTGAGGGAAGAGAAACCTTAGTTTCAAAGGTTTTATATTTTCTGTATTTTGCCAATTCCCTACACAAGCCTTGCAGGTTTAGATGTGTCATTAAATTCATTCACTTTTTGGAGAGTCTCCAAGATGAATTTACTGGCAATCTCTCATTATGTTAACGGGATTAATTAACCACACGTATATAAAAAGTTGTCGTAGTCCTTTAAACACACTGGGTACTGCTGCTGCTACTGCTATAAGGTTGCATGAAAAGAGGGTTGTGTGATGGTTGGGGGAGACACTTGTTTAATAGAGGAGCTCTGCTGTAAAGCTAAATTCCCAGGGCTGGGATTCAGCTATAACTGACCTTCGAATTCCTCTGTGTACATAAGAGTAGGTCAAAGGAAGGAGAGAGCAACACTGTGCACTTTCTTTAAATCTCTTTGTTAATGTATATACTGTATATTCAGTTATTTTGACTGACAGGTGAGACACATCTGTTTATTGTCAGGTAAAACACAAATTGTATATCTACCAATGTTACTGAATTAATGATGTCGTTCTCTGTGCAGTCACATGAGTTGATAATACTCCACTACACATTATAAATTGACCTACAGTGCTGACATCAGTGATCTGGAACTGGTAATGGTGTGTGGATAAGTTGCCCATAAAACCAGCATGAGGAAACACGCTGTCACAGCAGCCTGATCATTAGGACACCAAACAAGGAAATGCTCCGATGGACACTAATCATTCAAGATCAAAAAGCATTTAAATGAACCAATAACATCTGCTCACACAGCTATTCTTGGGGTTTTGCCATATGTTTCGTGACCTCAAAGTGGCGATGACGAGAGATGGATGTGTGACAATCTGTTGCCAAAATGGAGAAAAACTAACAGAAAAGATTAAAATCCATAAATTCTGATGATGTTGCTTCACTCACACACTTGAACATGTTTGACTGGAAAAAGAAAGCTCCTTGAATGTGACTTTGAAAGGCCCAAACTTAACTGGGAATTAGCATGAAATTACATCTTTAGCATGTTTGAACATGAACTGGCAGCTGAAGATACATGGATGAGCTGTTTTCAACATAACTCACAATCTGCTTTACCATTCGGATGCCTCATGTTTAAATGGAGGGTTTTCAGATGGGCTAAAAAACAACTAAACAAACATAGCATTTCCACTCTGCAGTCATTTAGATTTTAACACGTGTTTCTCATATAATAACGAAAGGAAATCAGACTCATTCATTTAAATAATTGCATGTGTTCCTGTTTTTGTCCCAAGTTAATTAGCAAACATTTTAGCTCCGAGTAAAAAAAAAATGCTCTTATTAAGTGGGATGAACAGGGGCTGTCAGCACATCTTTACAAGTCTTGTGTGTAATACAAAAAAGCCTGGCTGCTTATAGGTGCTGCAGCTCGGAGCAGGTTTTCATCCATAGCTGAACAATTTTCTGCTCCTCTGGGATCATTTGCATCAATTCAATTTATTTCAGTAAATGGACCAATTCATCAGGGAAATTTGGTATGTCATTTGTGTTTTTCATCAGGCGTCATACCTTCCTCTGCTTTTTTCACCAACACAAATGGATTAAACACTTGTGTAGACATCTTGAACCTACCGTACATCTGCATGAGAGGTTATTGTGTGCTGACAGCCTAAGGAGAAGAGCTCATTGCACGTTTAGAGGCATAGTCATAATTTATATAATTAGGTGTTTACTGCTCAGAGCTAATATTGATTGTTGAGTTAGGAGAGCAAACACATTTTCTGACGTTGCATGATAAATTGCTTTGACTTTAATTGGGCTTACATTTCATTCAATCACTAAAGATAGAGCATCAGCTTGAAAGCCAGACTGAGTGAACACATTTTGGCATTGTAAAGATTTAATAATAAAAGATAGTTACATAAAATCCAACAGAAACCAGCTCAGGTACAGTAATAATAAGTTCTTTCCTTGAAAAGACAGCAAGCGGCTGGTGCTCCGTATCCTTCCAGATGTCTGTGTGCAATATACTCCTCCCTGCTGGCCCACACTGACAAGCCCATGTCATCCCTGTGACATTTTCAGAGCCTTCACATTTCATCAGGATGGTAATTAATCAGTGCCGAAACAATGTGGTGGCCTGGAACACCGGGGCTGCCATGGCGCTGGGGAGTAGAGAGAGTGCTGCCAGGGGCCTCTTCGGCTCGTGCCAGGGTGCGACAGGCAAAGCGTTGCTATGGTGAAGCCTCAGGAGCATCGAGGACCATCATCCCACTGTGACATCTGTTGGCATCATGGCCTGCAACTCTAACCTACGAGCAGGAATTTAATACTCAAGTTGCTCCATGTCCGAATAAATGATGGCAATGGCCAGACTTGGAAACTATTCCAAGCAAGCACATTAAGAAATCATTAACTGTGACAAGCTTGCAAAAATACTGCTTATAATAATATTTTAATATGTAACCTTGATACTTCTCTCAAGTTTTAAGCTTCTAAACTCTTGTCTCTGTGAAAACTTTTTTTGCAGTTTAAAATTTATGATGGTCAAACCTAAAGAAGACATTTAATGAAAAGCAAACGTAATTTAAAAAAAGGTGGGGCCTGAGAGGGAAAAATGTTGTTGTGAAGAGCTGAATAATTCTTTTCTTCTGAAATCAAATGAAGGAAAAGTTAAAAGCCACAAAAACAAAATACTCCAGTAAAGCACCTCAAATTTTCCTTAAGTACAGTACTCAAGTAAATGTACTTGCCACCTCTGCTGCCTTGTCAGGGCAGTAAAACATAGTGTAGAAGGCATGAAAAGGAAACAGCCTGCAGGCAGGAATAAAGGCTGGAAGAGAGCCAGATGTGCCCTGGACTTTCAGAGTGTATTAGGTGTAGGAGTACAGATAACCTACTTCAGGTCTGTCAGCTGTACACACATTCTTTGAAATGCCACTATGAATAAATCAAAGGCATAACAGCAACCTTCCTCAAGTGTATCATTATTTTATGAAAGTTACATGTAATAATTTATATGGCCTTTTGGTACAGTTTTCAAAAATATTTTGTGCTAAATTCATAGCAAAATGCAGGTTATTTGGTCTTTATTTTGCCAAAGTTCAGTTATCACCAGCATGTCATCTTGTCAATGTGACCTTTTAACGTGTTGTTCCCATGTGTTTGTGTGGGTGCTCTTTATCAGGGGACGGTAATGAAAATGGAGGTGCCATCTCTTGCCAGCTATTAATGTTAATTGGCAGTGATATGTGGAGGAAAAAAATGGCCTCAGTCCAGGACAAAGCTGCTTCAGACTGAACTGCATTAAAGGAGGTTTGTTGTCACAAAATAACCTTTACAAAATAAAGGAGGGTTCAGGCATCAAGGAATACTCACTCCCACTTTGTGCTATTCTCACAGCATGCAGAATGAAAAGCGTAACTCCCCAAGTCAACCAAACAGGTAAGGTCAGATTATTATCAAAGCTGCTGAACCAGAAAGTTGATACAGTGTGCTGTATGTGGCCGGGGGGGAAGACACTGACAGTTCAAGGCCTTTGAGTCTGCAAGAAAACAGGGAGCTTGGTAGAAATGCATCTGCAAGCACTGGAATTATTAACATTTAAGTATGCTTACAAGACAGTATTAAATCAAAGTAAGCAAAAAAAAAAGAAGAAAAAAGGCTGAAGCAGTGCTGCGTAGTTGGATGCTCACATACACACTTTTATTCACTCATTTACAATTCATGTCAAGTCACTAGCACCAACACCTACCCTGCTGCTTGACCCCTGCTCTCTCTGCCTCTTGGAGAGGGAGAGACGGCATCAGAAGAACAAAAAGAAAGGAAGGAACCTCGGGGCCATTGCACATCTTTTATCTGACCTTCACGTGGAGTTGATCATCACGCAGACTGCCTTTGACAGATTTTTGACACCAGTGAAGAACATGTCTCAGCACTCATCTCAGAGCTGATGGTCAGAGTAAAACAAAGACTAGACAATGATACATCAACTGTGTTGCTTTATCATTGCTCTGTGCTGCCAGGACCAACAATGATAGTTGAAAAGATACGGAAAGAGTTCAGATATTTTTGTCGCAGACAGCATCAGCCGTTTATTCGAACGGATGTTTCAGAAAAGCATGTGTCTTGCACTGGGGAGACCACTATTCACGTTCTGTTTCCTGGCAGATTTATTATAACCATGACCACCTCAAACCTGTGTGCATTGATTTTTTTTGCCCCTTTACCACAGCACAACTAACTGTAAATCCTCAAATTCATTATAACATTTTAAAGTTCATGTAGTGGGGTAGAAAATAGATGCCTATTTACACATACAGCATGTACGGAGCAACACCAGTATTCGTTTGAAATTGTGTTTCACTGAAAACAGCTGCTGGAAATGATGCTGGTGAAAGCAGTGAGAGGGAAACTGAACAGTAAGGTTGTAAAACCAAAACAATCAGGGCGTTAATTCTCTGTGGGACTGTAGGGGACACCTTTCACATCATGCACAGCTTTTTCATCAATACAGAAATATTGATTAACTGCTTTAACTATGAAGTTTCATTTTCCTGAACCTAACCATAATGAACTTGAAACCTGACAGTTGAGCTCAAACCAACTTTATTTTCTGAAAAGTTTGTCAATCACAGGTTTACACCTTACAAAGGCATAACATGGTAATGTTCAGTTTTATAACCTGAAACCACATTGATTTCTGATTATTTTTTTCTTTGCCGTGTTCTGTGTTTGCTTTGATATGCAGTCAATATTTCAGTTTTTATTTTTCTCTGCAGCTTAGCAACAGAATCAAATTCACAAGCTTTCAGTCTTGAAGGGCTCGGGGTTTTGTTTAGTCTACAAAACAGCTTGTGTAACCTGCCACCTTGATTCTCTGGAAAGCTGCTGCTAGTTGGTAAAGCAACAGCGGAGAAACTGAATCATTCCGACAGTCTATCCCTCCAATCCTTCAAGGCAGTCTGCTGGTATGATGGATGAGAATTGAAAGGCAAATCAATAGAGATCACAGCTTAAATGAAGAGTGATTTTAATTGGCTTACTATTATTGACGCATGTCTCCTTCAGCTCCGGGGGCCACATTAGGGCCTGTGCTGTGGCTCCAGCAAGTGAAGATTTGCAGATACTCAGCTGTTTGCTGACTTAAATGACGACTAACGAGGGGTGACAATAGCAATTCAGATAAATGTTTATTAAGGGCATTTTTGCATGCCCACGTCTGCCTGTCCTGCGTTTATTTTCCGGTGCTGTTAAGAGGCTGACGAACACACTTGGGATGTCAAAGTCAGATTCTCATAAATCAAAATGTGTACTCCCAAGTTTTAAGTATGCTTCCCCTGTCTGCCTGTGGAAAAAAATAGAAAACACAAGTTGCCATCCATAACAGCTGCAATTTCCAAACATTTTAAAGGAAGCAGACAGAGAAATAAGTTGTTCCTGTTGAAATTAAGTGTAATATAAATCAAGGTTCAAACTGAAAACTGATTAACATTCCTCTAATGTGGTTTCTGGTATTGTTGGAGAAATATGCTGATGAAATCTCTTTTGCATAAAGATGTGGGAGCTCTCAAAAACATAACACGAGACAGAGAGAAGATGTAGAGTGCAATTTCAATTTTACATACTGTCTGATACTGCGGTAGATGTTTTAAAACTCATTGGCTAGTTTATAAATTTGCTAATGTTTATGGAACTGCAACTCAATTATTATAGTCTGTTGGAGAAACACAGTTTATTTACATGAGCTTTGAAACAAGCATATTCTAGCAAAATTTTGAGGACATTTACCCAATCCCATATACAGTAGGTCTGTTTCTTGCAACATGTTAATATTTTCCTTCAAACATGATGGTTCATTTGCCTCAAATTGTGCCTATTTTCTGCTAAACACCACACACCTCCTACGTTTACAAACATGAAAAGATAAATTTGCCTTTTAAGTCATCATTTCTGACATCCATGTACATAGGCTATATAAAATGAATCCAAGAAGGCTGAGTGCCAGGATTCCACCTCTTCTGAAATCTTCAGTAGAATTTGCAAACGCTGCACACGATTATGAAATAAGACCTGAAACAGAGCCTTTAACTTTTGATGCACGCACAGTCAGCAGTAGGGAATGCCTGCAAGATTAACAAGGAGGACCCCTCTCCTTATTGCATTAGGGCTGCCTGAACAGGCCGTTTTAATAATGCATATTCACTCATGCATATTCTCAGCGTTGTGTCAAGCACAGTGGAATTAAACAAGTTTATCATCTAAAAAATGACATGTTCCATATCAGCCTTTTTCACTGAGCAGCCAACGAATGGTGAGTCCGCTTTACGCCTATCACCAAGATACTGAAATAAGACTGCTATCAGCAGTCGTTGAGAATTTATAATTTCCTACTGGGCCAATATCTTGAGAGCTTAATAACTAAGGAACAGTTTTGATACTGGGGGAGGCTTTAGTGTTGGAACACTGGTCTTCTGAGGCTAAAGGGAATGAATGAATTTTCAGATCCACGTCACTGTCCTCATTATTAAATTGATATGTTGACATGACAATTGTTGGGTCTCTGTAAATAATATTACTATAGTACG
Organism: Micropterus dolomieu; assembly: GCF_021292245.1. Classification (NCBI taxonomy): domain Eukaryota; kingdom Metazoa; phylum Chordata; class Actinopteri; order Centrarchiformes; family Centrarchidae; genus Micropterus; species Micropterus dolomieu. The sequence continues at coordinate 12,667,252 of NC_060160.1, read as the reverse complement.
GTCTAGACCTGCTGTATATGAATAGTGCAATGAGAACTTGAATTGGCACTATATAAATAAAATTGAATGATAAAAACAGGCACCACAATGAATTACACAATGATTGCACTGACAAATACTGTTATCTGAAATGTCTATTAACAAAGAAGGGAAATGGAGGTGTGTTCTGTTACTACAGGTTTTGAAAGAGAATAAATCCATCCATCCATCGTCAACCGCTTATCCTGCGTACAGGGTCGCGGGGGGCTGGAGCCAATCCCAGCTGACATCGGGCAAAAGGGGGGGGTACACCCTGGACTGGTCACCAGTCCATCACAGGGTCACACATAGACAAACACTCACAAATTTTATCTGGTTTTTATTTTATTTTTTATGAACTACAAGGCAGAGTTTTTGCTTTTTATATTTATTAGGATAAAAATTTGAAAGGCCACAATTGTAGTTTAATGAAAAGGGGTCTTTCAGGAACAAAACAGACCTTAAATCATGTAGAAATAAAGGAATAGTATTACAAATAATATAATCTTCAGCTGTCGAAAGGTGGTCCAATTTTAACTACTGATTCTACTCACATATGGTGACTGGGAGTTTGACTGACTGTAATGGTCTAGTTCAGTGGCTCCCAAACTTTTCATCTTGGGGTCCCTGACTTCTTGTGAACCCTTTTCACTACTTGTGAGCAGTTCAACCACCCAATACATAGCAAATCCAACTTAAATGACAGAGAGTCAAATTGAGTCGTTTACATACAACAAGTCTAACTCTCAGTGTCCTCTCACTTTCAAGGTCTGTAGGAACAGAGGACTCAATTGGGGAGACTGAGACTGGAGTAGAAGCAAAAAACTATGGTTTATGGACTTACTCGAGAAATGTGCAAACATTATTTCCATTCTGAGAGTCTTTTAGAGCGGGAAAGTGCTGTGAGCTGGGCAGGCGGCAGAAGACAGAGTTCTTGTAGAACAATGCGTTCAAATTGAAAACTCCTCGCTATGGAACCAAGACGTTAAACACAGATGAGGAGTCAGGAACAGAACAAACAAGTGAAGCAAAAATGTACTTCTATTCAAGTTGAGGCTGTGCCACGCATACCACTGCTGTGAGTGGACACACACACACACACACACACACACACACAAACACATGAAGTACAAACAGGTGACAGACAAAAACACTAGGAAGGGGAAACGGGGGAAATGCAACTGCTGAGTGGCTGATACAGCCGGATCACGACACTTACACCCTATGGCAAAATACAGAGAGGCTGGTCACTGAGCTTGGATATGGCTTCCACTGTGGTATCGATGTAAATAACATCTCAGCGATGGCTTGAACTCATTCCAAAGGTGCAGCCAATAATTTCTCATGTCTGAGTGAGAACTTGTGTTTCATCTTCATGAGCATGTGTGGGAAAAACCGAAAATCAGAGGGAGTGATGTTCAGAGAGAGGAAGACTTATCTTCCTGCAGGATCATTACTATTGTTAAACCTCCTAAATCATCTCCAGTGAGCACAGCAGAACATAGCAGCCGGATGCAAGGCTGTGAGATTTCTTGTTTCATTTTTAATACCTACAGATCGGATCCATCCAGGATTGTGTTGCTGTAATCCCTTGGCTCAATATCCCCCATGTTCAATATGTTAATGTCTCCCACCAAATGAATCATTTGTCAGGCAGAGTTGGCAGATAGGCTTGCAACCATTTCAGAAAAGACAGATGTATCAACACTAGCTTTTTTTCAACAGTCGACTCAACATCAATACAACAATACATGCATGGATTTGTGCATCGAAAGAACAGAGAATGCATTATAAGCAGGACGAGGAAGTTATTCCAGATCATTTCATCCAGGCGTAAAACCATAAAACATGGTATACAGCAGAACATTACATTGTCACTACCCAGAAGGCTGAACATAAAGTCTTTTGTATGTTTGAATTGCCAGAATCATTCCCAACATGTTATTTTTTTCAGCCAGATAATGATCTACTTCTCAGTTCCACAGTGTCCTACTTAGCCTACTTATCTATGTTGCAGAGAAAAAAAAAACATTTGATGTGGAGGATGCTTCTCAGCCTTGCTAATGCTGCTCTGTCCTTGATTATTATCCTTATTCTCTAATAGCTTAAGGCCAATTTGCATTTCTATATGTGAGACACTTTATTGAGCCAAAACAACATGCGCATTTGTTGACTTGAATAATAGATAACATGTAAATGTGCAATGATGATGGTGATGACAGAGTTGAGGGAGAAATCCACCCAAATATCAAACCGATGTTTTGCAAAAATCGTTTTCAAGGAGAAGCAGACAAACGCTGTTCTCTGAAAACTGATTCAGGCCTCAGCATCTTAATATTGAATAACCCGTGAGCTATTATGATGTTTTTGTATACAACACATGATTTATTACTGCACCTTCTGTTGTACCATCAGAGCCTCAGAAAACTGTGTGCTGTTAGACAAACTCTCCTCAGCAAATTCAAACTTCTTTTGTTTCTTTTATTTTATAATAATCAACTGTTTCGAAGTGATGAGACTGATTCATTTGCAGGCTATTTTCTACCTGCAGCTGCTGGCAATATGACATTTTATCATTTTGGTTCACACATTCATTCAGTCATTTATACAAACACACCTCACAAGATTCAGGAAGATTTTATACACAGTCTACATCAATTTTTATTGTGTTAGTGGACATGTGCAATATATCATACATGCGTAAATGTCATGACAAAATTCCCACAAAGCCAGATGTTGTTTACTGTATCTATTGATGTTAGCAGGGTGTAGACTCGTCATGTGCTGGCTGGCAAACAAAGACAGCCTCCATAACTGACATTGAAAGTTTACAGTAATATTGAACGAGTTGAACATCAAAGCTGATTACCTCATGGCTTTTTATCCCGAGTATCAGCCGGATTCATGATGAGGTTTTGTTTATGCTGCAGAAGTTCAGACTTTGTAGTGTATGCTGCTTATAGTCAAAGGGATAGATATTAAGGGGAATACATTTGAATGTATTTCCATTAGAAGAAAACACTTATAAAATGCATATGTGCTGACCCACAGACGTCTTTGGATGGACTACCAAATCAGCTCTGTCGAATGTTTGGAGGACAGAAATTAAAGCTGCGTCGAGTGTTCCAGTCGGATGACTTGCAGCTCTTAGAAAACAAGCTTTCATGTGCTCAGGCTTTTGATGTAAGTAGCAGAGTCTGAGATTGGGCTTGGAGGATATCAGGCTGGCCTTCAGGGAAAGGGAGAGGAGGGAAATGAAAAGAAAGGTGTGGTGTGGGTGATGTTTATCTACGGTATGTAATTTTAAAAAACATTTCCATTTAAAAAAGTTATTAAAGATATCCCACTTTAGATCTTTAGCCAAAATGTTGAGATGTGTAGTTTATATACAAATCAAAACAATCTTCCTTCAAATATTAAAAAAAGTGTTAAAAACTCTGACAATCAAACACTCTTTGTGTTAAAAGTTAACGCTCACATTAGTATTCTTGCCAGCTTCTTTTTTTGGCTCTTCCCTTGATATAGACAATATCTCTAGGGCAGGGAAACAGTGAGAGCATCTCAAAAGCTTCAGAGAAAAAACACTTACGCCATGCCATCCTGTCTCTTCTCACCATATGTGCTGAGGGAAATACCTTATGTTAGCTGACCAAACAATTCGACCAAAAATTCTATTTTGTAGCTTTTGATCATATCATGGTCTTCCTGGGCAGACAGAGTTGTAAGTGTAAATTCAAACTAAGCAAACATGGATGAAAAGTGCTCAGAAAAAAGAATGTTTGAATATCTTCAATTCGCTTCTCAGTAAGCTACAGCCCCCCTTATGTTAGAGCAGATAAACATACTTGCAATGCATTCCTTACAATTTTGCTGTTGTGTTTTTGGAAAGATGGTGAAAAAGACCCCCCCTTCAATCTCTTTCATCACTCCTACTACAGCCTCATGTACACCTTCAAGGTGTGGAGAAATCCAAGGCTTGACACGCTAGCTGTGCCTAGTTATGGTTGCTAAGCCATGTTGGACAATAGCTGTTAGGGGGAGGGGTTTAGTGAACAGTCGATTCCATGACGTCTGGTCAAGAGCCATCTGCCGAGTCATACGATTGTTTGATTTACGATTGAAAGCCTCAGATCAGCCAGCAAATGAATAGAGATGTTTTTATCAAATTCCATTCTGCATTTGAAGGGTTCAGCAGGGTTACTATTTATCAAACTTTACAGAAGAGTTCTGCTGCTCTGACAGTGCAAGAAAAAAAAAGGTGTTTTACTACTGAAAATAATGCTAAAAAAGTTTAGACATTACCATTTTCATTTCTGCTTATCTGGGTAACCACCATGTTGTCGTACCTGTTGGGAGACGGGACAGAAAGGACCCAAATGCAACGCTCAGAGGGAAGGAGGTTTTATTGAGGGTTCACGGAGGGGGCTAGAGAAGAGGTGAGGGAGGAGAGGTGGACGCCGGGGGACGCGGGCAAGGAGGACCGAAGAGCAGGTGAGGCGCAGGTAAGGGAAAGGGAAACCAGGACACTCACCGTCAGCTGGGCTGTCTCCACAACAGTACCAAAATGACAAAATAAGGCAATTGTCAATTGTCCCAAAACCACTACCCAATACAACATACAACCACTGGAAAGCTCAACGTCATATCTGACCGTTCCTCAAAGTGACATGTACGAGCGTTGGCAAGTACCAGTCCAGCGACAGGCACACTGGACCTTGAGTACAATATGTGACGTTTAACACATGGTAAACATTGTGAAACAGTCATAGTTTGATTAGGTATAGGCAATAAAACTACTTGGTTAGGTTTAGGAAAAGAATGTGTTTTGAGTTAAAATAATTACATTACACAAGCACATGACAGAAGTCACCTATGGAATGTTGTTTAAGATTTAAGCAAGTCAACTTTGACGGACTTTGTCGCTCCGTATACTATGTCACCTGACTCCTGCCGTCACTAGAGGTCACGGCCTTACAAAAAATGTAAATATGGGCCGTAATATGCTGCTGCATAATTGACCAATAAGACTGTTTTTCTGGTGAGTTCAGGCTAGGGAAACAAAGTGCTTATAATCACAAATTGCATGTGAAACAGTTACCTACTATGACACCCCAGATACCACATCTGACACTTAATTTGCATAATAATGAACTGAACAACTAGGTAAATCCAGTCTATAGCCTATCAGCTCCAACATTAATTTTTCATCAATTTTGAAATATTACATTCCTAATCACAATATTGACTAATGTATCTTCCATCCATCAATGTAAATGGAATGCATAATTCTCTATCCAATTCAAAGCCACATGTATAAGACTGTTAAAATCTTGAACCAGGGGTCAAATCAGACTTTCAATGAACATATAGTATCTTAATTTCATTATGAAGCTCCATAATGCAATAATTGAATGAAAATGCCAATAGGAAGCCAAGTCTGAGGTTGGTCTGTAGCAAGCTTTGACCAATCAAGCCTAAAAGCATTACTACAACTATTTCTAAGTGATTTAGCTTTTTCTGTAGGTCAAGCGTTTTTCATTCTATCAGACTTTAAGCTACTTGAGCACTGAAGCAGAAAAAAAAAACACATCACAAAACTTTCAAATCAATCTTTAATGGCTTTTCTTGTTATTTTACATTCTCTTGCCCACACACAGCACCAATTTCAGGTTACTAGGTTGCTACAGGATCAACAGGAATGCTTTTATAATGTCCAGCCTCTGCTTATGACCCATCAATCTTTCCGAGAGAGAATGAAGGAATAACACATCTTTCAAAGTTTGAATTTCCCTTGTCTTGGCATCTCTATTAGTGACAGGAACAGGACTGGGAGAGCAGCCGTCTGGCTCTCTGACTTGAGGACACCCATATGCTGCTGTCATGTTCTCTGCTAATTAGGATTAATGGCAGCCATGACACTGCCTTCCTCCTTAGCCTCATGAAACCTTAGGATCCCACTTAACTTTCAGGTATGTCTCTATACCCCCACAAAAACAGAAAAAAGCCGTGTGTGGAGATTCAAGCCTTGTGGAGATTTCTAGACAGCTTTCTTTAAAGACTGACCAACACTTTGTTGTTTCTCAGGCCTTCAAACAGCGTTTGATGTTTCTTCAAGGTTTCCTGAAACCAATATGAGAGGTTTGCGATTAATTTCTTCTTCTAAAAAAACAAAACAAAAAAGAAAACAGCAGAAATTCAGGCCTTGATGTTGGCTGACATCCAGTGCGTTGAGCCAAGTGTTTGTTGTAAACTTTGTTAGTATAGGGCACGACTTTCTGGTTTCTCAATAATAAATGAGGTGGCGTTACTGCGCTGCATTCTCTGAAGGACAAATTAGAAAGCACAGGTTGAACAAGTGAATATAAAAAAACTAAAAAGAGCAGGTGTGACAAGGAGAACCAGAGTTAATAATTGCCGATTACTTCTCAACCAATCTAGATTGCAAAGACCGTCAGATTTCATTTGCTTTGCCCTTGATTAAAAAATAACACTTAAAACAAAACACTAATACCTAGAGCTTGTGTGGGCAAGATATTCTCTCACACCAATTTTCAACAAGGCCTTAGATCTACCTCATGAAAGGTGTGCTAGAGTTACCCTGTGAAATTAATTAAAGTTAACTCAAGGCTTTTAGAGTTTGAAATCTGACACCCTCTCAGCTCTCTTTTTAGGTGTCTGCGTGGGTTCTCTCCGGGAGCTCTGGCTTCCTCCCACCGTCCAAAGACATGCGGCCTAGGTTGATTCGTGACCCTAAATTGTCCTTAGGTGTGAGCGTGAGTGGTTGTGTTGTTGTTGTTGTGTCACCATGGACTGGCGGCCTGTCCAGGGTGTACCCCGCCTTTCGCCCAATGTCAGCTGGGATTGGCTCCAGCCCCCCGCGACCCTGTACGCAGGATAAGCGGTTGACGATGGATGGATGGATGGACTTTTTGGCCACTTGGGAGCAGCATAGCACACTGTGAACCTATTATTAGGTGCATTTGACTTCATGCAGTATGCTCACGCAGGTTGAAGTCATCTCGAACGCAACTATTGACTGCTCCTTATAACGGGTTAGCAAAAAGTTACCTATTTACACATTCAACACTGAGTCGTGTTTCCGATCACCTATTTACTCTCCTTTTATCTCTCACCAACCCCTTGAGGAACTATCTGGTTCCTTAGCTGCTAAATGCTCCATCAGCTAGTCGCTAACTTTGTCTGTTTGGTGCTGGGCATGTGGCGTATGGTCATTTTATCAGAGCTTTTTGTTGAGAACAGCTGCCTGCTCCTGCTGGAGGCAATATTGTTAATAAAACAGTAAGGTTATGGACTGTAGAACCAAACAATTAGCAAAAAGATGCTAAAAGTAGTAGTAGAGCTATGGGGAACAACTCCAAAGTGATAATTCTCTTGGGGTTTACCAGTGCGAGCAACCCCTTTCACATTACACTGTCAGTTGATCCATTGTTAACTTAAGAATATTTGGTGCAGCTTTAACAATGGGACATTCGAGTATAGGATCAGCTCACTCTGTATTCAGTATAAAGAGTAAAGACACACATTGCCTACTAACAGTTTGGATAAGTATACAAGTACCTTAGCCTGTGCTGAGAGTAATGTTAGCTTGTTGGATTGGAATTTCATGTGAGCCAAAGGATGATCACCATGCAGTAGAAGAAATACTCTGATATGGTTGCAGGAACAAGAACAAATTCGATGGACACCCTGATCAATTGTTATAAATGTCTGTGCATGCAGCAACAGCCCAAGTTAGTTGATCTTGGCAGCAGAGAAGGATGAACAGTCTACAATAAAATTATGCACACCAGTGGTTTCAGTTTGGAGGGAATGTTTCCTTTACATTTCCATTTTTATTGCTGTCCATTCCAGGTCATTTCATGCGCAAAGCAACATCAAGCCTAAACTAATTTGTTGGCTGCTGTTTCACATTCTAAACATTTCCATTAGCAGCCAAATCTATGCACATAATGAAATATTCCTCAAAATGTGAATTTATTGTATTTAATTTCACAACCCCAGATTCTAAATTTTCACCAGCACTGATGTAATATTAACTTCATCACTCTGCATCTAACTGTGACATCAGACCACTTTTGTTTATATGTATTTTTAAATTCTTCAGAATGGAAAATGCTGAAAGACACAAGCGAAGTTAAAAACATATTCCATGTCCATGGCAATGAAAACACAAGCAAGCTGGGACCCCAAAAGTCATAACAAAACATATTACGATGCAGCATTTATTCTGTCCTCTTTACTGGAAAGATATATTCCTTGCAGAAAGCCAAAGGCCCAAATGCGAATTGATGAATAACTCTAAATATTCAAGTAGTGAAACTGCTTTTTTTTTTTAAATGAGAAATGGGTGGCATGGCCTGGGTGAGTCACTTCTACAAAAAGACAGAGAGATAAGTCTTTATGCTTGCAGTTCAAACACAGAAAGCTTGTGTCCTTCCCTCTGGCTGAGGTGAAGTGAGAAAAGTATTGGAGGAAGAGGGAGGGATGGGATGGTTACAGTAGATGTCCCGGAGGATATTCACGTTTGATCAGCGTATCTATTACACACTACTGTCACTGACATGGATGTGGCGCATGTCAAGTGCAAGATAAGGAATTTCTGTATACTGTGAATGTGCATGATGAGGAAATGCAGTGTGTGTTTGTGAAAAGAATGTAAAAAAGTTGAAACACACATGCATAGAAACACGACTTGTGAACACACCCAGTATTTTTCTATTTCCACACATACACACAGTCTTGTCAACTGATGCCCATTCAGCTCACACACACTTGCGCCTTTGACTGGGCTGACACTGTACATTTTTATCACTGTTGTCTACATGTTAATTCACTCCTTTGTTATTATTTATGTATTTTCTCTTGTTATACAGCAGTCCCTGACTGTTTTGTGTTTTAAATTTCAATTAACACAAAAAACAAAAAACGTGTTCATTCACTCTACATGTTTGAATCTGCCTTTCTGCACAGCCAAAACGGACGAATCAGTTGACTTGTCACTACATGGGTGCTCACAGTGATGCACTGACACGCAATGATTTTAGTCTTTTGACAATTCCAATTAAGTTTATGCAAACAAGACGACAGAATCTCAACAATGTTGAAAAAGAAAGTAGGTACTACTTTGCACAATTCAGATATTAATGGAGAACAAGAAGATGCAGACAATAGCCTATATCACAGCAAATTCAACAACATGTAAATAATACTCTAATAATATTAAAGCAAGCAAACTACAGTTAATTATGGATTTTCACAGCAGCCATGTGGGAAATCGGATGATTGAACTGCTCAAATGAGACAACTGAATAATTTGTAACTCAACCAGTTCTGGATAAAATCAGGCTTAAAGCCTGGTCACATGAAAGTGGTACAGCAAACTTAATCTGTGCATCTTTGCTAAATATTTAGTTCTAGAAGCTTAGTGACGTAGTGACTTCACTCACAGCTGTAGCTGCTAACATGGTAGCCGACCAGGCTAGCACTAGTCAGTCCCAATAGTGCTCTAATCTTCAAGCTCTTTTCTCTTTACAGTTCTGTTTACTCCATGACATTTTGTTCATCATTGTTCATCACCATTTAGTTAAATTAAAAGTTACTGAAGATGGAAAATAAACTTATCCAAGCTAACAAGCTTGTTAATGGTATAATGGTAATTCCATTCCAGGTAATTTCATTCAAGGTCAGTTTGCGATAACCAGAATTTTGCCATTTTAAATGCTGGTGGGACCAGGCCTTTAATCCACACATTGTCTGCCCGACTTTATGCATTAAAACACAAGAGTTGCACACCTCTCTCTCTCTCTCTCCCTCTCTCTCTCTCTCCCACACACACACACATATATATGTATATATATATATACATATGCACACACAAAATCCTCACAAAAACATACCAGAGGAGACCCTCGCCCCTCATCACGGCCTCTGTCACAAATGTTTCTTGTAGTCAGGCTCTGTGTGACTCCCCTGAGTCGGTTGCCAGGCAACCGTGGCTGCATTAACATGCGCTGAAGAGAGGGAGCAGGGGATACCTCTTGCTTGTGGAGCAAAAGCAACCACGACAACGTCAGTGTGAGGCAACGGGTACCTTCACAGCATCTCTCTCTCTGTGTTATAGCCGTCTAGCGTTCACGCTCTGCTCAGTTAGTTAGGGATACACGCTCAACTGCTGGAGTGCAAGCCTATGTTCACTTCAGCAGGGGTGCCTTTTTTATTTTTTTTATTTTAGTATGAAACATTTAAAATCCAAGACATCAGCAAAACATGTTTTACATTACTGAGCAGTATAAAAGTTTGACAGAGGATGAGCCTTTAATAAGGGTTGATAATCTAGGCAGCAGAGACTGAAATCTCTTTTTTTGTAAGCTTTGCAGAATAAAGACAAAGGAGGATGGAAATATACACATGAAAGAGCTTTGTTACCCTCCCACCCCCATCTGCCCATCAACTGACTCCATTCTTCAACTTGACATCATCCTTCCACGCAGACAAGAAGAAGAAGAAGAAGAAGAAGAAGAGGAGGAGGAGGAGGAGGAGGAGGAGGAGGAGAAGAGAGAAGCAGAGGTAGGGAGGCAAACAAAACAGACAGAGAAAGAGGAGGACGGTGGGTGGGCAGCACAGTCTCAGCTCTCACAAGGCTAAGGAGTAGAAAGTGAAGGCAGCTAGAACTTGGCTACTAGTGAGATGAAATTCGGGGAGGAGACGCTGGAGCGCTGCAGGGTACAACATCCAACGAAAGCCCTAAAATTGGACTGCCTGGAAGACGAGTCATCCCTCTCTGGATCCTGTGCCTCTCCACAGTCGAAGGATGAGAGGGGTCGACTTTCACCTTAGTTGCCAGGGATGTCTGTGCACTACGGAAAGGCGTCCCCCTCCAGCATGTCCAATGCTATGTTATTCCTGATGCTTTGCAAGGTAGGTCTTTAAAGTACTGTCATCTCATCCCGCGTTCAGAGCTTTTCCATGACACTGGTCATCACGTGCAGAGCAGCTGTCAACAAATACTTAATGAATTTTTCACCATTTTTAAATGTCATGACAGCATGTAGCTATGAATTTTTAATGCATTATGATATATTCTTTATAGATGTGTGATATTTCCAGGCTCAGTTGTATTTTTATGAATCATTAATCAAGGTAGCAGAGACACCCTGAATGTTACCTTACAATCATGTGTATGTGTATCCATGCCATCCGTGTATCTTTTCTGCTTTACCCTGAGAGCTACTATTAGCTGTTGAGGTCATTTGTCCAGAACACACATCCACATGGCCCTCTGGGAGTTGCTCCTCATGCATGTTGTTAACTAGTTTAAATGCTTCTTATGTAGCCACAGGACAATCTTAAATGAAAGGCTTTCTTTAGCTTTTTGCATATGGAACAATTCACTTGTGACTCAACCAGTTGTTTTCTTAAGTGTAATGAAGTTAAATAAATTCAAAACAAGCTTCCGCGAACCTGTATTTGGAAAGACTTACAACCCTATCCTCTAATGGAAATGACTGCTTTTTGGGGGAATAATAGGCAATATGTAATAATCTTCTTTTCTGTCAAATTTAAACTCCACATCTGTCAATTTAAACTGTAACTTTCTGCATGTTTGAACTTTTCCGTTGGGTCTTGAGCAGGATGTTTTTGATCAATTAAAATTTTTTTTCCATCTTCCAAAATAGATCACTTTCCTTTCACTCACAGAACAGTGAGTACAAGTTATGGAAAATGGGTCAAATTCTTCTCATCACAAAAAACCTGTATAATCTCATCTTCTTCTAGTATTCTTTTTTTTTTTGTTTACGTACATATATGCGTTGTTGCTAGACAGTATGTTCTTGTATGTGATATGAGGTGGGCGTCAACCTGTCTATGTGTGTGTTTGTGTGTGTGTGTGTGTGTGTACATACACACTCGGGAGGGGTCGGGAGCTGCTTGCGTTAATTCCCTTTTATAACAATGCCAAAAGCGACTCTGCCTGCCAGATTCTGTTAGCATCTGGAGTCATTTGACATGCTCAGGATTATTCAAGTGGCAAAAGGTTTCACTCTCCACTGATCTGATCTGAGGATGTTAGCTTCTGTTCAGGTGTAGCAGGAGTGTCCGGATTTGTTGTCCCAGGTATGGCATCGCCCCCCTTTTCTCCCCCTCTCATTCTCTCTTTGTCTGTCCGTCTGCTCTTTTTTTTAATACAAATACGCTTCTGGCTGTTGCTGTACAAGTGAAGAGCCAGGTGTAAGCTTGCGCTGTAAGGGAATAACTCTCAAGGAGATGCTTTTCATTTTGAATGAGATATTGTTGATCCAGAGATGCTACATGTGTCTACATTTGAGTCCTGAGTGGCCCTGACAGCGACAGACCTGCTCATGATTAATCATGGAAGGAAAAGTTAAGGTTATTAGTGCTGGAATCGTTGGAAATTAGCTCTTGAATGACAACAGGAATCGATACTGAGATAACTAAATCCTCTGTACCTTAGAATAGCATACAGTCAAATGACTAATCAATAAGAGGTGGAGACGTGGAGACTGTGAACTGTATCTTGACTGAATTAATAATCCTTTCATTTGATACGTTTAAGCCACGCTATGTCAGTATATTTCAGTTCATTTGTAGCTTGTCCTTGATCATGACAGCTCTGATCCCTGCCACACCCTGAGAGTTAAACAGAGAGAGGGAGCAATAATGGGTGGATAATGATTTTGGCACATCGCAGGATGCCAGCGCTGGCTGCCACTTGAAACAGAACGCTCTCAATTAAACACTGGAGACGTTTGATGAGGAATCGCTGGAAGGCGCCCGGAAGGTTCGCTGTGTGACACAGAGCTGTACTCTGTGGTAAAGTGGTTTCCTCAGCACCCAGGTTTTGGAAGAGCCTAGACCCTCCTTCACCACCAACATCCCTCCTCCACCTCAGTGGTGGAGGAAGTGTTCAGATCCTTTAATTAACAGTACCAACACATTAATGTAAACATACTCTGTTACAAGTGGAATTCATGCATTCAAAATCTAGATCAAAGTAAAACCATTTGTTCTGCAGTACACATGACACTATTAGATCATTAGAACTGATGAATTGATGTGAAATTAGTATTTCAGTGTTGTAGCTGGTTGAAGTGGAGCTAAATTATATACAGTTTGGTAGGTTAATCCGGTGATTGCCAACCTACGCTGTCAAATCTGAGGGGTGGTGAGATGATTAACAGGAAAGGAAGAATAAACAAATTTCCGCTATACAAAAATGTGTTAATTTTTCAGATTTCTTTCTAGTCTTTGTTTCTTGTGAAAGAAGTATAAAGAAGCATAAAATGGAAGTACCTCAAAATTGTATGTAAGTACAGTAAATATCCTTTGTTACTTTCCATCACTGCTTTTCTTCTTATTCCTCCATCTCCCTGAATGTCCTCTGGCATATTTTTACTCCCTTTTCTTTTTCTCTGCTGAGCGCTTGTTTGTATCAGCAGCAAGCAGGTGTCTTCATGCATGATGGCACATCCAACGCGCCACACAAAGATCTCCATTCAGGTTGAGGGAACCCCTGTTTATAGTGCGCTCCAGGAGAGAGAAATCAAAGCCCACTGTTACAGATCAGAAGAGGAGGGCGCGCTTTAACACAGAAGCAGAGCATGATGAGGTTTTTATGTACGTCAAGAACACAGTGCGTGTTGATGACTGAACATTGCAGTCATTCAGAGTCACCGTGTGGGATGTTAGCCTTCCAGAATGGACAATCACTTTGATGCTCTTAACCTTATAAACAGGTCTGAACAAAAGGCCTTTAACGTTTACAGTACCAAAGACCTTTTATACAGACCTATAGGTAATCCATAAACACATGAGCGTTGCTCGATGGTGGTGCTTCTATTACTGACTTGAATTTTCTATGATTCCCATGTTTGACTCATAAAATCTAACATTTCTACTGCAGCACCTTGTGTTGAATATAAAATGACTTATTGTCATCAACTCAGTCAGTTTCATCTTCTTGTATCTCTTTGTAATCCATCCCCACAAGACATCACCTAGACTTTGATGAACTGTAACCGATTCCTGGCAGGTGATGATTTCTGCCAAGACCTTTTTCCTCTGCCAAACTGCCTGAGAACACAGTAAGTCAAAGAAAAGGGGGGAAGTGCTGCAGCTGTGACAAAAAAAATCTCAACTACATAAATTTCAATTACTGCAAAAGGACGCCTGCAAATCAGCCTTAATGATGTGGGCCTTGCAAAGGTTTATTGCTGTAAACACCTGTGTGAAGTCAGATTCATCATCAGGAAAAAGGAATATTTTGGAAGGCACGTTTTTGACTCAAATTTGTGATCACGTGATTGGACTTTTTCATTTTCAGATAGATTTTTCTGATGGATGATTGCCCTTCAGGTGAACACAGCACAGAGAGCACAGTGTAAACAGAAAGTAATACAGATGCCAAGGCAAATACATGCTGAATATAATTTGACTTTGTCAGAATATAATCTGACTGAGTATTAAATAATAGTTCTGGATTATTCACTTCCTCTCTGATAAAGTACATCAGTCTAAAAGGCATGATGTGTACCCAGGTAATACTCCAGGTAAAGACTTTTTGTAAACTCTTGCTGGAAGTCAGAAAAGTGTAGTTTATCCTGCATCTAAGCTTTTAACTAAGAAGAACAGTACCCTGTTAGAAGGTTTATTTTTAGTCTGCATCCTTTACTGTTGCTAGTCGGCGTATAAAATCCATTGACCCGCAAAAGGAGCGGTGTTCTCCTGAGAGGTGCTTGGAAGCCAACTTGCACAAGCTGCTGCGCCTGCAGGCTGAAAACATACAGCTAGTTTCTAATACTCCACCCTGGGCTACACAAATCAATGCACACACACTACTGAAAAGTCCCACAGTTGAAGAAATACTACAGCTGAATAGAGTCTGGTGCAGCAATTTCTGCTGTCTTTTTTCACTCAATGGGCCTCTAGAGTGCTGCCAAGGCTATTTTTCTGATGTCCAGCATGTCAATCAAGAGGAGAGTTGGTCTGTTTTTAAGACGTTAACTGTTATCATGGTTTAAAGCATTCATTCTGTTTTAACCAGGAGTTAAAAAAGTTACCTCATTAAGAATAAGCCAAAACTAACAAAACAGCATAGTTTGCATGTATTTTATGTAAAGTAAAAATCCAGCTTATACTGCTTACATCATACTTTATTACATATTCACAATACCTGAAAAATAGATGTAGTATGATATGCTGGTGTTCATATAAGTGTAAAACATGTATTATTTGTGTCACAGAGGTTGAAAAATGTGGCATTAACCATTTCTAAGAGAAAAGAAGATTATTCCTATTGTTATGAAAAACGTTGGCGGGAGTTTACTACCTGTCTGAGTTATTCAACCGTCCAAGTGCTTTTCATAGTTTATTCTCCCATTTGTAGTAAAAGAACAACAGTAAAAAAACATTTCGCCGAAAGTCTTCAGAATCCATACATACAGTGCCAAAAAAAACGTTGTAGTAAACCAGTCATGATTAATTCAAGCCATGACTTTGATTTAGATTGTGAAATGGCCAAAATTCCCCAATGCGGTCAAGGACGCATGAAAACTGGATCAAAGAAAAACATTATTTGACTGATTATGTATAAAGTGTTAACCCTGTGAATGAAAATTGCTTTAAATCACCCAGCAGTTTGATTCTTCATTTCACATTAATGAGACAATATGATCAACACCAGATTCTGAATCTCACATGTTCACTGACTTCCTTATTTCTGCATTTAAACTCAGGAGATGACCAAAGTTTAATGAAGGAACAAAGGAAACACATTTACTTCTGAAGGAAAATCTTCCCCATAGCCTTGAATAAACAAAGCCTTAGAGGAGTTTATAGAGAACCTGTTGCAACATGTAGAGAGCAGCAGTATAGACCCCAAACATTTACAGTTTGGTGTCTTCTAATGTGTGTGGGTTGGGGTGGTTATGGACACCCGCCGACTGCCGATCCTTTGTTATCAACTCACATGCCATTGTGTTTATCAGACAATGTGATTTGTAAATATTCTACAAGTAGCAGAATTTTACATTTAAATCAAGATGCCTAACAAAATAGGCCATGGAATTACAACATACTGACATACTTTAACTACTTTTCTGTCCTTCACACACAAACAGAAAAAGATTCCCAAATTTGGCAAAAAAGTAACAGGTATCACACAACCCTGCTGTTGTTTTTTCATCGTAAGCACTGAGTCTTAAATATGTTAATCTGTTCACTGGACCCGAACAGTTTTCTATATATTTTCTTGCATGTATGGATCACTAAAAAGATTTGGTATGCTCATTCCTGATAATTTAATGCAATCTTAATATAATCCATTTTACTTTCTCAGTATTTTCTTAAAACACATATTAGCATGATGATCAAATAGGAAAAAATAGCCCATTGTTAACTGCTTTTTAATTATTTTATTGCCTCTCCAACAGATAACTTTTATTTGAGTTTTATTGCTATTATCGCAGCCCACCATGCACTGTGCAGAGACAATCTTCAAAGGAAAAGTTAACCAGTTGCAGTAACTAACACATGGATTGTGTTTTTTTTCCCTCTCTTATCTGCTCACTCCAGATTGGTCTGAGACGAAAATTGCAGACTTTTCCAGGGAAAATGGTAAACACTCTCCACAGTGATGAGGAAAAGGGAATCCAAGACAAGGAAAGTAAGGAGGAGAGCATCTTGGCCATGTTGGGCATCATTGGGACCATTCTCAACTTGGTAGTCATCATCTTTGTCTACATCTACACCACCTTGTAAATCTCAAACTCTCATTGGACTTCATCAGTGGACAGATCAGAGCTCATCTTTGCCATCTGGCAGCTATAGTATATTGACTGATTTGGAGATGAAGACGGGGGGGACAAGGAAGAGGCCAAACTTCCCCTGTGGTGAACTGGATTTACGACTATGTGATTGCCACATGGCATCCATCTTGCATCACTTCAAACAACGAAGACTATGGGAAACTGGTTTGTTCCTCTTCCCTTTACAGATAGAATTATCCAGAATACCTGGTCACTTTTGACTTGTACATACATGCATGAAGCTAACAAGAGACGCTCAACGGAGGCTGCTTTTACCAACCCCAGGACAAGCAAGACTGCAGAGAGAGCGTGGAAAATATTTTTCAGATGCTCTTATTAACTGAAATATGGAAATGATCGGATTTGTTGACATGGGATAAAAGATGAAGATGTACAGAGAAGCTAAACACAGGTATCTGCATTGCTGTTATTATTTTTCTCAAAGATTCTCCAAGTAAAACACAAAGTACATCCATTTATATAAGATTTAAACAGACATTAGACACATTAAATAATTTATACTGTATTTCTCACTGTTTTCTGTAAAAGAAAAAAAAGACTTTGGATGGTGTTTTATTACTATATCAACTGAAAGTGGGTTACATCTACACAATTCTAAGTTGTTTAACGTGCATTTACTGACACAAATTGTGTCTTTAAATGCTATTAAGTCAGTCTGAAGTGCTGAAATGCTATCCAAAAATGGGTGCACTTGACTTTGTGCTTGACATGAAACGGAGGAAGATCAGAAAGATTAGTACAAAATGGCTTGATTATGCTTTATTATTTAAAATTTTAATGCATCACTTCAGGGTCATCAACACTGAAATAAGATCCATTTGTGAGGAAATTTTTTTTTTTTTTTCTTCGGCTAGATGGAGCAATTTAGGTTGACATTGAGTTCCACTATGAATTTTAGCCTGCAGGAACATACCAACATCCACATTTACGGATACATGCGACATGATCACAATGTAACCTGTCCATCCACATGTGTACATAGAATAACTGAGCTTGACTGCTTAGGATAGTCTGCATTTGTCAGCATCGATCTCAGTTTATACATAATTGATTCAAACATAGACTTGTGCTTAATGACTGTATGCCTTAAAACATGAGGAAATGGCTATTTCCATGATGTACGAAATGATCAGGTTATTACTACTTTGTGAAAGGTTTCACTTATTGTATAAATGTATAATTCAATATCATATTGTTTTTATTGATGAAGTCATTTATTGGGTAATTTTATAAAAGTACCTTGCTTTTGTCTTTACCAACATGCAAAACTTTCAAGTAATTATATTGTGACTCCGTGAAATGTGGAATTTGAGTTATTTCCAGATCTGGGCCAACTTTGTCTTCATTTTTATCCTTTAGTGAAAGACGGGTGTGGGTGTTGGACAACACTGAACAGTACATTGTGAAATTTACATAATCACAGGAATTTAGTAACTTTTGGTATGTTTCTCTTTGATTGACTGAACTGACACTGTGTCATTTGTCCTAAATATTTCACACTTCATCTGTCAGGGAGATGAAACAGGGTCAAACATAGGCTAAATATTATTTGACCCAAAACTGGAAATAAGTCAACATTTTTGTACTTGAGGGTAAAACATGAGCAGAAGCTGTGTCAAAAATAATTTCTATATTTATAGGTTGGTCAGAATCTGGGCCAGTATGTTTCAGCTTGCACAAACTGAACCAGGTTGAGTCAGTGACTGAAATACTTAATGACTAATTCCCTGTAACAATCTTCTCAGGTACTGAGAATTACAGATCATTTTCATTAAATTGCATTAAGAAGTAGTTAAACATTTTGGGAAATACGCTGCTTGTCCTACAACCTTACGTTGATGACAAGACACCAGGAAGTCATTGCGCTCAGCCAATGAATAGTCACATAACCCCCTGTAAAAGTATCCTGTTGATTTAAGTGAGTTTTAGAAGCACTAGTAGGTGCATTTTGTATAGACGCTATTTCCCTGTTTCCAGTTTTTATGCTAAGCTAATCATCTCCTCGCTGTAGCTTCATATTTGATGGACAGATATGAGAGTGATATTGATCTTTTCATCTAATGCTCAGCAAGAAAGCGAATAAGCGTATTTTGCAAAATGTCAAACTATTCTTTAAAAAAAAAGAAGCTGTAAGACATGAGTAAAGGCCTATAAATAATGTTGTACAGTGTTTAGGGAATGTATGGCTATAGAAAACAGGCTATAGTATCTGTAAACTATTACGTTTGTGTTTGTCAGTTACCAACCTCATGGTTTCAGAAAGTGCCTGAGATCAGTGTCTCAACCTTACAAGTCGAGAGGTGAAGGAAAGGAAAACACACACCGGTATCTTCATAAGGCCAGCTGTCACACAACCAGGAGAGTGGAAGATGTTTGCAGGAAAAAATGTTTCCCGGTCCACTCCTCTGCATTCATATGGGACTGGATTTCTACTACATGGCTTAGTTAATAAAGTCAGCCATTTTTGTCTTGGGTGAGGTGCTCCTATCTGTTTAACAGAATAAGGAAAATTGAAAGCACATGGACAGGTCTTACGAATGTATTCATATTTGATGTAACAGTTGATTATTCCTGTTAAACTTATTGTTTACTTTACCTAAAGCTATGTAATCTGAACATATTCTTATGTTTTATTTGTGTGTATGCTAAATCTATTTAAACTCATTGAATAGTCTCTTGTGACAAATGGAAGGGTTAAAAGTTTTTTCAGCCTGCAGTTTGGTTAAAAATCATTCAATAAATACATCTTGAAATTGATTTCATTGGGATGTGTTGTCTTAGTGTGTAGGAATGGAGATCAATGGTAATAAATTCAGTTTTATGTAACCCAACCCTAGCACTGTGCACATTCGCTACATTCGTTAAATACAATATACATCAGTTTTGAAAGACCCTTTCAGCATCATAAATTAAACGTTTAGCGCCAACTGTTCACTCAATAGCACTGAAACCATTGAAAATCTAAATTCTCAGCTGTGTGAGATTACAACAGAGACTTTAAGAAGAAGATGGAGGATGAAACCAAACCTCGAAGAGTCCACAGCATTACATCCTGTGAGACATATTTCTCTGTCTGGCTGCAAATCGAACTGAAGGATGGGGAAAAACGGTCGAAGCACAAAGCTAGCAGGACAAAGAGACAGACACCATATCGCTCTAAACAAATTTATATTCATTCCATCTCCTTTGGGTTTGTATCTTTTAGGTCATATATGTGTCAGAATAATTTCCCACTCCATTAAGAGCGATGTTTGGCTGGTAACATACTGGAACAATCCTGTTGGAGGAGAAAAAAATGAGACTAAAAGCAGCTTGACTCCAGTTTTTCTTTAAATATAATAGATTAGGCAATGGACCAAGAAAACTGTGTTGTTTGAGGAACCGCAGCTGCTTAAATTCACACATGCCCAGAGGCCTGCTTTAAGCTATTGTTTCACCTGAATCCAGGAGCCAGCCAGCGCAGCCTTCAAAATCATTCCCTCCTTTGGAGCTGAAAGATGCCTTGTGAACAATGTGCAGGAGATTGTGGCGCATCGCAGATGGATGATTCAACCCAGCAGATTGTCCGTGCAGACGTTCCATCTCTATCTAGCTGAGCTGACATCGTTTTGATGGTTTCACAGAAAAGCTGTGGGGGTGATTAATCCATCTACCACACAAGCCACACCAAATCAACGAGACATATTCATGGCTGACGACGTCAGGCTGCTTCTGTTGTTATTCAAAGGCCGTTCAACCTGTGGCAACAGCACACATTAAAATGTAATGCCACCTTTCAAAGCACAGTTTCCAGTAGGACACAAACTCACTGGCTTTATTTTGTTCTATAATCATATCAACAGAGTACAGATTATTTCATTTCAAAACAAAATCCTTCATGCATGATCACACCCAATGTGAAAATAATTCAACTCGACTGGGAAAAGGGTCAAATGTGTAATCTGTTTTTGGCAATAACAATTTTTGCTGTAATTAAATCAGAGCAGTGTGTCGAGAGTGAGAATCTATACGAGAACTTGATAGCATTTGCTTTCTTTTAAAACACTACCTACAGCTACTTTATCACTCAAAAAAACACCAGAACATATGAAAGATGGAAAATAAAGTGTAATGTGCTTTCACAGCTGCAGCTTTACACTATATAAGCTAAAAAGCAGAGAGAAGAGAGCTGATCCAGGATGAGCTTATCTGATGTTCACCGCTGCGGTACTTCTGATGCCTCTCAGCTGTATCAGGTGATCAGCCTCTCTCTCTCTTGTTTTTTTTGTCAACATAAAACACAACAAAAACAGTAGCAAAAAATATAAAACATTACAGTGTTACATAATCCAAAGCCAGTTTGGGTAGCAGGGTACTGAATGTTATTTAGATGCCATTTTTATCTGTTTGACGTTGCTTTAACCATTTTACAGCTACATACCTGTTATAAAGTAAGTTGATCCTTCTTTTTGCGAAATTACGAAAAGAATAGTTCAGCATTTTGGGAAATATGTGTGTTCACTTTTTTTTGCCAAGACAGGGCTAGCTGTTTCCCCCTGTTTCCACTTTTTATGCTAAGCAAACTTCTGGACCAATGGTTTGTGTTCTCTGCGATAACTAGTCATGGACAATAACCTATTTCCAGCAGTGACAGTGGAGTTACCAAAAAAACTCAAGTACTGAAGTTTATGCTCAGAATTTATTCCTCAATAGACCAGTATGCGCTTGTTTTTTTCGACTGGAAAAAACCCATTGCCTTGCTTTTAATATCACTGTCACTGTTGTTTTCTTTTCCTAGACAATTATAGGGCCAACAGCTGGATGTACACAATTGCACAACTCTGGGGTTGTCAAATGGAATTCTGGGAAATGTCGGAAATGACCAACTGAAGCTGAAGTAAAGTTAAAGGGAGAGGGGAGACAGCATGAAGGTCAAATATAACACTTAATCATCAAATACCTCCTGGAATATACTGAACACTGCAGAGATGGGGCTTCTAGGGATGGAATCTCAGTTGGGGTTGACATATCTTGGTCCTCTGACACGCTCAGATATAAGCTGAGAAAAGAGATTAATAATATTGATCTCAAATAACCTTCTGTGCAGGTGAAGTTCAAAAGCTTGAAATCAGAAAACAAAGCACCACTTTTTATACCTAACCAGGTCAGAGTTCACTCTGGGGTATCGATGTCGTGACTTCCCTGAATCCAAAGTCATCCGTCAATTAGAGATATGAGAAGATTTCCCCAACAAATGTGTCCTATATAGATTTCCTGTCACAAAGGGTGCACATATCCAGCTGCCTTTCTTCACATTTATTCATGCAGAGAAATAAATCCTGTGATCAAAATCGGGGAACAGGCTTGAAAGCCATGACAAATCCTGTTATAAATGTAAAACTTGAGAGAGGAAAGTATGAAACTGTCAGGTTCAGCTTGACTGTTAGAGATTACAAATCTTTATTTGCATGGGAAATGTTTTTGGTAGTGTTACTCTGAAGATGAACCTGTTGGCCATGATGGCTGATCACAAATGCTTGGGGACCTCAGAGGAAATGTTATTGCACAGGTGAGGTGAATAGGATTAGCTTAAGGTTAATTTAGTTTGGACTTATTTTGGGCCAAATTCTAAATTTTATTTGTTTCACTGCAGTGATAGTGCTGCTACATTTGTGTTCTCCCCTGGGCATGGATTTTTGATACTGACTGACAATATCAGTACTGAAACTTGTAACTTGTGTAATATCTAGTGTGGACAGCCTAAAAATAGTTCATAATAGCGCTTCAGTAACAACTAATTGACCAGCTTTGAGGGCCGGCATTGTTAGCTTAGCTTAGCTAACAATGCTATTGTTATATACATATGCAATTGTTAGCTTAGCTCTGTGGTTTGAGTACTCTATCATAAATCTGTATGTTAGTTGGCAAGCTAGGCTAACTTCCTCTTACCAAGTAGTAGTTAACCTAGCTTGCTAATTCAAATCGTTAAGTACAGTTCTGTGCTGACTCAGGGTTTCTACATTCAGTCTGTTGCTGGTTCAGTCCATATCTGCCTTCAAGGAATCTTAAGGTTAAAAGTTCATCGTAGGTCGTTGAATAACCTTTTAATAAGAACGTAACTGCAATGGTGATTCAGTGTAGTAAATATAGTATATTTGAAGATTCATTATTAAAGAATTGTTTGTACAAATACTGAACATGTACACGAGTCCTCCCAAATGTTCAGTGTTGTGAAGGGACACAACTTAAATCACTAACAATAACCAACAATATGTGGGCTTATATAACATGAAAAACGTCTTGTATCAACATCATCAGGGCTATGACATGTTCCAGTAAGTAGTAAATTTCCTAGATGTCATCCCCAGGTTGCCATAAGAAACATCCACCCACAGGCCTGAAGCTTGCATGCAGTTTCCAGAACTATGTCCAGTTTTATGCTCTTTTGAAAAAAATATAAATATCACTATAATTAGTATTTCCTTACACAAAATGTGTGGAGTTTTAAAAGTTAAAAAAAATGTACCTTTCTCCCATTTTGGCACAATTTGAAAATCTCAAAGCTAAAACCTGACCAGCAGAGAGTAATGACAAAACACTCAACAGAACCAAACTGTTCCCGTATCATTATGCTTGTATAAAAATCATAAAACACATGCAAACGACACACCTACACATCCATCTCCTCTTTACCTAAAACACACACTCAAACACACACACTCTCACGCTGCTTTATTAGCGGTAGGAGAGGAAGAGAAAGTTGTTAGAAGCAGAAGACGCTTCAGTGCAGCTTGCATTTAGGACACAAGCCAAGAATGCTCAGTTGACAGAGCAAACGTGCTTTGTAGTCATCTTTATCTTAGAAAGTGGGTCATCATTATCAACACAGTGAATGGAATTTAAAACGGTACGAACCTCTGTTTGGTAAACTTAAGACACTAAACTATATTTGTAATCTCCAAGTGTAGATATCTTGATTTTTAGAAACAGTTATTTGCTAATTCCAGCCACAAATTATGAAAATACGTAGTAGTGAAATCATTATGGCATTAAATTAGCAAACCGTAATCACAAAATAAAATATTTTCCTTAAAAAGAGGTTAAACATCTGTGTTCAGGGTAAACTGACCTTGACTTTAATGCATTCTGCTCCATTCAGGTGTTGAAATCACGAAGAAAGAAAACAGTTTGCATTAATTTCAATGCAGCTCTTTGACCACAGTTGATGTGCTGACAGTGATTAATTATGTTAATATATACTTAGGGTCTGGTGTTACAGAACAGCATGATTAAGTAGCTCTCTTGTCAACTGTCAGCCAACTTTTGCTTTTTAAATCCAAGCTGATCTCCCTAAGTATGGCGTTATCCGACTGGAAAGTCTTACAGTGAGATGAAAGATTTTCGCTTGTGGTTTGGAAAACACGCTGTGTCTGAGCTTACTGTGCTGCAAGTTTTAGGGTTTATACTTAGAGAACATACAATGTATGTCATTGTTTATAAGCTAATAATCAATCACAACTAATAAAATATATAAAATCTGACTTCACTGAGTCATGTCATTGAATGACTTTACTGGCAAAGGATATGCAGGACAAACTTTGGAGTAAAGACAAAGAAATGGATGCCTGCATGGGAAAGGACAGATCACAGCAAGCAGTTTTTTTAATGGGCAGAGGAAAAGTGGAGGGGCAGCTGTGAAGTCTCAAGCTGAGAGTGGGCGACTCAGCTCTCAGAATCTGTCACTGTTGTCTAAACAAAGACTGCTGAGCTGATCGATAGAGTGCAGAGCATGGGGCTTCTGTAAAACTGACTATTAGGGTGAAATGTCTGTTTATGAGCACAGCGTGTATGATAAAGTACTGATTCAAATAAAACCTTTGCTTTGTTTTGCATTGGAACTCTAGCATTAAATGGCAAAGACTGCTGTTCAGAAATTACAAGATAGATTTGATCTGGTGTGAAATCAATGCTCCTTAACTACTTAGACTGTAGTGGATAAGCTCAGCAGAATGGGTTTTGCTCTTACTGTACTTCTCACTTTGAGTCTGATTTGTACCCAGAGGAGAGGAATGGATGGCTCCCTGGCCAAATGATTAATACCGGGTAGACGGGAGGTTTAAGCAGAAAAAAGCCCCCGACCAGACACAGTCGTATTCAAGGGCTGAAACACCTCAGTGCACTTCAATCAGTCCAGTTGTTGAGGTGGCACACATGCCGTGAGCTTGCTGAATGTACATTCACTCATTCCTGCTGTTTGAAGCACATCTCTGGTACATCCAAAGAGCATCTTATGTTTATATGATTTCTGCACTGGTACAGAAAATGGAGGACAACATATGTGCACACTTACGATATGAGTACTGTATTTAGTTTGGGGAAACAATTTGGTTTTTCAAAACAACACATAGTAATAGAATTCATTACAATATAAATATATTATCACTATGAAATCACTTAGTCCCACTTTATAAAGGCACGCTCTATATAGGGTGTATAAGTTGTATGACCGATAACAGCCAATAAATCATTTCCTATTGCTTTATAGATAAAGATTAATGCAAACTTTACAGTTGCCAAATTGTGAAAAATTTCTCGGGTGGTGTTTTGTCAAACTGGAGGAGGATAATGTGAGATTTATTTTTTACAACCTGGCGCCCCTAAAGTTGATCTTAGCTTACAATTGTATTATAAAGCATTATTAATAATGTATTAACAGCCATTGGTTACAACTCATAAACCCTTTATAAAGGGTGAGTTGTGTATGTATGTAGAAGGTTTTATAAACCAAAGAGATCAAGTGATTTTCTTTACTCACATTGGTTCATGCAGTATGATGCTTTAATGAAAATGAAAACTGAATTTGAATGACAACACAGGAATAAATTGCCTTGAAAAATGACAGAAATCCATACTATGGTGCACATAACAATGACACAGGCTGATGTAAGTCTTACTTGAAGTGCTGGTAACACTCTTCCTACAGAAGGATGAGTTACATAAGAAAGTGAACCATGTTTCGACTCGTAAATGCGGTAAAATCAGCACAGTGTGCGTCAGCATAGAATATGTCAAAACCAAAATCATATGATTTGTATTGAAATTTCATGGCTTTTCTAATGGCAGTGAGAGGGACACAGGGCTAATAAACTCACAACAAAAAGCCACAACAGTTCATACTCACCAGCCACAGTTAAGGTAAAAAAAAAAACTGTCAACTTTATTCTGTTATGTTCATGTCAGCTAAGTTGCAAATAATTGTCATGTAACCTGGCTAAATGTAAGACTAAAGAATAGTTACAACTGAAAATACTTACCATAGAAGATAAAAAGAAAATCTCTCCATGGGTCTAAATAGTTTGAAATACATAGAAAACAATACCATATTGATGTGTTAGACCGTGGCTTATTATCATCAATACTTTATCAGTGCTTGCAATAAAGGAGTCCCATCATCAGGTGTTTGAGCAGCAGCAGCAGCAGTCCAGTACAGCTTTGGCACACTGTCACATTTTAATGGGGTCACTATCATCACAGTTGCTGTCTGCTTGTTGGACTAGCACCTTCCTCTGTCAGGCTGAAAACACAGAGCTACCATTGCTTTGTACAACATTAAACCGTGCTGAAAGGACAGGCAAAGGATACAGAAGCAGACAAAACAAGCATGCAGATGACTGCCAAGGAACAGAGGGGATGTCTTCATTTGAGCCGCCAGAGTAATTTCACAGCTCCAAAGACAAGTCTGCTCTAACGAGGAGAGGAGCGAGATCAGAGAGAAGACACACACTGCCCTCTGCTGATAGATACTGAGAGGGTGAAGCAAAAGAGTATTTCAGGGCATTCTTCACTTGCATAAGATGCATATCAAAAGCTGTTCTAACTGAATATGCTAATTTGATTCAGTGTATTCAATACATTAATTAAGGATCAGTTTAATCAATACAAAAGTCATTAATCAACTACAAAAGAATAAATCATTATGTCATTGTACAACAACACCACCAGCACAAACAAATGCCTCTAAAATAAAACATATTCTCAACATAAGATAGAAAACCAGCCATTTGCTGTATAGTTTTGAGGTTGGTTTGCATTAGATTGTCATATTTCACCCCTGTCATATGCAGCTATGAGGTCATCCTGACATGTCACTGTGGTCTGCTAAAATATGCGACCCAGCCAAAATCTGTTAGTTACTGACATCTAGCTGACACAGAAGGTAGTATCCAGACAAAAATGTTTTTCCATCATTGACTGAAATTGTCAAAAGATACAACATGACAGGCACCATGTGAAGTAAATAATATTTTTGTTGCTTGAGAATTTGGTGACTTACCTCACTGATTATATATAGAGCTTAAAAAGTGTGACTTTGCTGCTACTGATCTGCATTCAGTCCCTTACATATGGTGTCCACTCCACTTGGCATTGAGTACATTGAAATTCAACAGGGTGAGTGTTTGATTTAAACAGGTACTCAGAACAAAGTCTCATCTCTGACTCTCAGTAAAATTAAAGTTCAGGCAGAAATTTGAAAAATGACACAAACACACTATAATGGCAGCTGTTTCTGTCGACTAGGATGTGGGGAAAACCTTTTTGACAAGGTCAATTCTCTACACAGCATTGTTTAACACTAAACCAATAGTGAGGAGAGTGTGGTTGTCCATCTTGCAAGCGATCATGTCAAGACACTGGCTTACTCAGCTGCCCCCCCTGCTGAACCCATTCTGCAGGTAATCAGTTTTTTTTTAATCCACAATCATAAGACTCAGCGACTCACACAGAAACCAGGGAATAGTGCAATGAGTGTGGACAGAGTTTGAGCGGAGCCTGCACTTCATTGATTTAGTGAGTTATTTGAAGAACCAACCTAAGTGTTCAGACTCTGAGGGGATAGAAGACATGTTGCATTTATGCAAAGCCCAGTTAAGCTGCTATACAGACTAACACACGTGTTAAAACACCATCTAACAGACAGTTCTTAAGTTAATACCCCTTAATGCTTTGCAGGGTACAAATGAAAAATGAAGACATCAAACATTCACGAGCTCCGGCATTAAAGAGATTTACACATTAACACAGACAGTAAATATGTCATCAATACCGACTGCGTAACACCTGACCAATTTCTTAATGAGGCTACGAATGCACGTGACCTTGTAGTCATCCCACTTTGTCTTTAAATGTCTAGAGTCCAACATGAAGTACGACCTTTGGAGTCGGTAATTTTCAAGTGTCCAAGTGTTCATTTGACTCTACTGACAAAATTGGAGGAGACAATTATTCCATTAGCTTGGGCTGAGAATGTGTCACCTTCTGGGGATGAACGACTAATGTATTGCATCTTCTTGTATACATGAATAATTCATAATCATTAATAATTACACCCATTGCACAACCTTCCTATCCAACGCTCGAAAAGAAACCACATAAGTATACATTTAATCTCAGACAATGTGCTGTTATGTGGATTTGTAAGCAGAACTTAAAGAGGTGGTATTATGGTTTTTGGCTTTTCCCCTCTCCTTTATTGAGTTATATATCTTTTTTGTGCATATATGAGGTTTGCAAAGTGAAAAAGCCCAAAGTCCACCCCAAAGGGAGTTCCCATCTCCCACGCCCTGAACTTTAGAAAATTAAACCATGTAAACCTGTTCTGGTATAACCCCTAAATAAGATTTTGAACCTGAAAATGAGCATAATACCACCTCTTTAAAACAAACCAGGAATAACAAAGTTGTCTTTTTAGGAAACGTTTTGCCACTTCTTTGTAGTATCCCGATACTTCAGAGAAGTGGCAAAACCTTTTGATATCCTGTTTTCCTTTTTGGAGAAATCTTTGGAGCAAAGCATTACTCAATGATGTTTTTTCACTTGGAACTGCTCTAAATGTCTTGTCTATTAATCAGTTTCAGTTTCTCTAGGAAGTATTTGCTTGGCCATCTTGGTCACTATTGCAGTTCTTCTTCTGTCCAAACGAAACTCTATTTCTCCCAGGAAAAGGTCTAGTGGACATGGATGATTGAGGAGAAAAGTAAAGGTTTTTATGAAATTGATCAGAATGTTAGTTAGAATTTAATTTTTTTTTGTGATTATCAACACTTATCTTCCCAAGTATCAAAATTGTGCTTTGTTTACTGCTGCATAAAGTCACTAAGCACTTTTTACATCATTACATTTAGCTGACGCTTTTATCCAAAGCAACTTACAATTGCTATTCATGTCAGAGGTCACATGCCTTTGGAGCAACTAGGGGTTAAGTGTCTGGCTCAGGGACACAACAATGGATGGGTCACAGAATGAACCTGGGTCTCTCACACCAAAGGCATGTGTCTCATCCATTACGCCATCACCTCACCTCAAAGAGGGTGCTCTTGACAGCTCAGAATATGCTTTCACTAAAATCAAGTTGAGCGATAAGCCAGAGTCCTACAAGGTATTAATTGCGCTGTAAATGAAAAAAAATCTGTATCATTATTTTGTATTTAAAAAAAATAAAAATAATGAGCCATAAAACTAAATACTGAATACATCTGTGGTGATGATGATGCAGTTCACTACTTCAAATTTGTACATTAGACTTACAGATATAGTATCTGATAGAATTGGGAAAGTGATTAAAGCTACAAAAAATATTGCTAAAGTGCTAACTACTGGATGCACTTTGTGGTTACTCAAAGCTTTATCTAACCAGCTAGATAAAGCTACCATTTGAAATGACAGCATGATGTCTGAGCTCAGTTACTTGACTGTATGACATTGGTCTCCATCTTTATCCCTCAATGCTGTGTCTCACGCTGCACGTCTCCCTTGCTTTAGGGAATACCAGTGGAGGAGTGGTTGTTATGTTTGTGTCTCTGTGTGTGTGTGTTTGTGTGAACAGATAAGGTTGATGACCTTTTCAGAGCTCTATCATTTAATAAAGACTGACAGCCTTTTAGAGACCACTTACCATTCATCTGCTCTACAAGATTAGGCCCTCCAGTGAGACTACGCAGTGATCGAATCATTGTCCCCAGACAGCACAGTGACAGTAAAGACAACACAAAATCCATATTTCAGTGATGAGGATTTTTATTTTAGGAATTCTGGCAGCAACATGCAACAGCCCTCTATTCAATCCATTTCTTTACCTTTAACGACGCAGGGTCATAGAGCGCTGGGCTAATGCATTTGGCAAGAGGTGAAGTACATTCTGGACAGGTCCAGGACCAGTCTTCAAGAGGGCTAACGCACGTGAGCGGTGTCCCATTTCAGTGCCTGAACCTGGACCTGCTCTCCAAGTGAGACATCCACTCCCACAGAGACCAAAACTAATGGTGCATCCAGACAGCTCTAAACTTGCAAGTCAGGTATCTCAAAGTTATAAATACCACTAAGAAGCTGGGTCAAGTTTCATGCTCCCTGGTTTTACAGTATAAGTTGTAACAAGTTTGAAAATTTGCCTATCTGTACCTCTAAATCTCACCAATTGCCACAATGTATATTAATTAATCTGTACACAAACTAACAGATTTTAATTTAGGTGAAAACATGCTGTCACTATGTCTTGTTTTCCAAGAGGTTGCCACGCCCCAGTTCTGGGCAAATGGATATGTTGGTCACCAAGGAATGACCACACCATGTAACTTCTCAACTTTCTTAACCTACTTATCTAACTCTCAGCAAAAGTTAACACACAAAATCCACACAGAAAGCTTTGAACCAACAACCGTCATACGAAGCAACAGGGTTGCTAAAACATGAATACCTGAACAGACTTCCAGCGTATACAAAAAGAACAAGAAACTGGATTCCGGGGAAAAAAAATGTTAAAGGTTAGGCTATGTTTCATTTCACTTTCCAAAAATAAGTACATTTCACTAGTGCAACAAGACAAGACAGATTTTACATGACTAACCCACTACCACACACACACACACACACACACACACACACACACACACACACCAGTGAGACAGGTTCACCGTGAGTGCTTAGTCACACTCATCCGGTGACATGTTTCATGCACCGCTGCAGCAAACACGAGAAGTGCATACCGGAAACAGGCCGACAAGGATAAAAGCAAGAACACCAGCATGGCGCACGCAACCGCTCCGTTCGTCTGAGGCATACTCTTATCCACCCGGCTACATGTTTGTTATATTAAATATGAAGAATTACACACCCTTACACAAGCCACACTGCTTCTCAATCTCACATTTGAAGTGAAAAAAAATCCTCTCCTTTTACATGTTTTCCCCTGCTTGAGAGAGAAAAAAACTCATGGAGGAATAGGAGTCCTTTCTCCCCACCATCGACTTTTGCAGTATGTTGATAGCGAGATGAGGGATAAATTGATGAAGTTCCACTTGGATGAATAAATTAGTGTACCAGAATACATTTACATCTAGATGAGATTACAGTCCTGACATACAAGCTCATTACTGGCCTCTGCTGCTTCCTCCAGACGTCATCATCCAATTGCATACTAACTCATTCAGCCGGGTTGCTGCTGTGACTGTGAGAACAATAGGTACTGTAACTGACTGATTGATGTGATAAATCAGAGGGAGGGGACACGGAGGTACCAACAACCACATATTATGGAAGTCTAGTTTTAGTTACTGCACCAAAGAGACCCCGAGATGCAAATACATATATCTCAGCATTTGAGGTTTAAGGATTTGTAATTAAAGGCTAAATAGGACAGCTTCTGCCCACTAACATCATCAGAAGAAAATCCTCCTACACTTCACACACAAGCCTTCTTTGGCTTCCAGTATAAATTAAAGGTCCTTTGAGAGCTATTTATGTTCACAAATAAAAAGTACTGTTTATATGCTATCATAAAGAAAAATGTGTCATGGTTTTTGGTTTTAGTTTTATATTTCCTGTCTGATATTGTTACAGTCCTTCCTCATGTGTCTTTGTCAACTTCACTTCCTGTCTTTGTGTGTTTTCCCCTTGTGTATGATTCTCTGCCCTACCCTGAGTTGTTTAACCTATGTCTAGTTATCCTCTCCTCACTTATGTATTTAGAAATACCGAAGATTTGTGTTTAAAGTTTAAAAGCAGTGGTGGAATGCAAAAAAGAAAATTTAGTTTACTCAAATACACCTTTATCATTTTTGATTGAGGTGAAAAGGTGCCACAGGAGAATACATATCTGAAAGTAACACAGAATGCCTGAGAGCCTTACTGCATTATATTCCATTATATTATTTGAATTGTCGCCTGCCACCTGAATTTTGTGTTTCCCTTTACATAAATAAAAACATTTCCACTGGTTGTGAAATTTGCTCAACTATTTACAGCAGTAATGTTTGGTGCGTGTTTAGCATCAGCAGTAACAATGTTATTTTGATCCTTACTTAAAGAAGAAATAATTTATCAATTGACAATGTGAAAGGGGTCATTTGTGTCGACCTATATCTACAGCCCCCCTCGGCTTTACTGAGCAAGCTCATTGTTTAGCTGTTGTAATTCACTCTCACTGCTCTCATAGTGTTATTTTTCGGCTGCGGCAGGCAGGTGTTTTCAGCAAAAAAGCTCTAAAAACTAACTCTAAACTATAGAGTACCTGCGCAGCACTAGAGGCTGACATTCAATTGACCATTCAGTGGGATGGGAATCATAGGTCAGATTTTTTAAATAAAAACATCCATTTCTAATATGAATAAATGTAGCTCGAAATAAATGCTGATGTTGCTACAAGATTTTAAATTAAAATCAGATTAAATTACTACATTACATTCACTGTTTTTTCCATCTGCCACAGTCGTCCTGGACAGCAGGCTGGCATGTGCACTAGATCAAAGCGAAAGAGCTGAAATGCCCTGCAGCTTAAAGTGAAAAGCAAGGACTCAAATGAAAGGAGAAAACATCAGTGTGGAAAGGTAAAGGTGGTTCCTCTACAGGGAAATCTGCTGAAGGGGAGGCTCAAGCGGGAGGATAAGACCCCTGTCATCAGTGACCAAAGTGCACACAGTCATGCACATGAGCGCACACACATTCAGGCTGCAGCTTGAATGAAAGCCAGCTATCATCTGAATTGAAATAAAATATATTTCCTCAACGAAATAAGAATTCTCATGAGCAGCTTTTTACTGTCCTATTTTAAAATATGATGTGGTGTAAAATGTTTGATGGATTTACACACAACAAGATTTTCCAGTTACCAAATAGAAATTTTGACCTGATGTTGTGCAATAAAGTTTACCCTTGAATACCATTTGAAGGGCACTGCCTCGAGAGTGGCCACATCAGCACCTGTCACTGCTCGCCTCCAGATGTTCAATAGATGCCTTGTGTCACCACAAAGCCATAACCTTCTGCTTTCCCATGTACCATTACATATTCAGGCAGCAATCTGAAAATGAGATGCAGGAAGGATAGGATCTGTGTTGGCAGGTACATGTTTTAGCTCAGAGAAATGGCTGCTGTGCAGGGTTTACAGCAGCTGTAAGCTGTAGAAGACCTAGTGGCTGCAAGCTGATGGGCAGGCCATGTTATTTGTATTAAATCACAGTCTCATGAAAAAGACAAAGTGTGTCCCTGTTTTGATCAGCACTCTGTGTCATATGTTTAGAGAGACGACCAGAAACAGCAGGTGGAAAAAATTCACTCCTTTAAGTAAAATGACATTTTGAGAAAATTGAGATTTAAAATTAAACTGAAATCTGTGCCAGTGTGGATGAACACAACTTGTCTTGTTAGATGGGACAATGGAAATTCAAGTGCTGTGATCTTTAGTTTCTATGAGTTATCCCAGCAAGAAGGCAGCAGGTGAGACAGCATGAGCTCACATCATCCCATTTATTGGAGAAAATGTGAAAAAGTAAAGATTCAGGTTAGGATTCTGTGCTTCTTTACGTTATAGATTGTAGTAGCTTTAATCCTGCTGTCACAGCAGAGTGAAGCTAAATCCCTGGAATAAAAGGGACAAAAGGATTTAGTATGTGACTTCTCTAGAGGAATAAGTTTCAAAGTGGGAAGTTGAGATGTGAGGTATTAATGAGTCTACAGGGAAACATGTCATGCTGTTGTTCAACAACAACAACAATGGGATTATAATGCTGCCTCAGCTCACTTTTATCACTGATTGCCTTGTTCTTAGTCTTTCACACCCAACCTGGAAAAGACTACAGCCAATTCTATTCGTTATAGTTTACCGTGCTTCTGGTAGATATTCTGAATTATTTTGTGAATACTCAGTTATTTATCAAGTTTAACCTTTAGTAGAAAGGTTAAGTAATTATTGTATGTAATTTGAATATTCATAGGCATCGATAAAGATGGTCTTAGTATTACATTTATCTCATTACCAGATTTGAATGGCTTCTGTCACAGTGTTCAAAAACCCACTCACTGTTTTAACCACATACATGCATTGAAATTCAACATTTTTACAGAATCCTTTTTTCTAGGCCCATTTTTTAAATCTTTTGAATGCTTATTACTGGACTAAAAATTCCTACACTAGATGTCTATCTGATAGTGCTGTATCGGCAATCAATTCAATGTCATGTCTCAATATAACAGAGGACTCTGTTGTATCGGAGACCTTTCCTCCGAGCAGTATGAATGGGACGCACCTCTCCCAAAGGAGAAAGAGGCACAGTGGAAAGCATAGACTGACTCCTTAACTGAGCTGGAACATATTCACATTCAGCAAAAATACGTTCTAGTCACCATGTCATGTTGCAAAACGATCGACTTATGCGTTTCAGACGCATAGCGGCTGTAACCTGCCTGCGTGCTTTGGACGGAAAATGGTATAGGTTTTGTAATGGGAAAAACAAAGCTGGCTCCTTACCCCATGCACACTGTCCCACGCCTGGAGTTGTGCGCAAATTAGCAGAACTGATCCAATCTGAAATAGATGTCGAGTTGAAAGCAGTCAGGTTCTACTCAGACAGCCGTGTCGTGCTGGGCTACATCCACAACAGATCAAGAAGGTTCTATACCTATGTAGCTAACCGAGTAACTCGCATTCTGAGCTCCACCAAGCTAACACAGTGGCAGTACGTGGAAACTGATGAGAACCCTGCAGATCATGGAACCAGTCCGATTCTAGCGGCTTACCTGGCCTCATCCAGTTGGTTCCTTGGCCCTCAATTTCTCTGCCAGCCAAACACACATCAAGAGGATGAGGCAGAATCATTCGAGCTTGTGCAGCCAGATACAGACAAAGACATTCGGCGTGAAGTTGCCTCTCTTGCAACCAAAGTCATGGAGCAGTCTCTTCGATCACAGAGATTCGAAAACTTCTCTACTTGGAAGAGTCTAGTAAGAGGCATGACAAGTCTCGTTCATGTAGCCAAGTCATTTTCCAGTGAGACTAAGAATGATGAATGTATGGGATGGCATCAATGTAAGGCAGCGCAGGAGGATATGTATAAGGAAGAGCTAAAACGTATAACCCAGGGCATCAAAGTTCCCCACCAAGGCCCTCTTGTAAAGTTGGATCCCTTCCTTGACGAGAATGGACTGCTTAAAGTGGGAGATCGGATACGAAAAGCAGATCTGGAAGGTAGGCAATGGACCCACTTTTCAACCATGTAGGACTTGATGTTTTTGGTCCGTGGAATGTTGAAACTCGAGGTGGTGCTACTGAGAGCAAAAGGGGGGCTGTCATTTTCAGTTGCCTAAGTATGAGAGTCGTCCACCTGGAAGTCATTGAGTCTGTGTCGACCTCAAGCTTCATCAACGCCTGGAGGCGCTTCCTGTCCATACAGGGACCTGTCAAACACCTCAGGTCAGATATACAGAGAGCTTCAGATTAACACTGGCGACCCTGAGGTCAAGAACTGCTTGCAAGACCAGGGCTGTACATGGACCTTTAATGCACCTCACTCTTCACATATGGGAGGAGCTTGGAAGAGATTAATAGGAGTGGTTGGACGGATCCTAGATGCGCTGCTGCCGAAGGATGGAGCTACCAGACTTACCCATGAAGTCCTAACAACCTTGATGTCTGAGGTAATGACCATCATGAATTCCAGACCACTGGTCCCAATCTCGTATGATGCAGAGATACCTGAAATACTCTCGCCTGCCACGTTACTAACCCAAAAGGCAAGTGTTACTCCCGCACCCCCAGGGATTTCAAATTGGACCACCTATGCAAGGGACAGTGGCGCCAGTTCCAGAGCTAGGCAGACTCCTTCTGGAAAAGGTGGAGGCTGGAGTACTAAGCAACTCTTCAGCCACGGAGAAAGTGGACCAAGGAGGAGCCTAATCTACAGGACGGTGACATGGTTCTGATAAAGGATGTTCAAGCAAGACGCAATCAGTGGCCTCTCGGACTGATAGTTGAGGCCATTCCCAGCTCTGACAGCAAGATTCGCAAGGTTATGGTGAAGACCTTTAGCCAAGGGACAATTAAGGAGTATCTTAGGCCAATTAGTGATGTTTTGTTACTGATACCAAAGGGAAAGGAGTAGATGGTGGTATATCATAATTATACCAAGCAGGGCGTGTTCTGACTCCTATCAGTGTCTGGGCTGTTAGGCCCATTAGGTAGCGACATCTGGTGGTGATTGTGAGTATGGCGCTTGTAAGAAGATCATCAAAAGGTGTACATGCAGACTGAATGCTCCACCAGAAGCGTTATTTGTCTTTCCTTGGAGTAGATCCACCAGTGAGTATGGTTACTCATAGTTGTTTAAGTAGTTAAAACATGTGTAGACGTTCTACTACTGTTGTGAAAAGCATTTACTTTAAGTTAAAATCGGGCTAATGCTAATCGCTAATGCTAATCGCTAGCATGGGTTTAGCTGGGCTAAATATACAGGGTTAGCACAGGCTGTTAAGCTTCATGATGATTTACTGGCCTGTATTTTATTTAGCTAATTTGCTTATGTTCTTTAAGTGAATCAAATTGTAATATATGCTGTGTTTATTATACTTAATGTTGATGTTGCACATATTGGACTATAACATGTTTATTTTATACTGTATTGCAGTTTTACAAAAAGAAAACAATCAGGATTTCAGTAAAGAAAACACTCAACCTGGAGTCAAGATTACTGAGTCTTATTGTTGATGTTTGCTATCTGTCTAACAATACTGGGACGTATCTGCCAGGACAGAATACAAATGATGATAAGCAGTGTGATCTCTTTTACGGGAGGTTATATGAATTCAAATCATTAAATACTGAGCACTGTGTTTTGACATTTATCTGTAGCTTCTAAATAAAATCAGGCTCTTATAAAACGACCTTGAGCAGGTTGCATCAGGTTTACTCCCCACGGCACACAGAGTAATAAAATAAATTGATACCAAAATTCTAATCAAAAAACAGTAGATGACATTTGCTGTTCAGACTTGATAAGAGATGACTCACCCATTTTCCTTGAATGCAATTTGTGGTTCTGTATGACCTTTGGCCAGGCTGTGTTGTGAGAATACATTTCTATAGGTCACAAGAGAAGCTTATAAACATGTTGTTAGTAGTGATGGCAAACACACATGCGGGACCAGGACACGCTACAACAAATTCATCAGAGTGTAAAAGAATAAGACATTGGCAGCAGGAAGTGGAGGAGCTCAGAGTAGTAAATAAAGGCCAGCTTTGCGCGTTCCCGCTCCCGCGCTTTATTCGGAAGGGGCAGAAAAAAATACGACCCTCGGTTGTATGTGGTCAAAATAATTATACAGAATGTAACCAGTGTGTCCAAGTATCAGATTCTTTTAAATGTGTATAATAATATTAGAAGTTGTGTGCCATTCATTATCAAAATGATTTATAGATTGAAACATGTATGACAGTGTTTTTTGTTATTATGGTGATATAAATAAAAACGCTTTGAAATGATAAAGTTATATCTCTATGTATTTATTTAAAACCAATAACGATATACAATTAAAAAGTTATCCAATCACTCAATCGCATTTTAGGAGTGAGAAGCAGTTACTCCTCTTATCAAATCATACACATGAGACCCTTTAATAACATTACCCTTAAACACAAAATCCCCACGTTCAGTCCATGCAGATATGTTTTTTGAGGAGGACATTTTATCCAAAATATGCTGAGCTTTATTCTTGCTGTTTTTTGGCATGTTTTTTAAAACTTCTTCAAAAACAAAATCTCTTCCTTCTTGATTCTTCTGCTCTGAAGAGTGAAAATCCTCCGCAACCATCATTGACAAAGTTAGTGTGTTCTGGTCTTTTTCTCCTTGTTTTACCATGATGAGAAATCTCTGCAATGCAATGGAATATTTTTTTGCTTTTTCATGAAGATCTTCAGTCTTTTGATCCCGAATGTCTTTTATAGTATGATCCAGGTCATTTTCAACAGTTTCTCGAATTGACTCGTGTGCTGGTGGTCTTCTTAAAAGATCAAGCTGTTGTTTAGGTACCAGAAAAATTTTTTGTACATACTCCATAGTCATCTAAGTTTGTCTTGAACCAATAAGACTTGTTATAAAAGGCACAGCGATACTCAGGAGGGGGAGAAGAAAACCGGCAGACTGTTTAAGCAACGTCTTCTTTTTCTTTGAAGCGCAAACCTTTTTATTGGTGAGCAGTCTAATCCCCGCCTTCTTCTTTTTTAATTTTTGATACTGTGTCTTATTTAAAGGAATTTTAAATTTTAAAACATTGTAAGCTATTTTGCATAATGCTACCAAAAGGTCTGGTGATGCAGATTTAATAATATTCACTCTCTGAGATGGAGATGCTCCGTGCATAGTTTGCAGTAAAGACAGGTTTCTTTTAATGCGATCAGACATGTTTATTTACTTTCTCATACACATACACAACAGGCAGGTCTGAAAGCAAGTCGGTTCTGAGTCTGAAATCATCAGGTGTCTTAGCTTTAAAATCAATCATCAAGTAACCGTAAGGAACACTCGTGGCATCCTCGAAACAATCCATAAAAAAACGACTCTTCCCAGGAAACATTTGTCTAGCCATTAGCATGACTTGGTATTTATCTCTGGGATTTTTAAACAAAACAAGATAATTGGTATTCAAATTAATAGTACGGCTAACTTTGCCTTGAAAAAACAAATTCTGAACTAGGTATAAACAACTTAAATTTCTATGATGTACATATTTTGTAAACACATTTTGGACCTCAATGTTATTGCTAGCATCACTCATTAAATCATCAATAATCAACAAAGTGTTTTTATCTAAAGGCAACAATGTATCATCACATAAAGAAGATGGCAAACCTTCAACGAAATTCACATTTCTAATTTTCAATAACTGGTCATACAATGGTTGCCAACACGAAAAAATATATACAACATTTTTAATCTGTTTTGAAATGAGCTTATCGGCATTTTCAATCAACATTTTCACAAAATATGTTTTACCGCTGTTTGAAGGACCTGACACAATTAGACTAAAAGGATGTTCTATAATGAGGATGTCTAAAATCAAAACCATCAGTCTCCCTAACAGCCATGGTATGGTAAAATTCTCAGATCAGGAAAAACTCTACGTTTCGTGTACACGACTTGAAGTCATGCAGCTAATATTTTATTTTTTAGTTCGAAAGCCTTTTTATTTCTCAGATACTTAAATTGTCTCCTATTGTTAGGATAGTAGATAGGGTGATATCGATCTCAGCTTAAATCCCATAATGTCTGATGCTCTGTGATGCAGTATAAAACCGGAAAATGGTATGGATGTGATGCGCCGTTTGTCATGGAAAATAACACTATTTCAATTTCGTTTACAACAAGTCACAAGCTATTTCTTTTAACTCATCACCATCGTGAGTGGACTGTTTAATGAGTGAGTGGACTGTTAAATACATGCTTAAACACAGGTGGAATGCATTTGGTTTACTCTCTTTTCAACCGGGTCATCCCGTCTTGCGTATGTGTGTCCCCATTCGGTCAGTGACGTCACTACGCAGGAGGAATGCGAATGATAAATAAACACTCGCGCACGCATTTGTAAACATCTTGTGAGCCATCTGTTTCGCGTTCTCATGCATAAATCCATCCCATCACTAACTATACCATTTGCTCCTCATAACATTTAGTCTATGTGATGCGGTGTTGTTATCAGGAACTACTGTATCCCACAATGATAAAGATAAAACATCAGCGCTGAACTTTCACAGTTTTATCCTGCAATACCTGTTTAGTCTGACATTATGGCAGAGTTAGACGGCGGCGAATATACAACCGTGTTCGCACGTTCATGTCAAACTGACAGCGGTCTAGCTGTGATCCCATCCTATTCTCCCACACACACACATCTGAATCATTTTTGTTACTGAGAGTTTAAAACAAGCAAAAAATAACACTAGCCTATCGCTTCCTAATCGAGCCAAACGATGGTATGGATGTGATGCGCTGTTTGTTCTGGAAAATAACACTATTTCAATGTCGTTTACAAGTCACGGGCTATTTCTTTTAACTCATCGCCATCGTTGTTAAGTGAGTGGACTGTTTGTGTAGGCCTAACCTAAATACACGTTTAAACACAGATGTAATGCATTTGGTTTACTCTCTTTTCAAACGGGACAATCCAAATTACAGTTTTTCCTCGATTGTTTACACATTTTCTGAAAGAATGCCTCATATTCTCAGAACTCTCCACACAAATCAAAAAAAAAAAAAAAAAACACACAATGGGCAAAACCCCTCAATTCTCCTGCAAAATCAAACTTTACATTCAAAACAATTAAAGTTATTTCTTCTCAAAATGGTATTTTGTTTTCAAATGACACACACACACCATCATATGAATAGACATTCATAAGAACCAGTTGAACACTGATGTGCTCAATGAAAAACACTATGATGAATGGAAAACACTTCTTCTCTATTCATCATAATGACTTAGGCCTTTTTTTGTTCAGTGTTACACTTACTACAGACAGTACATACATAAGTGTGTTGTAAAATATTTGAGAATATTGTTTTTATACTCAGAACACACAAATACACAGTAACAAATATATTTTATTTGTCCCACAAACACAATACACAGTGTACATCCCATTCCCAAACACAAAGTTGTACATACACAACAGAAGATTTTACTGTACAGTTACAGTAAAAAAAACCAAAAAAAAAAAAACACACAACCTAAAAACAAACTATGCTGCATCCTCTCTTCTGTTGCGGTCTGGCCACAGCACCTCATCCACATCACAAGCAATGTTTTCTCTGGCCAAGCAGCGGGGGAAATATCGCCTAGCATGGCGATTCCAGCCATGAAAAGCATCAGCTGCTGTATCTCCACATGCATCCTCCATAGCTTGGAGAAGAGGTATACGCGTTTGTGGATTTCGGTCATACACTTTCCATCTCCAGGCAGAAAAAAATTCCTCAATAGGATTGAGGAATGGAGAAAATGGAGGGAGATAAACAACTAAAAAGCGTGGGTGGGCAGTGAACCAGTTACAAACCAGAGCAGCCCTGTGGAAACTTACATTGTCCCAAATGACAACGTACCTGAGCTGCTCTGGGCCATCTACCTGATCTGGTGGAATGAGTGTGTTGTGTAGGGTGTCCAGGAATGTGAGCAGATGGGCGGTGTTGTAGGGGCCAAGGGTAGCATGGTGATGGATGACGCCGTGGTGGGTAATCGCTGCGAAAATTGTGATGTTCCCTCCGTGCTGGCCAGGGACTTCAACAATGGCACGCTGGCCGATGACATTCCTTCCCCTCTTTTGTCTTTTTGTGAGGTTGAACAAAACCTCATCAATGAAGATGAACTGGTGCTCCACTGCAGCCACCTCTAGCTCAAGGACTCTCTGAAACACACGACAATATCAGAAATAGACATGGAGTGGTCACTATTGTGAAGCACAATCATTGTGATTACAATATTGAAATATGTATAATTTACTGTATACAGTGTTGAGTGTATGCATCAATTGTGGGACTCACTTGCACATAGTTATATCGCAATTCTTTGACTCTTTCTGAATTGTGTTCAAATGGCACCCTGTAGACCTGCTTCATCCTGAGGGGATTTCTGCGCAAGACACGGTCCAGTGTCAATAAGCTTACCCTATCAATATTTTGAAATATGTCATTGTTTTCTATTATTTTTCTTTGTATTTGCTGTAATGTTATGGCGATGTTTTCTAGGACCATGTTTATGATTTCACTTTCCTGTTCAGGAGACAGAAGACGTTCCCGACCACCTTGTGTTGGTAATCTTTCAGTTCTGCCAAACAAATAGTAAAATACTGTAAATACAAAGTAGGTATACATTTCCTAAATACTTGAAACATACTTTACAGTATTTTTACAGTCCTACAGAACAGTCCACAGGCAATACTGTACTACTGTACTCATTGAGTACTGTATTGATATGCAGTACTGCAATTTACTAGTGAGAGTAGATTTCTTACCCAGTCTCATTTCGGAAAGTCCGGATGATGGATGCTATAGTGTACCTGCTCAGATTTGGCTGTACTCTTTGCCCAGCCTCCCTCATTGTTAGACCATGGCTGACCACATGATCAACCAAAGTGGCTCGGATCTCATCAGAGATTACGGTCCTTGGCCTTCCTCATCCTTGTCCTCTTACTCTCACTCCTCTGGCTCTGCCTCTGTTTCCAATGTTGGCATCCATTGCTCCATTGAAGAGCTCACCTGTTGCACTTTTATGCTAAAGCTCTGATTGCTAATTGGAAAACTGTGTGACGGGTGTTTGCCCTTGTGATGAGTCAGTGTGCATATTTGAATGGCAGTGTGTTCCTTGTGAAAACAAGATATTTTCTGCATGAAACTTGTGCCAAAAGCAGAGAATTGTGTGTAGTGTTTCGAAAAAAGTGTGTTTTAGAACTGCAATTTGAGTGTAAAGCAGGAATTGTGCTTGTAGTTTAGCAGAATTGGTTCAGGGGGTTGGTGAATGAGTTAGATGTTGTGGTCATTGTGTCTCAAGTACCAGAATTTGTGTGTAAACAATTGAGAAAAACTGTAGTACCGGGATCATCCCATCTTCCAGCGGAATTTGAGGACCTTAGCCTATCAGACATCCTGTGATGCTTTGCAGTGGAGTTTTGATAAAAATGACTGAAAAACCTTCTATTTGTATGAAATACAAAATATACTTTGTAATTTACGTTTTCTTAAATGTTAGAGTATAATATTTTTTAATCGGTATCTGTCAATCCTATGGCAGTTTACTATTGAAACCGTGAGTGAAGGGATGGTTGAGTTTGATGGGGCTGGTGACCGGACAAAGCAATGACAAGCTACTGCATACAACTCTTACGGTTGATTCTCAACTGGTCTGTTAAAGTGCAATTGTTACATTGGTAGCAAATATGTGCTGTGGACGAACTCTTGC
This sequence comes from Micropterus dolomieu, assembly GCF_021292245.1. NCBI lineage: Eukaryota > Metazoa > Chordata > Actinopteri > Centrarchiformes > Centrarchidae > Micropterus > Micropterus dolomieu. The sequence goes on along the minus strand of NC_060160.1, from coordinate 12,624,125 downwards.
AAACTCAGATAAATCTGTTGGTTTAGAGATGTTGCGTCAGCTCAGATTTGGTGTTGTAGTACTGTAGCCCCGATGGTGGGCATTGTTAAATAAAAAAGCCAGAAAACAGCACTGGGCACATGAAACTTTATGAAACTTTTGGGCAACTAATAATGCTTAAGGTGTTTTGTAGAACTAGACATGTGATTGCACCGCTGTGGCCCCAATGGCGGGTGATGTGAAAAGATAAACAACATAAGTCACGCATAATCAACAACATACCTCCACCCCAGAAAACACTTCAACACACAAATAACAACTCATCTCCAAGAAAGACTCTGCATTATCTGCTTTCAAGTCTATAAGGCGTAAGGATTATAATACGCTATACTTTAAGCGCGCAAAGCTGGCCTTTATTTACTACTGCTCAGTTATATATTTAGAGCAAGAGGAGTGTCTGCTTTGATTCATAGGCAGTGACACACTATGTTCTGTAACAAAGTATCATAGCTTGGTAGCAAAACACCTAGGAATGCTTCACTCTAAATATCTCTTTGTATTTTTGTACAAAGGTCATTTTTCAGAAAGGTGTTGATTTAACCATTGTTTGGTGTTAACATCCAAATGACCTTTTTTAAACCTTTAGAGAACACTATACTGTATACAATCTATAAACACCCAGAAATGTATGTCCTTCATCTGGTGGTGACCTGGTCAGTTTGATGAGAGAAGTTTCAGTTCAATTTTCTTCATTCCCAGCAGGCTAGTGGATTTTCTTTTTATCACTACCCCTCCTACAGTAAAAAGACATCATATAATGGTCTATAATGGCACAAAGTAGTGTGTGCAATCTAGACAAATTGCGAAAAGAAAAACCTTAAAACAAACGTCATGATTCTTTTTAGCCCCTAATCCCTGTATGTTTTGTTTGTTGTGTTTTGGTACTATACTTTTATATGACACCTTTTTGTTTTTACTGTCCATCTTGACCAGTACTCCCTGGGGGTACAGATATAGTATCTCAGTGGGACCTTTCTGGTTAAATAAAATAAATAAATGAATAAAACAATGGCTACTTCTATGACACAATTGTGAAGTATTTACATGTAGTTTATTTATTGATTTAAATGCCAGTTATGCCCTGGGTCAAAAAGTGAAAACACTGTCCATTTTAAGGTGTAGTTTTACTTTTTGTATGGTGCTGTTTTACATGTCCACCCCTTTTTTAGAGCCTTTATTGGTTATTTTTATAGTAGAGAGGATGACATGCAACAATGAGTTGTGGCCAGATTCACAAGCAAGACATCCCAGCTACATGACATGCACCTGAGCCAACTAATCCTCCAAGGTGTCTCAGTTGTCCAATGTTCAGTTTTGATCTCATACTAAAACACGTTGTATACACATTCTACAACCACAGAGGGAGGGGATACTACAAAGGTCAGGACAATTTGCCCTGCATTTGCTGCTAAAAGTGCAAAACGTGTGCACATTTCTACAAGTGGCCCTGCAGAGTGACAATGTGCTGTGGCATTCATGCATGAGAATACAGTTTTTCTAGGCTGACAAATGAGAGGCAGATTTAGCTGAGTGTTTGTGTGTCATTGCATGCAACTAAACCTGTTGCAAAAGCTTGTATCATCATTTGTTTTGGCCCACTTCAGTTTGAACATATCACAGAAAAACAAAGCAATCGGTGTCAGGAATGATGACACAAGGACATTTGAAAGTCAATTGTATTCATAGCAGAGGACGGGATGAGTTGAGCCTTGGGCTAAGATGAATAACCCAGACAGACATAACCAAAATTAATCAGGTGATCATGGAAGTAGATTTTGGAAAAGCAGTTAATTTCCACTTATTGAGTACGGGTGAGAGCACATGGAAGATGTGGGAAGAGAGCCAAGCCAAAAATGAATAAATAGATAAATAAATAAATGAGTTTTTGCTGTGTCACATGGTTTCCCTCAGGGTGACAATGCCATGAGCCTTGCATTGAATGGAAGCAGATACAGTTGAAGCTGTATAAAATATTTCTTCAGGGGAAAAGAAGCAAATTACTAGAAGGGCACTAAAAAGATATGAGGATCAAAAACATTGCCTATGGTTGTGTTGACAGCCATAGCATGACATCTTGGGGACCTACTGCAGTGCCAATTCTTTAGTGGAAGACAGTGAAGGTTGAACCAAAGAACTAACACCACGCCATTTAAGCAGGGAAATGAATAAATTATTAGGTGGGAAGGGGATGAATGTCGAGGGGTGTGTTGAAATAGGGGTCATGAAGGGATGAACAGAGGTTTGAATGGGGATTGATGATATGCCGGGAGGTGCTGTAGTGAGAAACTCAGGGTGTGAGACTTGTTCTATTGTCCTTCCCTGTGGTTCATGTAATGAAAGAGAAGGAGAAGAGGAAGGGGTTTGGATGGGAGAGAAGGGATACACCTAAGATTAGACTAGTGAGACATGGTCTTTGTTCCTGATAACTTCATTCATTGTGGCCTAAACCAGAGTACCCAAATATGGATCAACCATTGATAAATTCTTCTGCATAAAATTGTCAGCCAACCATGATATGCATCTTCAGGTCTTTTATGAGGATGTAACCGTGACAGTTCAGCATATGGTAGCACTTTTATGTGCTCTGATGGGACTGCCACCTGTCACCTCTGGGCTTTACATCTCAGACCCTCAAATCATTTCTGCCTACTTTTATCACTCCACTCATCTGGATGGAGAACAAAGGCTGAATCTGGGATAACAGATATGCTCACTGCATTCAAGTAAATACTGCTAAAAATGTGACATGGAAAGATTAGAAGCCAGCCTGGAATAATGAAAGCTTTTAATTTACTCCCAAATGACTGAAGGTGTCACTTTCACTCTACTCATCTGAACCTTTTTCTGGAAGTTGGTAAAATAAAATTTTTTCATGTCCAAGGATGTCCCAAACCCTTTTACATCAGCTACTGTTGCAATTAATTTTACACATTTCAACACAATATTGCTGACTATAACCTGCTTTTTCCTTTTTGTGTAGTTAAGTTTAATTATTTATCGTGATATGATGAACACAACCCATATTTCCTTCAGATTAAAAGATAAAAGCGGGCTTGAACCATAATTTCACCCCAGTCAGGCATGATTATGGGTATTTTTGACTGTGTGTATATGTGTGTGTGTGTGTGTGTGTGTGTGTGTGCGGGTGGCCCCATTCCAGCTGTCAAAAGCCATGGTTATACATGTGGGACCTTGATGTTATTGCTGCAGCAAAAAGAGAGTTTCTGGCAGGACTGATGCAATGGGAACTGAAGGGTAAATGGTCAGAGGTCAAACCAATGGGCTGATGGATACACACTACACACATGCACACTTGCCCACTCCACCACCACTAACTTAAGTGGCATATATAGAGACAGCAAGATATGCATGGATGTGTGTTGGCCCTAGGCAAACACTATAATTGCCTTGTAAAGCATCACAACTGTTAAAATTTTCACATAATGAAATTAAATATGGTGGGAGTAGTTTGGTGGCTTTGGGACCATAAACACGCTCCAGAAACTGAAAATAATGTTTCAAATGGAATTGGAAATTCATAACACAATTTTTTAAAAGCCTAGAAAAACTATATTCTGTTACGTTACCTAAAGAAGTAAAGGTATTCTGGTCACACATGAAACGTTAGATTATTTCCTCTGAGAATCCTTTAAAGTGAAAGGGAGAAACTCTCCTGGTCTCATCAGGTTGAGATTGGCAGTCGGGTCCTTTGATGTGACTGGTAATCTTCCCCATGCCTGAGAAGTTGCCTGATAGCATTAAAGCACAACAAAAAGGCCTTGGCACACAAGGTGCTTGGCTCACAGTGTTACGCAGATTTATTTTCTTTTAAAGTGGAAAGGGCACAAGAGTGTCTGCTTTCTTAGGATTCTATATACAACCTGAAACTGCTTGCAGGTACATTTAGTCAGGATAAGGGCAGTAAGATTATTCACACAAACACTAGCAGGATAGTTGTTGAACTGACGACTTGTGGCATAGTGTTAACATATACCGTAAGTCTAACAATATTATACAGTATATTTTTCTTATTATCAACAAATGCCATGGAACAAAACCAACAATTAATAGATCAATTTAACAAGTATTTCATGAGTAGCCAAAGCCCATTGTAGCTTATCTGTGCCACTGACAGAAATACATTAGTGAGCCACATCATAGAACTGGGTGACATGTTCCTTCATCACCATAAACATGGCCACTGTCGTTTGTTTAATTTATTCAACAATTTAGGAAATCATTTTGCTTTTTATATTTGTGACCAATTTTAAAACATTACATCTTCAGTGGGCCCCGATGGGTTTAGGGCTGAGAGCCACAGATGGGTTAGGGACGTGGAAAAGTATTAAGAATAGCTTTTGGTGTTTTTATGGAATTCTTTAACAATTACAAATAAATAAAATAATGCTTGTCTTATCCTTCTGCATGGACAGCCTACCATGGTGTGACCTGGGAGGGAAGAAGACCTGAACACAAATTTCCAAACTAGACCTGTAACTAGGAAGGAAGGAACTGTTACAGTACAATCTGGTTAGAATGAATCCAGCCGACTTTGAGTCAGTAAGGCAAGAGCTGTCAGCACAGACTAGTGCTATTCATCGGCATGAGCAGCAAAGAGATCACCGCACACCACAAGCCCGTTTTGGAATCCATCTGTGAACAGATCCAGCTACTCTCCTCCCTGGTTCTGCTGTTCCCAAGGGTTCCAAGCTCTTCTCCTTGTCCTGTCAAAAACAGTTATCCCCTCCCTCTAATCTCTTCAGATTAGCTCCTGCAGGGGGCCATCGTCTTCACCAAATTATACCCGAGGAAGGCTTACCACTTGGTGCGCACCAGGGACGGGGATGACTGGAAGACATCGTTCCATCACCCTGGTGGCTGTTTGATATCACTGATGCCCCTGCTGTCTTCTAGGCGTTGGTGAACGTCGTCCTCTGAAATCTGATCAATGACAGTGTTTTGTTTATCTGTATGACATTCTCATCTTTTCTAAGTCCAATCAGGAACATGTGCAGCATGTGAATTGTGTTCTCCAAATACTCCTATACAATCAGTTGTAAAGGCTGAGAAATGTGAGTTTCACATCATAGAGGTGTCCTTCCATCACCAATGCTTGAAATATTACATTTATTCATTTAGCTGACGCTATTATTTTTTATATGTCAGAGGTCGCACGCATCTGGAGCAAGTAGAGTAGTGAAATGTCTTGCTCGGGGACACATTGGTGGATGGCTCACAGAGGGGGATTGAACCCAGGTCTTTCACACCAAAGCAGGCATCTTATCCATTGGAACATCACCACCCCTAACATTCAAATGTACACGTCAAGGCCGTACTGGACTGGCTTACCCTGTCCTCCAGAAAGGAGCTGCATTGGTTCCTGGAGATGGGCAATTTTTTCCCGGCGCATCATCAGAAACTACAGCTCTGTGGCGACCCCTATGATGGCACTGACCTCCCAGAACTACTCCTTCATTTGGTCTCCAGCAGCTGAGAGAGCGTTTGTTAAGACGGTCACTCTTCTTTAACCGTTTTAACTTATCTCTCTCCTACCACCCAGCATCCAAGACACCAAACCAGACCAGATTTACTCCCAGCCAAGCTCCTGTGGGCCTTCTGCAATCACTGCCTGTCCCGCAATGGCCCTGGTTACACATCTCCCTGGACTTTGTCACCGGTCTTCCCCCTTAGGTGGTAATACTGTACACGCTGTTGATCACTTCTCCAAATCTGATCACTTTAGTTGCCTTTTGCCAAAGAGACAACTGAAATCATATTTAACCATATCTTGTGTCTGCATGGCCTCCCAGAAACAACAACTGTGACCAGTGGCCCCAATTTACCTCTCTATTCTGGACTGAGTTTTGTAGTCTTCAGGGAGCCACCAATCCAATGGTCAGACAGAGTGTACAATCAAAAGATGAAGACAGCTCTGCGCTGCATCTTCTCTCACAGCCCTTCCTTCTGACCTACACAGCTCCTCTGGGTTGAGCATACCCACTCTTCCCAGCTCTGCCATTACCCCCTCGCACTTCCAGTGCTCCTGGGGCTACTGGCCCCCTCTCTTCCCAGACAAAAAACGGGAGGCCAGCATTCACTCTGTCTAGACCACTGCATCCTGGCCCCCCTCTCAGGCCCAAAACCCCTGGCTGTCCATGTGGGACTCACATCTCCAGGTTTAATCAAGGAAGTTGATTTATGGTTAATCTCCACCCCAAGGTCATCAACCCAGCAGCTGTTTTGTAAGCCAATTCATAGTTTTCAGTCACGTGACATGCACGGTGACCTGGAGGACAAAACAACAGACTAAGTTGCAGCTCACACCGGACTCCCTTGTAGAGACTCCGCAAAAGCTGTTAAATTTTATTTGGATCACCTCTCAACTCAAGAAAAATATAGATATGGACATAAACTGCAAGTGTTGGGCACCGTAATTGAAAAACCGCTAGGTCCCTGCAAGCGCTCGACTGTAGTAAGGTTTCCCCCACCTAACACAGCCCAGACTTGTCTCCTCATCGATTAGTGCATCCGATAGCACAACAACCATCCAGCATTTTGGCAATGCAAAAGTAACAAACTCAAAGTAACAGTGTATGACTTGCTTCCTGGTTGGCGGGCAGTGGAAAATAACGTCTTTTTTGTCTTCCAAGGGAGCGTTCCCCTTGGAATGTGACATCACGTGAAAACTATGAATTAAGTGTTTAACTCATCTGCAAATATGCAACAGTTTGGCTGTTACGGTGACGTTGTCATAGCTGTAACCTAGTAACATGTCCTCTGAGTATTCCAAAGATTTTCTTCTTGGTGTTTCTTTGGTCTGGTCTCGTAATTGTATCAGGATCCCAATGTTAATTTAGTTTGTTGCAAGATCCAAAGTATTTGTGTTATTAATGCAATTTTACTTTAAACCAGAGCTGCTGATGTACAGTAAACAAAAATAATATAGATTTCACTATATGTTCCCAGTATGAATATTTTAAGACCACCTCTCTATGGGTTACCCATAGTCAAACACACACAAGACAAATTTCAATACATTCAGCTGAAAATTAATTATGAATCACCTGCCTTGTTGGCTATGCATCAGTTGAGAAGAGGCAAACTTAAGCATACTGCATAGTGAGTACTCTAAGCAGAGAAAAGAGCTTATACAGCACATGAAGTGTGAGTGTGGCATGATATGTTTTAGTGCAGAAGTGTGGAAGAAGGAGCGTGAATTTACTCATATTCTTTGACAAATAATAAACTGGTGTGTGTGGGGGGGGGGGGAGAAATGTGGGGGTCATTCTCTTTATATATCATTTCCCTTGGGGTTTTGGATCAAAATTCCCCTATTCCCCCTTTATGCTTGATACATTCCCCTTTGATTGATTACGCATAGATTTTCAACAACAGTAATGTTATTCATAGGTTCTGACATGCAGCTGTCACAGCCAAAATTACAACAAAAGTCCCCCAAGATTAAGTATATTTAGGATTAATCAAGGCGCATGACCAATCTCCCAAGAATTCACCAGGACACGCACACACAGAGTATACATAAATACATAAAATCACACAACACGCACATTCTGGGCAACGTAGATCAGTCATACCACAGGCATTCATAAATGTTGAGCAGCGCAGCCTAGTAGGTGGCATGGCATTATTCCAACTCATTACCATCAACCTGGAATATTGTAACATGACAAGACACAGTTTGATGCTTGTTAACAATCTATTTTAAGATTATGCTGCTGTAAATCGGGGCCAGTGAATGCCCAGTGGCATGTCCATAACAAAATGAAAAAGGTTGCAGAACAGAAAAAGGTTTGTTACAGAGTTGGAGGGGGACTAAATTTAATGTAACAATAGGTAATATTTAAGATGGAATTTTGATGGAGCATGTAGTGTGGCTGTGAGGCTGAAGTAATGTGAACAGTTGAGAAAAACCTGACCAATATTCCTTCTTCTCCAGTTATACAAATGCACTGTTTATTATCCTTTTTCAAGTTACTGTACATATATTTATTATAATAATACTTAGCTGATGCTTTTATCCAAAGCGACTTACAATTGCTATACATGTCAGAGGTCGCATGCCTCTGGAGCAACTAGGGGTTAAGTGTCTTGCTCATGGACACATTGGTGGATGGATCACAGCAGGGAATTGAACCCAGGTGTCTCACACCAAAGGCATGGGTCTTATGTATTACGCCATCACCACCCCGGTAGTTCAACATTAGGGGCGTGATGAGATACTTAACCCACGAGATCGAGACGAAACAAGATTTTAACACTATTTTTAAGAAATCTTTAATGCTAAATTATACGAAAATTTTGAGTGTTAAACACTTTATTTCCTGCATTCTGATGAATTTTTATGCACCAGTTTAAGGTTGATTTTGTATTTATTCACACAGAAAATTCAGGTGGCAGGTGAAAATTGAAAATCTAACTATAACAGAATGCAATGCAGCGAGCTCTCAGTCATTCTGTGCTGCCTTCAGATCCGTTTCTGCTGTAGATCAACTTTTCTCATGTCATATCATCAGACCAATTTCATTGAGGGGGCCAGGCTGGGGCCAGTTGTTTTCTCAATCCGGGACAAGAGAGACAAAGGCAATGTTCAAGCTTTCAAAATGTCTTGTTTAGTATATAATGTAATGTTTTAGCATGTTTCAGTAACTTCCAGTTATTTGTTTCAGTAACAGGATCTTTTCAGTAACTTAGTTATAGTTTTATTAAATTACATTATACAAAAAAAACATTCCTTTAGCTCAATTTGCATTCTTTGATGCAACACTTCTTACTAAGGCTTAATGAACATATAAACTCCTGGACTTTAATAGCTCCTGTGTTTCAGTAGGTTGGTCTCTATCACATATCTGTGTTCCCTGACATGTCCAGAAAAAAGTCATAATATTAAGAGACTAACGTCATCATTTGATGAGAAGTCTACCTGCCCTATACTCAGCAGTGCATTACGTTATTAATCCAGTTACGTTATCCCCTTCAGACCTTTTGACTGACGCAGTTTGGGACTGCATATTGCATGTGAAACCGAAACCAACCGAAAACACTTCTGATCAGGCAGAAATCTCACCACAAATCCACACACATTTTAACTTAAGCAGCTCATAAAGTACAGCTCACAGTCTCAAACAGATCAAGGCTGTTCTACAGTTTTTAGATGTTTTACTAGAAATTTTCATTCAGATCAGCCAGATTTCGCTGTACTATACTGTTGGAAAAGTTTGGCTCAGTGATCACTGATTTAAAAAAACAGTGTAACCACCATATATTACAACAGTATGTCATCGTTAATCAATCTAATTTCTGTAACAAATTTTGCCAGTAAACCCAATCCCAAAATATGCTACTACTAATAAATCACAGCATCAGTGGGGAAATGGATATGTGCTGCTTTCTAACTGGTTCACTGAGTCATTTGAGGCAGAATGTTCCAACATCTGCTTTTAAGAAATATGATAGTCCTCAAAGTGACACAATATTAAACCTGTTGGTCACCGCCACCTATTTCCAGGACAAACACCTAAAATAACATTCCCAAAATGAATCAGGAACAACTCCTCAACCATCTGGCCTAGATGCATAATTGCACAAATCAGACGCTAAGCTATATAAATTCATTGTAAATTAACATATTTATTTTTGCATTACAGACTACATGGAGATGCAATAAAGAAAAATATGATATTTTTCATCCTTGCCTGGTAAAAAAACTATATATTTAATGCAAAACCATCATGGATTTAGACCTTTTATTTGATTCCCTGGATGTCTATGTAGCTACTACAAGTCGGTCACCAGACTGCGAAAAAGACCATGTGTTCCAAAGCGACAATGTTCCTGCTCGGCAGAAAAAAGCGAGAGAAGGCAGGCCCAGCTCCCAGGTATTGCACAATAATGAAGATGGCGCCCAGATTAGCAACAAATCAACGGATTTTTGGACTGAAAACAACAAAAACTGCAAAAGTAAGTCGTAAGTGGTTTTGACGATCGCGTACTGCCCCCGGTACCGGGGGCATTGGTGTTTAATGAAGAATTCACCATTAAAGGTCTGCTGAAAACGAAACGTCACATTAAAAGCATAAGTTTTTTTACAGACGAGGGCTCATCAAATAGTTTTCCCATCATTTTGACTGTGTATAGCACAATGATACTGTTTGAGATTTTTACCACTCTGCTGCTTCTTCTTAAACACAGTCCAGTGGGGAAATTGTTTAGGCCTTAGACAGCCATAATAAATCTTGTTTACAAACCATGGGTGCACAGTTTAGTCAGAGGCCTATCTGTTCTTCCAATAAACAGGATCACAAACGTTTCTTTCCATGGATGTTAAATTGACTTGAATTTCATTTTGCACAACTTGCTGCTTTTGTAGATGTAGATACAGTCATAAAACCTGATACCAAGCATGCCGCCCTCCTTTCACTAGTGGAACACAGACATGTCTGACAATTCTGTGAGCTTCCTGTTTGTGAAAAGTAGATTTACCTTTGTTTTTGAAGGCCTTAAAGATTTCCCTACTGGACTGTGTTTAATCTGTGTGAGAAGCAGCAACAGACTGGTAAGTATATTGAGGTTTCGCTAAGTAATGCTAACTCAGTGCTGTAGTCTAAGTGTGATAAGTCTCACCCCATTTCATTACATTAATATCCTAGTAATTTATATATTGTGTTTAAAAAAGACAATTTTAAACCTAAAATAAATCACCCTTAATGTGAGATACACATAAATCTACTGATAGATGACATAGTCTCTTTACTAGCATCATTTGTGTGCAAGAGAAATAGTCTTCAGTAAACCTAACTGAAGTCTCAATCTCAGAAACTGGGAGTGGAGCTGTGAACTGGAGTGAAGTGAAATCCCCCACACTGGAGGATGGATGTTGTGCATGCCTGCTCAGCAGAACAGCCCACAGGAGGATGGAGTCATAACTTGCTGAGCTAGGAGATGTGCTTCATCCTCTCCATAGGATCAAGCTAAGGATGTTGACATGAGCTGGGACACATCTGTATTTTCCCCCAAACTATAAAGACAGTCACCTAAGTTGTTGCCAGATATTGTTTATCCTACAATTTACAAGTCAGTTTCTGTTTCTTTCTGGAAAGACAAAGAACCATATTTATCTTTGAGAAAAAAAATATTGTTTTTAAAATTAACCCAAAGAAGAGGAGAACAAATAGTTTGAATTATGTCACTGTGGTTCAAAGGTTGGTGGACATGAAGGCTGACTGGTACAGCTCAATGATTTATTAAACAAAGAAAAAGGCAAGCTCATTTACAGGCAGAGTGACTGAGCTGAGGGTTTCCAAAAATAAACAGAGCCCAAACAAAACGAGGTGATCCAACAGAACAGGTAATCCAATAGAAATCCAGAATCCACAGAAACAAGCGGGGCAAACGAACAGGCAGAAAACATCACACACCAAGAAACTGGGACAGAGCAGCAGCAATCTACAAGGACCAGACACAGACTAAAGACACAAGCAAACAAATATAACTGCCGAACCGGAGCCAGATCTGGTCGCCAGATTGGGATGGAGGCGCCACTCATCTGGGCGAGGGCCCCCCCTCGACATGATGTCTGCCCCTCTGTTCAGCATGCCAGGGATATATTCTGCTCTGATGGAGAGCAGGTGAGTGTGCGCCCACAGGAGCAGCCGCCTGGCCAGACCCAACAGCTGCGCTGAGCACACCCCATCCTAGCGGTTTATGTTGGCCGCCGCAGCCCTGTAATCGGTGCGGACCAGCACGTGCTGGTCCCTCAGCAGAGGGGAGAATGTCGGATCACCTTCCACACCGTGAGGAGTTCTAGCACATTTATGTGGAGAGCCCTGCGGCCCTGCCACAGACCGCCCACCACCTGAGAAGGTGGCAGGTCCCACCCCAGCCCATCAGGGAGGCGTCTGTGAAGACCGAGATATGGGAAGTGACCCTGCCAAGGGGAACCCCGACTGAAGAGAGAGGGGGTCCCGCCAGTAGACCAGATCAGGGGCCTCTGTCTCACCGTGTCGACACGCAGGCGGATGAACCAGCGCTGCAGCCTCCTGATATGGAGGAGGCCCAGGGGGACCACCACGTGAGCTGCCAACATGAGGCCCAGAAGCCTCATGACCGACAGAGCCACCAGAGCAGGTCAGAGGGGTCTGTTGGGTGTCCTCCCGTGTGTGGCGGGAGGGACCTGACAAGGTAGCGTAGTTGCCCTCGTGGGTCCCCTGCCGTACCGCATCCCCGGTGGGGGGAGAGAGGCAGAGGCAGACACAGTCGCCGGGCATGAGGTGGGGCAGCCACACCTGTGAGCCCATAACAATGCCACTCCCCTGACTAGTTGGCACACACCTAATGCCGTACATTGCACATGTACAGGGCACAACACAGCCTGTCACACACCTCTGGATGCAGGAGGAGGGACTGCGTCGTTGATGCCAGGGTCGCGCACGAGCCTGCAGCCGGGCTCTGTCGGGTGGGGGTGGGATAACAGGGTGGTGTGTAGTGCTATCCTGTCTGCATGAAGCGTAATGACCGCTTCAAGGGCTCATATGACACAGCCTGGCTTCTGTGAACCAAGGGGGAACCCCTGGACGCACAGAAGGACTGTGCCATTGATGCCGTGATTATGCACGAGCTCGCAGCCGGGCACTGCCGGGGGATTCCTTCGTCAGAAAAATATCTGTACCGGGTGTGCATATGTTCTGTTCACACAAAGCGAATGTCCGCTGTCCTGGGCTCATACACGTTCTGTGGGGAGGGGGTGTGAAGGGACCTCTGATTGTGAACACAGCTTTTTTTTGACCCATAGCTTACCAGTGGTCCGCTCTGACCGACAAGGGTCGGCCAGCAGCAATGAAACCGGTTGCTAAATGTCATTAGCTGCAGCTAATGTGGAGCAACGTGGCCACACGGGGTCTCCCTGGCCGGCTGATCCAGGCAGACCGCATGCGAGCATCACGTTAGCTATCCGTTAGCTCAACGTTAGCTCCCTGGTAGCTTGCCTCGCCGCGGCAACCTAGTAGCGTCGAGGCCGGCGTCATTGGAGGTCGGAATGGGGGAAGCAAGGAGCCGCTCGGAGACCCGTGAATGGGAAGAGTGGAGCCATCCAACTCCCTTTCGGCAACAGCAGATTGAGGGCTTCGTCCAGAGAGCGTGTAGACCGCCACACCTCCTTGTTCTGAACGGCAAGCTATCTGCCCGGCGCCGCCACTCTTCGGGGGGAGAGGCCCACACTGTGGGTGGGAGTAGACTAAAATTCTCAGTGCCCCGCAGGCGCGCGGAAGGGGTAAACCCAATAGCGATAGCCTTAGAGGGCGAAGCCTATACGAAATAGAAACACAGTGTGACAGTGACACTTGAACCAAAGCATTTTAGTATTCACAGAGAAGGCCAGGTTGCCATTAAATTATTCACTCCTTATACTGTAAGTAAATCTTGCTAATTGGCTTTTTGAAGAGACTTTCCAATGAATAATAGTAGCATCCATTTTTCTGCAGGCCTAATTAATTCAAGAATGTGTCATTAGTTTTAGGTCATAAGTTTCGATGAATCCTTGGAAAGGCTCTGTGAGGATGAAAACTCAAGCGCACATGCTCACAGATCTAACTTCTGTTCATTTACAGATACAATTTACCACAATCACACCTGTTGTGTTCCTGGCAGACTGTAGGGACACGTGTAGCCTTATTTCTGCATGTTACAGTACATGGTCTAAAGTATATGGGCAACCACACATGACAGCCATATGTGATTGTTGAATTTCATTCCAAACATTAGTAATGGACATTAAAACTCTGCCTCCACTCTTAGAAGACTGTACACAAGATTTTACAGCCTGGCTGCATTGATTTGCTCCCATTCAGCCACAAGAACATTAATAAGGTCAGGAACTTATGTTGGGTGATGAGGCCTGGCAGCCAGTCTAAGGTCATTCTAATGGTGTTCCACAAGATTGATGCCAGGGCTCTGTGCAGGCCAGTCAAGTTCTTCTTGACCAAAGTGGGCAAACCATGTCTTCATGGACCTGACCTTCCAGATGCATGCTAGCCCTATACCTGCCTAGTATATAAACCAGAGGTGCCTATAAAGTTGCTAAATTTTTACAAAAACAAAAGCACTAGCAAAAGCAAATAAATATATAAAACATTCTAAATAATAAATAGCAATTACTGGGAGAAAGGGGCCTTGCCCAAATGTATGCCCAGTTTTTCCTCTCATATGTAGTATTATTGAATGGGCCAAAATACATTTCTGATCTTCTGCTTCGTTACGAACCATCCAGACCTCTCAGGTCGTCTGGCTCTGCTTTCTGTCTAAAAAACTAAACAAGGAGAAGCAGCATTTAGTTATTATGCTCTGTATATCTGGAACAAACTCCCAGATAACTGCAGGTCTGCTGAAACTGTCAGTTCTTTTAAATTAAGACTGAAGACTTTTAATTAAATATTTAAGATTTTTCTTTTTACCACTGCCTTTAACTAGTAGATTGATAACTTACACTGCACTGTAACTTTTACTGTCCTGTTTTCTTTTTCTTTGTTTTTTGCTTTTTACCATTGCTTTTAATTAAATATTTACACGGTGAGAAATGAGTAGGTAATTGAGTGAAAAGATAATGAGAGTGAGACTGAACGGAAGTGAAGGAAGTGGTCTTAAATCTCGCGCCTGAGTGATTTGCAGGAACCTCTGTCCACCTGTAAACACGCAGGTGGGTCCAGAGTATAACTGGATCAAAGTGGCCTGTGGACAGACATGTCCTGGTTTCTCTGTGGTGTCCGAGGGTTTTTGGAGTTTCAGTGGAGCCAAAGATTGCTATGGATCCGAGTACAGACTAGCTAGAGAGAGTAGATTAAGTGTACTTCTCTGTTTATTCTCTTTTCAAAATAATTGTAACTCAATTATTTGCTCAACCCCTCAGCCTCTTTTTATTTTCCATTTAACTCTTTTAACCCTGAATGTACACTGCAGTGTAACTTTTATTATTTTTTAATGTGTATTTTTTCAATTTTCCTATGTTGCTTTTAAACTGTTTTGTATTTCCCTGTTGCTTTTATGTTTTATGTTAAGCACTTTGAATTACCTTGTTGTTGAAATGTGCTATACAAATAAACATTTTTTCATTGTTCTGAAGGTATTTCCTGAATCCTCAGAGACTCCTAAAAGCATCTGGATGAAAATGATGTCCAAAAAAAGAGGACAATTATAACCAGTTTCCTAAATTTGGGCTATTTCCACATCCAAAACAAAGATGGTAGCCAGAAATTACATGTGCCCAATGTGTATGACATGAACCCAAATTGAAACGTTTTATAAATCAGTTCAAATAATTTTTTCATACAAAATCCACATTTCTTAAATATGCCATTCCAAGCTACCTGTATAGGAAGCAAGATAGATGCTTACAATTCTGGGGGAATAGATGCTCTGTGACTTGAATTTAATAATAATACGTCAGAGGCACAAACTGGGACTAGCTCAAACTATGAAAAACATCCTCAGATCAAAAGTACACAAGAATATGTGGGGTGTATACAACATAAACTTAGCCTACACTGTATCTTCACATACATGTAGTGTACATCTCAATAAGAAGATATTAGTCTAAAACAATATTCTAGAGGAAGACTGAATGATAAGCAAATACATGAGAAAAAGAGGACAAATTACCAGAGAAATGCAAAGGCAGAAAGAAAGACAGAGTGCGAGAGACAGAGAGAGAGAGAGAGGGGACTTGCACCTCCTTCGTGTGACAGCCCAGCTCCACAGCCTCCTCCTCTGCCTCTCTCTCACCCCTCATGCCGTCTCTCGCATCGACATCTCTCTCCGTCTGCGCAGCTTCTGTTCCGTGTATTTTTCCTCCTCCTCCTACTCCTTCTCCTCCTTTGTTTTATTCTGATTCTTCATCTTCGGTATGTTCCTCACGTGAAGTCCACAAACTTGCAGCCCCTGTGGATGCCAAGTGAAAAAACAACAACAACAAAGAAGGCAAATGCTCTATCGGGGAAAACGAGGAAAGACCTACGCACATTTGCATGTTTGATTGAGTGCGTTCGCTTGAACGGAGCAACAGTATGGATCTGTCATTCATGGCTGCGCAGGTGAGGTATTTCTCCTCATATTTGCACAAAGATGTTTGTCTCGTCCGAACTTTTTACATTTGTCCGTTAATTTCATGGGCGTGGCCGGTCAACAGGTTCATGTGGGGTTTCCAGAATTACAGCTTTTCGATCAAATCTATTAATCAAGATGTATAGAATAATACATTTACTTTCCTTTTCTGGAAAATCAATGTATATATTCATAATGGTGTCAAAATAGTACTTATTTCACTCCTATGGTTATATTACTGTAGTGGTCTTTTAGCAAATACTTTTGATGTAGTTATCCTTTCAAAGTTTATTAGGCTTTAGGTATGTTGTAATTCACAAGGACTGTGATTGAATAAAAAATAAGCATAATAATAATTTTAACTTTAACTGTACAAAGTGCATTTCAAACTGTTACTTATTCTGTTTTATTTTATTTTCGGCAGTAAAATGACACCAGTTTGATTGGACCAAGACCTTGTGGCATATTGTGTTATTTGCATACTGGAATATGTCAATTGACATTGGCTTCATAGAGAACATGCGTCATTGTGCATCTGTTTTGGACATATGGTTTGTTTTCATTAGGACCTCAAATGGTAGGCTCTTCCTCCCCTTCCCTCCAGTGTCTGGGTACTTATGGTTTGTCTGGTGCCATCTACTTTGCCTTTTTCTGTGCAACTGCTATTAAATGGTTCAGAGCATTATCTTTGCTGCCAATGGCAGTTCTGTGGGCCAGACGAAGCAAAATGCTCCCAAATCTTTTTAAATCAAGGACCCCTAAATACAAATGCACTGGAGCATGGAGCCATCTGTGAATACATTTTTATTTCAGTATGACCTGATTGAAAGAATGGTGGAGTAAAAATAGCATCAAAACAGTCAGCATTACTCACTCATCATTGAGCAAAATTTTAGTGAGTGAAATAATCTAAATCCATGTTGTACTTCACATTACACTGGTGACACAATATCTTCAAGGACTTAATGTGCTCTTACGTTTCTAGAAACTTTGGTAGCAGTGGACGGGGACCAGATTTACATCCACTTACAGCAGCACAGTCAAAAAGGCACACCATTGTCAGCCTTTAGGAGTTTTTAGGAGTGGGCAGTCAGTCACTTATATTCACAACTGGGAATGGCTGAATACAATAGAGTTTGAAACAGAAGCTGCAGCTGGGGACTTTGCTGTTGATGTAGTATTCTTCTGCCCTGACTATACATGTATGCACAGCTATGCAGTGATCTAAACACACTCCTAGTAGGATGAAGACGAGGAGGCCTTTGACGTCTTTATTGAAAGCAATTGTGAAACCGTGAAAACAGAATTGGACAACAATTCAATGATATACATAATGAATCAGAAAAAACAGTCAGAATAAACACACAAACAGACAGAATGAATGTTTCGTAAAATATTGCAGAATTGCAGCAACAGGGAAACAAAATTCACAAAAGTATAAAACTAGTTATCAAATTTGTTACATGCTCCTACATGCCAAGAAGAAACAGAATCAGAAGGAGCGTTGTTGCCAAGTTTTTTACACATACAAGGAATTTGCTTTGGTGTTAAGGTGCTACACGCAGACAGACATACAGCTGACATAAATGGATGTAGAAATATATAAATATGTAATAAACAAATGCAAGTTATATAAGAATAACAGAAGAATAGAGAAATATAATACAACTGACAATATAAAACAATAAAAATAATAATAAAAATAACAATGGAACAACAACAATTTACAATTAACAACAAATATGTGCACTGTGCCAGGTTTGTGCAGGATGAAGTGATCAACATAACATGTAATTTAGTAAACATACACATAACATTAACTATTTTCATAATCAATTAATCTACAGAATTTTTTTAGGATTAATTAGTTAGTCTATAAAATGAAATTGTGAAAATGCTCATTGCCAACGAATTTAATAATCAATTTGTTCACGATGTCATCGGGCTGTAGCGTCACCGCAGCGCATATTCGCTCCGCACATCCTCTCACTTGGTTGCTCTCTCTCTCTCTCTCTCTCTCTCTCTCGCAAACACGGACAACAGACCCGTCTGTGAATTTAACTGGTTGGTATCATAAACACCTCTGCACAAATCTGTCCAACACAACAATGTCAATGTCGGAGACCCATCTTCAAAACAGTTATTAGCAAGAATGTAAGGAGTCTAGCTAATAAGGATAGTCATGTTAACTTTGGAAAACGAATAAATCGTATAACTGGTAGTCTACATGTGCGTTCGAGATAACTGGCTGACTTTCGCCGACTTGATAGATAGGGGAAGAAAAACAGCGCCTCAGGTAGACTGCGTGAGCTTACTGTGAATTTATAACAATGATCAGGCCTTGCTCCCACGAGGTCTAGTGACGTGACACTTCGCGGGAGGTAACGCTCTGTGCAATTCTATGCAATTCCCTTCTTAAGGTCCTTTTAGGACACTTTGCTGTTTGAACGCGGTTAACGCCACGTTTTTGCTGAATCTCAAGAAATGGTACTTTTACTAATTGTAATAATATATTAACGATTCTTAACGTTCATAAAATATATACTGATCATTTATCAGTATAGATGAACCCCACAAAGAATAGTATAGTGTTTAAAAGAAGAACTTTAATGCATTTTCATATAATTCTTGGCAGGCATGCAAAATTCAGCATAACACCTGTGACAGTCGACTGCTGTCAACTAGTGTTTATGTCCGGGTGACCATTGAAAGTGCAGATCTGGCTCTCTCCCCATTCATTAAGATAGGAGCCTGGTCTTGTTAGTCCAAAATAGCTGCCTGGAAGCGTTGCCAAGGTGGCGGCCGAGTGGCAGGACTTGGTAGCTAACGAATAACATCTGACTGGTGTGTTCACTGTTGCTTTACCCGGTTCGCTCTTGTAAAATATCCACCGTGTTGCAACTTGTAACTGTGTTTCTCTGATAAACGCTACAATGTGTCGCCTAACCTGGGCGGACCGCCGAAGTAAAGTGGGAAACATTGACTGAACCGTTCATTTTCTTTTTACAAGCCAGGTCTCAGTGTCGACCAGCACTGTGTCTCCCTCCATCTTGTTAGAGACTTTGTGAGAAGACGGCTGCGTGCAGATGCAGAGGGAGGGGAGGGGCTGCTCGGTGAGGGAGAAAGAGGGGCACCCGCTGTCAGGACTTTACGGAAACATATTAATTAACTCAACATCAAACTACATTACATTACATTTATTCATTTATTACATGCTATACATGTCAGAGGTCGCATGCCTCTGGAGCAACTAGGAGTTAAGTGTCTTGTTCAGGGACACAATGGTGGATGGGTCACAATGGGGGATTGAACCCCGGTCTCTCACGCCAAAGGCATATTCTTTTCCATTGCACCATCACCACCCAAACTATATTGGTATAAACGATATTGTCTAATTTCATATCTCTTTTGAAATTATATCAGTATACCTCATATACCGATATACCGCCCAGACCTAAAACCCAGTGTAACGTCAAACTGGACTTCCTAGATCATATTTAATTGTCTCACTGGTACCAAACAACACACCTCACCAAACCCCTGTGCTGTTTCAATGCAGGGCTGTTTTTGGTTTGAATCCCTGCTAAGAAAACCAAAACATCTAACAAATATTTAATTATCCAAATTATGGTCTATATTTTTCTGTCCATCGACCAATTTTGTTACGTATAACCTACCTACGTAACATGTAGTATCAGCTGTGCATGGCCACACGTGAGTGGGGACAACAAACACTGGCAGCTGCTATGCTATTCATCTTAAACTCTGGCTTTTAAACTTCATGCGCGGGACTATTTTCTTGATCCCGCTCCCGCTGATTTTGTGACCATTACCGCCCGCTCCTGCAACATGTGTATCCACTCCCGCCCGCACCCGTAAACAATGTGACATGTTTTGTTCCGCGGGACCCGCTGGATCCCAATCCCAATGCAGCTCTCTACTTCATACAAAAAGACCCAAACAAAGAAGCGCTGAACGCAAAATAGGTTAGTAACCTGAGGTCAGTAAACATGTTTAGCTCAGCATTGACCATCTAACGTTAGCTTGCTTCTTGCTTTAGCTACGACCTACCAGAGGTAAGTCCAACTGTCGTTCGTTATGAAAAGATGAATGAAAGACTAATTGAATCTTATCGTTGCAGCTCTCAGTGTTGGGCGGTAGCGTAGTAGTGCCGTTACTAGTTTAACTACATTTCTCAGTAGCTTGGTGGTAGCGTCGCTATTTTCTGAATCAAATAGCTTTTCAGTAACGAAGCCCTTTTATTGGCCGAGTAGTGCGGTAGCTTCCACACACGCTACATTTTCTCAAGTATTTCTGAAGGATCAGTAAGTGACGCCACCGCCACACACAGACCAGTATTTGCAGCCGGCAGAAGCGCTTCTGTGACGTTGATATCAGGTACCGATCCTTGGGCTGATGTCTGCGACTTTGCTGCAGTGGAATAAAGACACGCCCGACTGAGTTTACTTTCTATTGTGATAGCTATTGTAACACCTCTTGTGAGAAGGATCAGGGTCCAGCCTGGAAAGCTTGTCCTCTAGTGAGGAGGAAACTTTGATATGTAGTGGCAGAAACCTGTTTCCATGAGATGAGATCTCTCTCTCTTTCTCGCCCATTGCCATGAGTGTTTAGTTTGCAAAGTTGCCAGAGCACAAATTCACATATATAAACAATAAAAGATATATAATTAATAATGTGCTAATTAAGTTAGCCTGTTTAGTGAAGCTTCATTTAATGTAGAGTAGCTAGTAGCTTAGCTCACCACATTTTCCAAGTAGCTTTCCCAGCACTAGCAGCTCTACACATAATTTGTTGAGCTGAACTTTAGTCAAACGCCTTGTGTATATTCATTCCTGTTGCTAGCGTTAAAAGTGCTGCATGGAGAAACTGTTTTTTCACAAAGTTGAAATGAGTTGAAGTAGGTAGTGGTGGCAGCTGGCCGGAGGGAGTTAACCAGGGAGCTTGAAGTTCCTGGTATTCAACTGGAAACTTACATAATAGAAAGTACTTGTTGTTGGCCATATTGTATTATATATTTCCAGTAGAAAGAAACATCTAAATATCACAATATAAAACGTATTCTACTTGAGTGATTACTTCTCCAGTCTGATCACGAGCACACAGCTGATGGGTACGTGATGTGTTTACAAGACATAACAGATTTAGTGTGACGCAATAGCCGGATGCTCACTTGCTGTTAGGACATGGTCATGGACAGGATGTTCTGTCCTCAGACAGTTACATTGAACAAAATTATAAACGCAACACTTTTGTTTTTGCCCCAATTCATCATGAGCTGAACTCAAAGATCTAAAACTTTCTTAATGTACACAAAAGGCCTAATTCTCTCAAATAATGTTCACAGATTTGTGAACAATGATCGTTGAGTTCAGCTCATGATGAATGGGGGTAAAAACTAAAGTGTTGCGTTTATAATTTTGTTCAGTGTAGTTTAATGGCTAACTTAGCAGTCATTAAATCTTACTAAATTACAAAAAAACAATCACAAAACAGCTCAAATAAAAGAGTACCTATAGATAATGCTTCAACCAGGGTGTGCATTTGGAGAAAGTAGATAAAATATTCTTGAAAATATTTGTTTGGTCACAGACCTGACAATGTCAGCTGCTGTGAAACTCGCTTGCTAGTAGCAACAGAATGTTCAACTAAAAACCAACCACAAGTGGCAGAATAATGTTAACAATTGAAGATGACAACTATTTAGTGTAAGGAGTCCTAACCTGGTTTAAATAAGGCTCTGGTTTGATTCCAATTTCCCATGACCTCATTACCTCATACACATTTCCTGCTGCTTTTCCAGTTCACTCTTTTCCCCCCAGCCATATACCTTTCTTCTCAAGAAGGCAGCTCTTTCAGAAAGGTAATGGCTAATGGCCAATTTTTTCTGAGGTTAAATTCATTTCAGTGCCTGTAGTCACTCTGTAATGGTGACTGTGAATGAAGTCAGGCAAATGTCCCTGGAGTTTTGAAGATTCACTTCACAATGGATGATTCTTTGCCCATCCATCTCAGTGTAGCTCTGCTGCCTGCAAGTCATTGGACCTTAGCATTCACTTTGTCTTTAAAAGATGACGGATGTTGCCATAACTGTTCTCTCCTAAAGACAGGGAAAGTTTTTCAAGAACTGCAACTCAGAGGAGCTGGTTACCGATTTTCTCCCTTAAGCAAGAGGATGACTATAAGAAACAAGATATATCTTACATAAGATATATAAGAAACTAAGCTTTCAAGACAAGATCATGCATCATGTGTGCACCATGTACAGAATAGCAGCTCAGACTGGTAACATAATTGGCCATTGTTTTGCTGCATTTGTCACTCTTCTTTGTCAAAATGGTTTTGTACAATATCACAGAAACATGCTAAATAGCTCTCTACAGAACAATGTGTTTGCTGAATGATTTGCATTTCGCAGCAATGCCTCACTGGTTTGAAATGAGAAAGGCCATACTTCATTAGGTTGAAAGTGGTGGCATCCTCAAGCATTGCAAAACATGGATTAATAGGTGACAATCATAGTGAAGCTTTTGAATACTAAGCTGAGGGCAATGAAGTGATTTGCTCTTTATTGTTTCAAATAGATTGAATTGAGAAATGTTTCAGATAACTTCCCTTAGCTCCTTTGGATTTATTTTTAACTTGAATTCACTTCCAGACCAGTTACTGAGATTGTTAATCACATCGTGTACATCTTTGCACCTTGAGGCTGTCGAAATTATTAAAATGGCAGATGTTAAGGCATCAGCCAATATATTCCCCAGTTACTAACTGATGTTGAGGTCAAGTTTGATGTGTTGTAGACAGGCACCAGAGCCATCCTGGGCATTTTGCCACACAGGGCAGCAAAACTCTTAAGGCTCTGTCTATTCAGAACACAGTGACCCACTGGCCTTGGCCTTTTGCTAATTTTTGCATCTGCTCATGTGCATGCACATGCACACACAGACCTTTTTAAAATGTACTATAAGCAACATTTGATTCCCATGCATAAGAAAAAAGCACAGAAGGAATGTTAACACAGCAATTTCTATGTGCATTTCCTTTCCTTACCATTACTTAAATATCTGGATAGTTAACTCTTAAATGAGATGCCATAGGTCTATTTCCATATTCTCACGCAGATATTTTGTCTTTTCATGACAGGCCATCATTCTCATTACTCAATTACTTATTCAGTGAAGCTGTGGCTCTGAGTCATTCTACGTGACAGGGCTGCCCATCTCTGCTTGTGTTAGACGGGAGAGATGAGAGTGAAAAGATGAGTATAGATGGTTGACAGCCTCACACAAACAGAGCCATTTGTATTTACTCACAGACTAGGAGCAGGCAATACAATCAAATACACTTTGTTGCCTAATGATAGGAGAGTACAATAAAAAGTCAATACAAAAGAGTAGATGATTTTAAAGTTAGTAGATGTGTTTATGCCAGAGATGGGGACTCGAGTTAAAGACTCGGACTCAAGTCCAACTTAAGTTGCACACACAGTGACTTCAGACCCGATTTGAGACTCATCCTCAAAAGACTTCAGGCTTGACTTGGACTTGAGGTGCGGGACTTGTCTGAAATTTCTGATGAGCTCCCTGCGTTACCTGTAACCTACCTATGTAACACGTAGTATCAGCTGCGCACCAGCAGCTGCTGTGCCATTCATCATAAACTTTGACATTGAAACTTCATACAACAACACCCAAACAAAAAAGTGCTGAATGCAAAATAGGTTAGTAACCTGAGGTCAGTAAACATGTTTAGCTCAGCATTGGCCATCTAAAGTTAGCTTGCTTCCTGCTTTAGCTACGACCTACCAGAGGTTAGGTCCGACTGTCGTTCGTTATGAAAAGATGAATGAACGACTAATTGAATAATTAACTTATCGTTGCAGCTCTCAGTGTTGGGCAGTAGCGTCGCTACAAGTAGTGCCGTTACTAGTTTAACTAAACTTTTATTTAGTTATAACGTTACACTGGGTTTGAGAGTCTGGGGGATGTGTTGACTTACAGTAGTTTATAAGCTGTCATAAGTGGTAGACGCATTGTACATTAGGCTATATTATTGTGCTCTGTAAGTGAAAAACAGGTTATAGGGTTTTATTGTTGATCCTGTAATGTTACTGTTTTATTTAGTTAACGTTACATTGGGTTTGAGTGAGTCAGTGGGTGTGTTGACTTCAAGTAGTTAAGCTGTCATTAATTGCATTGCACATTACAGTGTGTTCGGTAAGTGAAAAACAGGTTACAGTTACAGAATTCCTTATAGCTATACAGTTTTATAAGCAGCCTGGATTGAACGCAGCAGGTGATACAACATTCATTATAACCACGAGAGACTTGAGACTTGACTTGGACTCTAGCTCAGAGACTTGTAAACATCTCTGGTTTATGAAGCTTACAACCAGTGTTTATTTGTAAATTGCAGACTTTTTTGCTAAAAGCTACTTTGATTATAAGGTCAAAATAGAATTACTGGAACAAATGCACTGTTATGTAAGTGAAATATGACTAAATACTGGCTGGAGACATAATGAGAAAGAAGACTTTGTGCACCACTACCCTGTGATATGAATACTGATATGGTATTGCAAGTTGAGTAGTTCGCAGGTGAGATTATTTTATTTTATAACACACTTTTTAGAAATTGCAGCCACCACAAGGCTTATACCAAGACCATCTTTGTGCTCAGTTGCATAAAGAATTCAATTACATAATCATGTTATCTCACTGTGCATTCTTCATGCCCAGATTGTCCCTTTTAAAATAAATCGCCTGGTCTGTATAGTAGAGGCTTATTTGAAGAGCGTAATAATGGCACACCAGCCTTTTCATCTCTAGGAGTTTCTTTCCCCTCTGGTATTTTGTCTGTTTTTTTCAGCAATTGGTTTTATATGAAAGATGTATTCTTGAGATAGTGAAAACTTGCAACAGCCCCTGATTTGCTTCCACTTTTATGACCCTGCACTGTAAACAGGTTGAGAAAATAGCAATAACATAAACCAATTAGAGCTGAATGCACAATCAATGCTTTAAACATGTGAAAAGCAGAATCTGTGTTTGTTAGGTCACATCTTTCCAGAAAGAGCTATTTGAGAATTTGAAGCCTTTTCAGTGTCATTCATGCTAATGTTTGTCCCTTCATGTCTATACTCTAAACTAAAATTGGCAGGATAATGTTTAATCAAACCGCAATGCATGTAAATTAGCTTTTTGTATGTCTGTTTGTGCAGCAGTGCATTCCAAAAACAGTGGGTTGTCCACTGATCGGTGGTGCGATCCCTGGCTCCTCCCGTCTGCATGTCGAAGTGTCCTTGGGCAAGATACTAAACTCAAACTGCGTGTGGTGTGCGAATATGTGTGAATGTTACATTCTTTTTTTTTTTAAAACCTGTCCTGCACAGCAGCCTGGTATAGAGTATGATGAGATGGATACAATATTGTGCCAGACAGATTTTACTTTAACAAGAGCATATTAATATACTCCTTTGTCTGTTTTATTTTTTATTTAATTAGGTATTGATTTGTCACTGGGCCGGACGGGGGGCAGACATGGGGATGGGGGGGCACAGACATCGCACAAACAGACAGCACAGAGAAAGGACAACACCTGCAAGAGAAGGGGGATGGGGGTGGGGACAACAGGAAATGGCAGAGGGAAACACCAATTGCAGAAAGCAACGAAACCTGCAAGAGAATAGGGAGGGGGGCTTGAGGTGGAGAAAAAGCAACAACAAACAAACAAACAAACAAAAAAGAAGACAACCAGCCGAATAGCAGCAATAAACAGCTGACATAGGAAGACAACTAAGAGAGAAATGAAAACAAGAAACAGTCACGCACAATTATTAAGCAACACAGCACAGCCACGAGAACTGGAATAATAATGTGAATGTTACTTTCTGTTTCTGATGAGCACTTGGCAAATTAGTCTCTGCCATCAGTGTATGAATGTGTGTGAATGGAAGAATGTGACGTAGTGTAAACGCACTTAAAATCGTCAGAAGCCAAGAAACGTACATGTGCTGACCATTATATTTATAGGCTACAAAGATCCAGTGTGTAAGTTAAAAAGTACACTGTTTTGATGGGGAAAATATACAGATAGCCTTAAAAGCAATGAAGATTCTTGATGATTGATAGATAATTATCACTGCTGAGTTGAAGGAAAGGTCAGGCGCTTCATAGCAGGGACACTTCATAGTTTACTCTCACTTGATGGATCTAGAACAAAAGAGGAAGGAACATTCAGAACAAACAGAATGTGTTACATTTTGGTTCGAGGTGCTTTGGCTGACAGATTTTTTTAAGACATCCTCTACATAATCAAACCCAGATTTTAAAGACCAAAAATAGAAGAGAGTCACTGCCGCTGCAGGTGGTTGTGTTAAATGAGCAGCCCTATGTTCAGCATCTTCCCGTTTAAGTCTATGATCTCAATGGGAAAATTTGGCAAACCACCAGGAAATTGCAGGCCTCACTTTCTGTCTCTGATCTGATCAGTACAGAACTGCAGAAACCCCACACCCTCCAGGAGGGGCCAAAAAAAAAAAAGTCTAACTACACATGAAAAAGAAACTAACATATTTGTATGTCATTTTTAGTTCTTATCACGCTGATGTAAATTCAGATGTTTTTCAAGTTCAAGTTTGTTTGTGATGCTATAAATAGGGGATTTCACGTCACGATTGACAGCTTAGCCATGCTCGCGGTTGAATTGGCTAGGTGTATGGATGGGATCACATTACTGTGGATCCAATCCTGATCACTGCTGCACAGACTCTGGCTCCAAATGACATCACCAGCGCAAGCCGTTTCCAGGCTTAATTTTGTACAGTGAAAGTAAGTGGAGACGCGTCATTCATCTTTATACCGTACCTCCTTTACCAGCCTGGTGTGGGAACACATTTTGACAAATAAACGCAGGTTTCCATTAAATGCCTGGTCTGGTTTTTGTATAAGTCTTCTTTGGATGTATAAAACCTCTTAAACCCCGTCAACATGTCAGTTTGAACATGCTACACATCGTTAGATCGGTTAGATTTTCCACAATCAGTTGTTCAGTTCATTTAACGGAAACAACAAGCCCATCACCTGGTGAGGATGCTTTTTGCTTGGAACCTGTAAGCTTTAGCCTCTGTCGTAGTAGCCAACAAGAGCATATTTATTTAAGCAGGAAAAATTCTAAAGGTTAAACTAGTGGACAGCTGAGAGCTCTTTACAGTGATTGATAAAAATAATGCTGCTTTCTCTGCTGCTACATTACTGTACATAATTTCCTGGTGTCTCAGTGCTATCTTACCTTACAATATTTTTGCACTGTAGACACAGAGATTTCCCAGCTGTTTTGCATGTGCAAGGAGGAATTGCATATTGAAAGAAGTCCTGGGGAGACTGAAAGGGAGATTTAATGGACTGTGACAACCACATATATAGTAATAATGGTGTTCTCTGATAGAGAACTGCATGATGCTTCCTATATAACTTTCCCTATGATATTTAGCAGGTATGAATTATGTATTCCTACATAAATAATCTATTCTCCACCCATCCTGAGCTAATTTTAAAGCATCTTTATCCCTTGGATGGATATGTTTCTGAATAAACCTGAGCTATGATTTGGGGTGAAACACTTTGATGAATATTGCCTCAGCCTGAACATCTTTTTAAACAAGACATTTTTGCCATTAAAGCACACATACATTTCAAATCTGATTTCAGCTCTGGCAGTTTTTATGATGAAAAGGAAATACGGGTGGAAATTATACAGTGGGTGGTTGCTTTGCTTTGGTGAAGGCCACAAGGCAACAGCTGATTACACAATATTAAGGAGGAAGCAGAGATGAATTATGATAATAGGTAAACATCGCCACAGCTGCTGTAATTTCTTTGGATCATTATGCATTTTTTGGAATCATTAGCATGCTAAGCTTAAAGTAATAAAATATATGTGTTCAATTCAATTTTATTTATATAGCGCCAAATCACAACAACAGTTATCTCACAGTGCTTTTTATAAAAGAGCAGGTCTAGACCATACTCTATGATGTTATTTACAGAAGCCCAACAATTCCCACCAAGAGCAAGCACTAGGCGACAGAGGCAAGGAAAAACTTTTTAAGAGGCAGAAACCTCGAGCAGAACCATGGCTCAGGGTGGGCGGCCATCTGCCTCGACTGGTTGGGGGTGAAGGAGAGAGAGAGAGAGAGAGAGAGAGACACACACACACACACACACACAGATCCAGACTCCACAGCTCCAGAGCCAGAAACACCTGCAGGAAGTGATAGGAGGAGAGAGGAGCGAGACGAGAAAGCACAAGACTACCGGAAAGGGGAGAAGTTGTGTTAGTAACATGCAATAATGGGATGAGGTTGCATACAGAGGGAGAGAAAGTAGAGGAGAGAGGAGCTCATTGCATCATAGGAAATCCCCCGGCAGTCTAGGCCTATAGCAGCATAACTAAGGGACGGTTCAGGACTCACCTGAGCCAGCCCTAACTATAAGCTTTATCAAAGAGGAAAGTCTTAAGCCTACTCTTAAATGTGGAGATGGTGTCTGCCTCCTGAACTCAAACTGGAACCTGGTTCCACAGGAGAGGAGCTTGATAGCTGAACGCTCTGGCTCCTAGTCTACTTTTGGAGACTCTAGGAACCACAAGTAACCCTGCATTCTGGGAGCACAGTGCTCTGGTGGGGTAGTAAGGTACTATGAGCTCTTTAAGATAAGATGGTGCCTGACCATTAAGAGCTTTGTAGGTTGATTTTAAATTCTATTCTGGATTTTACTGGAAGCCAATGCAGAGAAGCTAAGACAGGAGAAATGTGATCTCTTTTCCTGGTTCCTGTCAGAAGACGTGCTGCAGCATTCTGGATCAGCTGAAGAGTCTTAATGGACTTTTTCGAGCAGCCTGATAATAAGGAATTGCAGTAATCCAGCCTAGAAGTAAAAAATGCATGGACTAGTTTTTCTGCATAATTTTTAGACAGGATATTCCTGATTTTCGCAATATTACGTAGGTGAAAAAAGGTGGTCCTTGAAATTTGCTTATTGTGAGACTTAAACGACATGTCCTGATCAAAGATAACTCCAGGATTACTCACAGTGGTGCTGGAGGCCAGGGCGATGCCATCAAGGGAAACTATATCTTTAGATAATGCGTCACGGAGGTGCTTAGGCCCCAGAACAGTTTCAGTTTTATCTGAGTTTAAAATGAGAAAATTACAGGTCATCCAGGTTTTAACATCCTGAAGGCACATTTGAAGTTTAGCTAACTGATGAGTTTCATCTGGCTTGATCGATAGATATAACTGAGTATCATCTGCATAACAATGAAAGTTTGTGGAATATTTCCTGATAATATTGCCTAAGGGAAGCACATATAAAGTGAAGAGGTTTGGTCCGAGGACAGATCCTTGAGGAACTCCATGACTAACTTTGGCGTGCATGGAGGACTCATCGTTAACATGTACAAACTGAAATCGATCTGATAAATAGGACTTAAACCAGCTTAGAGCTTTAATGCCAATGAAATGTTCCAGTCTCTGCAATAGGATCTGATGGTCAATGGTATCATATGCAGCACTAAGATCTAATAAAACCAGTACAGAGACAAGTCCTTTGTCTGATGCAATAAGGAGGTCGTTAGTAATTTTCACCTGAGCTATCTCTGTGGTATGATGAACTCTAAATCCTGACAGAAAATCCTCAAATAAACTATTGCTCTGTAGAAAGTCACACAGCTGTTTAGCAACTGCTTTCTCCAGGATCTTAGAGAGAAATGGAAGATTAGATATAGGTCTATAGTTGGCTAAAACATCTGGATCAAGTTTGGGCTTTTTCAGAAGAGGTTTAATTACAGCTACTTTAAAGTGCTGTGGTACATAGCCTGTTGATAGAGATAGATTGATCATATCTAGTATAGAAGTGCTGACTAAAGGTAAAACTTCTTTAAGCAACCTAGTCGGGATGGGGTCCAAGAGGCAGGTTGATGGTTTAGATGAAGAAATTATTGAAGTTAGTTGGTAAAAAGCAAAAAAGCAGTCTAAACATATATCTTGTTCTACAGCTGTTTCTAAGGTTCCTGAGTTTAGAGATAAGTCGGTGCCAGTTAAGGGCAGGTCTTGGTGAATTTTGTTTCTAATAGTTAGAATTTTATCATTAAAGAAGCTCATGAAGTCGTAACTACTGAGAGCTATGGGAATACATGGCTCAATAGAGCTGTGACTCTCTGTCAGCCTGGCTACAGTGCTGAAAAGAAACCTGGGGTTGTTCTTATTTTCCTCTATTAA
This sequence comes from Micropterus dolomieu, assembly GCF_021292245.1. Taxonomy (NCBI): domain Eukaryota; kingdom Metazoa; phylum Chordata; class Actinopteri; order Centrarchiformes; family Centrarchidae; genus Micropterus; species Micropterus dolomieu. The sequence goes on along the minus strand of NC_060160.1, from coordinate 12,593,680 downwards.
TGACGAGTAGTACGCTGCTCTGGCATTACGGAGGGCCTTCCTATAAGTTTTAATACTATCTTGCCAAATTAAACGAGAATTTTCCAGTTTGGTGGAACACCAATTCCTCTCAAGTTTCGATATTTGCTTTAATTTGCGAGTTTCAGTATTATACCATGGAGCTAACCGTCTTTGTTTTATTATTTTCTTTTTTAGAGGGGCTACAGAGTCGAGTGTCATTCGCAGCGAGCCTGCAGCATCGATTTGGGAGGGACTGAAATTAGCATAGGAGTCCTCCGTTACTTTGTGACTTGATAATGAATTTAGAGCTGATGGAATCGCATCCTTAAATTTAGCTACAGCACTATCAGACAGATGTCTTGTATAGACATTTTTGCCCAATGGCGTGTAGTTCTGCAATACAAACTCAAAAGTTATCAAATAGTGGTCAGATATAGAGGGATTCTGTGGGAACACTATTAAATGTTCAATTTCAATACCATATACCAACGTCCACATGAATATTAAAATCCCCTACAATAATAACTTTGTCCGTTTTAAGGACTAAAGTTGACAAAGACTCTGCAAATTCAGATAAGAATTCAGAGTACGGACCAGGTGCTCGGTACACTATAACGAAAAGAATTGGTTGCAGTGATTTCCAACTTGGGTGTTAGAGACTAAGAACAAGGATTTCAAATGAGTTATAATTTAGTTTAGGTTTAGAGCTGATTAGTAGGCTAGAGTTGAAGATAGCTGCAACTCCATCTCCTCGGCCTGTGCATCGAGGAATGTTGTCATGGATTTGGTCCACTAATAAACTTGGCCAGATTTCTAGAAATGAGAGCTGCTCCTTCCCAAGTGGGATGGATGCCGTCTCTCCGAATCAGACCAGGTCTTCCCCAGAAAGTCTGCCAATGATCTATCTACAAAGCCCACATCGTTTGCTGGACACCACCTCGACAACCAGCGGCGGAATGACAACATGTGGCTATACATGTCATCACTGGTCAGATTTGGCAGGGGTCCAGAGAAAACTACGGTGTCCGACATTGTTTTTGCATATGTACACACCGACTCAACATTAATCTTAGTGACCTCCGATTGGCGTAACCGGGAGTCATTACCACCGACATGAATAACAATCTTACTGTATTTACGTTTATCCTTAGCCAGCAGTTTCAAATAAGACTCAATGTCGCCCGCTCTGGCCCCAGGGATGCACTTAACTATGGCCGCTGGCTTTGCTAACTTCACGTTTCTCAAAATGGAGCTGCCAATGATAAGAGTTGGTTTCTCAGCAGGTGTGTCGCTGAGTGGGGAAAATCTGTTAGAGACGTGAACAGGTTGGTGATGCCCCGTGGGCTTTGAATGCTTACGACTATTCACCCAGCCACCCCTTCCTGGCTGCTCAGGGGATGCCGGGGGACGGCTACCACAGGCTAACTCATGTCACTCCATGTCTAAAAATAAACTACACTTATTACACGTACCATTATACTGTATATGGTTATATGGTGAGTCTCCAGCTTGTCAGGAGATGTCCATTAAACTGTTTTCATCCCTGGGTGCAATTTAAATTACCCCTGTGAGTACAAACAGAATGAGTGAAGAATGATTTCTTGCTGGTTTGATCACATTTCTCAGGCATAATTTAAAAAGGAGGGTTTTCAAATTTGTTTTCCATTTTTCCATTTTTGGTTTTCACCTCGTTTGAACTTTAGAAACCCTAGTGACTTCAAACAATGCCTCTCTGATGATACTAACAGCAGAAACCTTCTTTTGATTTGTTCTGTTTCACTGGGCTTTAACTTTTTGAGTCTGACCTTGGGTTTGTTCAAAGAAACCTGTCCTGAAACTAATGACATAGTGTACATACAGGCCTTGCTTTCTTTGTTTCCCTCTCACTCACCTCTTGTTCAGTCTGCACAAGAGCTGGGGTTATATTGATCATGATGTACTTTTCACTTTTCACCCAAATGATACCATTTCCCTAAGAGGAAAAATCTTCTGTTTTGATTGCAAGGCAGCATTTGAGGTTTCAGTGACAGCCACAGCTCAAGAACAATTTGACTGTATCTACACAGCATCTCATTATCTGGGATTATGTGACAGCCCCTTCCTATTTGAACTCAATTACTGTATTTCAGTCTCGTAGCTCGTGTGTGCCAGATGCATCTAATAATTTAGGCTACAAATGGACCAGTTTCAATTTCCCTGCTGATGAACTCCTCCAAAGGTAAATCACAGCCCTCCTCTGTGCTAAACTACAATGTGTTGCTGCTGTTGTCTTACATCAGCTATTTTTGGCATACAGTACCAGCCAAGCCTCGCACACACATATCCACAGCTCTTATGATGTTTTATATAAAGCAAATGTGATTATGACCTTCTCATTTCGGGTGCATGTATCTTTAATGCCCAGATGAGGAATCTGGCACTTATAGTACAGTCAGAGGTATTATTTATGGAAATCATTTGGAATGCCCACTGGTATGCATGAGTGGTGGAGAAGTACACTAACATAGATTTTTCTTAAAATGTTGAATTTTTAATGATGCTTACAAGGAGTTGTGAATCAATTCACAGCTAGAGCTTCAAGCTTTTCTTTGCAGATGCTTGTGGTGTGTTTGAGCTAAATACCATAATGTTGGATTCATTGTGCACCAATCGTGGTAGTGCATATGGATCTATGGTCTCTCTGTTGCTTCTCTGTTTCACTGTTCTACCCCTTAACTATTTAAAGAGAAGCAAAAACATTACATTTATTTACTGAGCTTTTTAATCAGGATTTGAGGCATTTCGCTCTGGTCAAAATGACTGTATGAGTATCAAGCTTCTTAATGTTGCAAATATGTAGTGCAACACAGCAATCTGGTGTGCAGTGTGTACGTCACATATCCATTTGGGCTTACAGCTACTCTGTAAGCATTACACAGCCCTTACAGGGCGGATGCTGTGTAGGATTATAATTTACGCACCAGTGTGTAATAAAACATTCAGACACTTGTATAATTTAGAAGCAATGATATTGTTTATTGCTACAATTACTGATCAAAGACTGAACATGCTGTAATTGATCGCTTTCACACCTGAGAGTCTTGTTTGCTTCTTAGTGATGCTCTCAGCTTACACACAAACACATAAACAAGCAAGGCTTGGTGCCCTGACGCCCACCTCATTTCTCCCTGTGATATATATCCATCTCACAGTGAAAGCCACAGAAATCTCTTTATTTATAGCCTGTGATTTATGAACAGAAGGCCCAAAACAATAAACACAGCACCTTAAAGTACAAGAGTGTGTGTGTGTGTGTGTGTGTGTGTGTGTGTGCGTGCGTGTGTGTGTGTGTGTGTGTAAATGCATGTAATCAGCTGAATTAGGAATTTTGAAATGAATGTTGAAATGGAATACATCGCATATGATTTGACTGTTGTGTTTGGTCACATTACTTACCATCTGTTTTACACTGTGTTGCCAGAATGCCAAAGGCACATTTCCATTTCATGTAATATTATGAACAATAAAGTTTCTTCTTATAATCCATAAACAAAGGAACATGTCTTTCCTTGATGTCATACTATAAAAGTGCACATTTACATATACACATGGACGTACACATGTTAATTCTAGACTGGGAATGCAGAGTGAGGGAGCCCGGCTGAATTGTTACAGTATCTGAAAGCACTAATTAGGCCAACACGGCACTCAAGTGACAAATTCATGACACCCCTAGCTGTCCCCTCCCCCCACAGGGGAAAACATTCAGAATGCATCCATTCATAAATGCTGTTGCCAACCTGCAGCATTAGGGGCAGCAGGGGTCGGCAAATAAGTCTGGCATCGGGCCAATTTTTTTTCAAGCCGTTACATGGTGGGCCAGAACATAGTCAAATTTTTTCAAATCCTTGGATGCACGTGAGCATGATTAGCTCAGTCAGTAGTATGCAATACTCCCAGTGAGAGGGTTGTATGATCGATTCCAAATAATTGCGGATTGACCCTTGTTACACAAATTGATTATAAGGACACTTTTGCTCATGCAAACAAAAAAGCATGTGCTGCAGTGTGTGTGCGCGTCCCAGCGTTTGATCTGCATTCGTAAACCTATGGACGCTTATATTTTCCCTGAGGAAATTCTGTCATGGGCAGCTGAGTGCAGAAGCGGAGAACCGAGGTGTGGACCCAAATGCAGACTGTAGGCAAAGTGTTTACAGTTCAAAAGATTTATTTAAACAAAACTCAGCAGGCTTACGCTGGGAGCACAGTGGCAAATATTCAAACAAAAGGTAACTCCAAACAAAAAATAATTCAAAGTAAAGAATCCAAGAGCAGGTAATATCCACAAAATAATCCAAAAAAACACAGGGACAAGACAGAACACTCAGCACAGACGAGGACTTCACAAAACACTGAACACAACTGAGGACAATATATACACAGACAAATGAGCAGGGAGGGAAGCACAGCTGAAACACATCAGGTAATCAACAACAGGAACAAAGCCAGACAAGAACACCAGGCACAGAAGAGTACAAAACAAAACAGGAAGTAAAGTACTTGGGAACACGAGGACAGATCTACCAAAGTAAAACACAAAAAATGGAAAGACTGCAAAATTAGGGCAATGATAGAGACCAGACCAAACAGGAGACAGGACTACACTAAAACATGACGACATAAGACTAAGGACTAAGACACAGACCAAAATAATAAAACATAGAAGTACACAGACCAGGAAAAACACTAAACATGAACTAAAGCACAAAACTAAGAACTAAAACGCAGGACTAAGAACTAAGAGACACGACAGATACTAAGAAACTTAAACATGCGAATGAACAAAAGACTAGATTAAGCTAAAAAAAAACAAACATGACACGATCAAATAAAGCTATGAAACCTATGAAAACAGACTAAACAGGAAAAACATGAACGCACAACCAAATCCCTACAAATTAAGGGGAATCCGATCACGCGTTTACTGACAGCTTTTTCAGAGGTGTGTCAAGCAGGCCAGAGACTTTTGAATGTCCTTCAGAACTTTTCAAAGTAAAAGCTGTTATTAAACTCAACATAAAGCATTGCTCCAAAAAACATTCTCGCACTTTTATTTTGGAGGCACAATCACTTAAGAGCTGTCATGACAAATCTATTTCAGCACCAGCTGCTATCAATTTATTTGTTTTTTATTTTTCTGCTATCAAAGCAATATTATTGCTGGCGGGCCAGTTCTGGCCTGTGGGCCACCTATTACTGACCACTGATCTACAGTACTGTGGCAGCTACATCAGGGCAGGCGGTGAGATGCTAATTTATTTTTAATTTTACAGTAGGACATTTACACACTATAGAAACATCAGAGTAAAGAATCATTTCAACAAACACATTGGGCCTCATGCAACAACATTTCCCTCTTACATTTTTCTGTGAGGTTTGCTTGTAATGTTTATTGTCAAATTCAGCAAACTCTCCAGATGGACGAATGTGTTATCATTAGCAAGTTTCATTCACAAAAATGTTACCAAAGAGTAAAAAGAAAAATTTCCCATTGCAGATCTTCAAGTCCTGCTGTTGGAAATCAGTGATATTTTAGTGGTATTACAGGACCAGAAAGCATTTATAGCCCAAGCTAATTTGCAATGCCCATCCCTCGATGGGCCTTTTTAAAATACATAAAACTCATCAAATACACAAGAGACAATACAAAACACAGTAAAGTATGTACAATAAAAACATAAAACTCACCATTATGCACAGTGTATGTGCCTTTTAGCTCTGATTCGCTTCATGTTTATACTGGCTTATTGCAAATGAACGAGGAGTAAACATGAAATCATATGGACTGACAGATAACTCACTCATTGAACAGGTTTGGGTGACGTCATCTTCTATTATGATGCCACATGGACCCACATAGAAAATCAAGTTTCAGGGAACGAAAGCAGGTCATGTAGGACTTTGAGCCGTGGTTATTTAGTCTTCTTTGGTGTTCACAATGAGAAATAATTGATTAGGAATTTATGTCACAGTAAAATCATCTATTATCACAGAATTCTCTGGTTGATCTGATTGTTTTTCTGTTGTGCTCAGGAAGAGATGTAATATGTGCACTGACAACTGTAAATTTGCGCATGGTCGCATCCTCACTACCTCTTTGTATTCTTTGCATTGCATTGTAGGAATATCAAAGTTTTTAGTATGCATACTGACCTTTGTGTATATTTATTTTTCTGTCTTTTCAATGAACAGAAATATATACTGAAAACCTCCTGAGAATTAGTATGGAAGTGGGGTACAGCTTTCCACAACTTCTTAGCTTGAACAGAGGGGGTAATTAATCGTGTTTCTCTGTGAGACTGACAGTTTGTGACACCAGCAAGCAGCCTATTACACAAGAGAGAACAGAACAAGGGCAAAATAATTGTAAGCGTGCATTTATATGTAAAAATATAAATTGTTTAAAAAAAAACAATACAGGTATAAAAGCTCTGAGGAATTTAAATGTGTCATGCTTAATTTATATTTGACAGAATGAGTGGTGGTTCAGAGGGGTCTGCAGCACTAGGGTTGAGACACACACACACACACACACACACACACGAAAGACTACAGTGTTTAATTGGCTGATCAGAAAAGTGAGGTGGAGGTGGTTTGCTCAGTATTTGAATCAAAAGTTGTGTGTTTTTCGGAACTTAATAAAAAGTTGTCAAACTGTATATAATAAACAATTTCAAATATTATGCAATGAGTAGAACAGTTAGGACACAATTATGTATACATACAGAGTGTGTGCGCTTGCAAATATGGGTGTGTCTTGTGTGCATTTTTCATACTGCATACTGTATGTGCAAGTGAAAATAATTCCCTACATCGTTTCTGAATGAATCCTGGTGCCCTTCAGTTACATTTCCCGGTTATCTTATAGAAAGACATAGCACTACAGTGTAAGTTGCTGTGGATAAGAGCATCTGCCAAATACTATAAATGTAAATATAAACATATCATGGTATGTGGGGTCATGCAGACTACTTTAACTCTGGAATAGAGAAATCAGACAGGATATTAAGGAGAGAGCTGCAGAAATATGTGAATACAAATTACCAGGTAACAAAAGAGGAAGAAGCTGAGGAAGCTGTAGCAGATTCTGGTACGGTGTGATTTACATTAGCTATAGCACTGTAATCATACGTATTACCACTATTATGAAAAAGTAAAAGAGACAGCTGTAGTCCATCTTAAGGTTCCTTACTAGAGACTAGATACAATTCAGAAAGGAGAGAGTGATACGAGGTGTTACACTTCTTGAGATGATGAATTTTGAGCCTTCATGAGATGAGGAGTGACTGCTGTTCTGAAGTCATTGCAGCCTCAGGGAGCCAGGAGGGAAAAGATTTGAGACCAGCGATGACAAGGTCAGAGCAGAGAGAGCTGAAAGAGACTACGGAGTGAGGTCTGGCATCCGGAACTGAGCCAAGACCTGGAGGCTTGGTTGAGGCCTTGTACAGTATTGAAGTGAAAAAAGTGATAGAAGGTGAAATTGAGGAGAGTGGGTTGTAATGTTGTATTTCCATAATATTGCTGATACTATTCCCTTTTGTATTGTAATTCACAATTCAACAGCGAGCAAGACATGCTTTAATGTTACTTTTGTCTACCAACATTGTGTTTACACTATAATAAATATTATCTTAAAAATAATTATATTATATAATAAATATTACATTATAAATAGCACAATAGCAGCACTGTTGGTGGGATTTCTCCTTTGCTTTCTTAACTGTAACAGTGGATTAGCATGTCTGAAAGTTCCTTTGATGCTGTTAAAAATATTTGACCACAGATTGAGCTGAGAATTATGTGACTGTTTTTAAAAATGTTCTTTATCCACAAAGGTTGGCCAATGTGAACAGTGATGAATAATTATAAAACTGTGGTAGTTTAATAGCAAAAACAAGAGAGCTTTCCATCTCCAGTGGAGTGGCTGACCGGGGGAGTGATTTACACAATCTGATGATTCTTAGTCTAAAGAATGAGTAGCAGCATGAATCACAGAGCTACAGTAGAGTGGCCCTGGGGAAAAGGTACTCGTCATGAGTTAGATAGTAGCAAAAGATGTTTCTTCATCATTTTATTGCCTTCTGTTTCACACTTCAAAGACCATGCGTTTCTGCTTGCTCTGTATATTTAGAGTGGGTGCAAAGCAGGGCCTGACCCTGCTGCACCTCTCTGAACCAAGTCTTCTTACATGAGTGGAGATTCAATTAAGGGCTTCTATCTCTACGCCTGAAAATTCTGTGTATTGCACAGTGAATGAGCAGGCATGGATGGAGTCATAGGAGCGAAGGATGCCAGCAACAGATACACAGAGAGAGTAGTCTGTCTGAAATGACCTTCCCCTATGGAAAGCTATTTTTTCTTTTTTTCATGTTTACAGATTGCTTTCAGAGAAATAATTTTTTCTGACCTGTAATAAAACTAAATTTGGGCAGATTTGTTTACAAGGTTTGTTACATATAGGTATGCTTCGATTTTTTCTTAAGAAGGGAAATCCACACACCAGTCTGATGCAATATTTTTATTTTATATTCTATAAAGAAATAAAGAATATAAGATAAAAAACACTGCACGGTAAGTTGTGCAAGATTTGATTCATTTTGCAGAAGTCTGAGTGCACAGGGGAAATGAGTTAAAGGTGACATTGAACATCAACATCCCAACAAAGAGCGAGTTAGTTGAATATTTAAGTTACTGGTTTGATTTTGTGACATTTGCTGTCATATGAACAGATGTTAGCATCATGGTACTGTAGGACAAAGAGCACAGTCCCTTCAACGATTTGTAATCTAGTGCATTTTATATGAGTAAGAGAAAATAAATGGAAGGCAAACCAAACATTGCAAACAACCCAAATACAATTGAACCAAAAGGGTGAAAGCTAGCGGAGACAAACAGAGACAGGCTTAAAAAGTGTAATGTGGAATCAGCACAGGTGAGACGGATCTTCCCGATGCGCATCAACTCCGCCCTGAGGCTCCTGCAGGGAAAGGCTCTATTCAGAGAGGAGGTACATGCCAATTCACTTAATGTCATTCTCACTTGTGTCTTTTCCTTGCATCTTAGTGCTTCCTATTAATACGCAGGGAGAGAGGAAACGAGGAAACACGTGTTTAGAGAAATGAGACATGCTTTCTTCAAAACTGAAGCGACGTCTGTTTCTGATGACGGTGGCACAACTGGATCAGCTGTCAGTCAGATTTTACAGCTCTGTGGCAATTTTTAGTTGGTCTGGAGTTAGTGAGCTGTCCAAATAGTAATAAGGAGCAGTAACCTTTGCAACAGTGTTTTAAGCCTCTCTTTATGTTTCCCCCTTACAATCAACTGTATGACAAACAGCTGCTCATATACCTGCATTCTTTATTAAGACTGCATACAGATCAGTCGAACCACTGAGGAGTACACTGTTTAAGTTCGATTTACACTCCTGCGTAGGGTCTACGTGCGTAGCTACGCCATAGGCTACGCACGTAGCCATGCATTTATACTTCCGTGTGTCCGTCAATCTGCAATTACATCCCCAAACGCTAGTCGGCAGTAGCGCTACAGCGTCCACTGTATTGACTTTTGCCAGCCGAGCAGGTAAAAGCATAAAATTGCACTTTAGACGTTGAGTGCACATGAGCCATTTCTGCTGGCGGAAGAGGCAGACATTTGTTGATATTGTGTTTGTAATTATTTAATAATACAGTTTATCATTAGATTGTTTTATAATTTTTAGAAATGATTTATTAGGCCAAATGTTTTAGAGAAAATGGAAATGATCAAACTGACACACTGGGATTTTCAGCTCATATGTTATTGCCTGAAGATAACAGACTGACTTTATTATTCATGATAAAGATCAAAATGGAAATAACTGATCATGATGAGAAAAATCTTTCAAATGAATGAAGATGTTATGGTTCTGACCTTACACACACACACACACAACACAGATCCATTCTTTTCAACAAGATAGTGAATCAGAAAAAAAATCTAAAACATGGTATTATAGGTTTTGTTATTTGTCAATCCACTTTGGAATAAAACATCAGTGATGTTGTGATGTAGTATGAGATCAGAATCAGAGCTTACTTTTTTCTTCCATGAATAAAGTGTGCTTGCTGTTTGCTCACATAACTGCTTGTGTGATTCTTGGCACAAGGGGCAGCCCATTCAAAAATTTTCCACTGGGACCCATCTTAACTTGCAGCTGTCACTGACACTGAACATGAAAGAGGTAACATGCAACTCTACTGGGTGGGTTTTAATTGAAATTGCTCACAATGTAAAATACATGAGCAAGCTTTGCATGGAGATTTTGGTGTGTTTCATTGCACAGTTAGAAATGTCTGTTGCTATAGCATGATGTGTTCTTTGGTGTAAACTGTACCATGAAACACATGCTGCACATAATCCACGTTATGCATATTTAAAATATCTGCTCCTGTGAATAATAAATGGCCCCAGGCTTTGGAGAAAAAGCATTTTTTTCCTGTAGATTTTGAAAAATTTCTCAGAAGACATGAATAGTTAATTAATCAAGTATAAATATGCCAAAATAATAGCAATGGATTTCACTGTGGTGATTTGGCAGTGCGAGAGAAACAGTTGTGTGATTAATTGATCTGTTAAGTTATACACCATTGGTTCTATCTCTGACACTCTTGTAATTTATGTACCTGTATTAAGTCAGTAACCTTATGTTAAAAATTGATCGTCTACTAGATGTCACTGTCCTGCATTTTACCCTGGTTGAACTCAAATGAAGACGTAAAATGTGCATCTCTTCCACCGCAATAATTCCTTACTTAACAAGCACAGTCGCACAGACAAAGAGACAAGACAATGATCCCTGTCTGATTCAGGCCAATCACCCAAATTTATAAATCAAAAGATTCCAGTAAACAATGAGAATATCTTTAAGACTTGTTGGATTCTTGATATTTAAAACAAAATGTATGATCCAGGGCAAAATGTGCAGTGACATGAAGAATTTTAACTGATAGGTTTAGACTTAGTTTAATGAAATAATTAAATTCCAAGGTGTGCTCTCAATAATAAATAAAGCACAAACAGATTTTCAGCAGTACAATCTTAAAGCCTAGAGAACTATTTATCACAATAATCATCTAGGAAATAAAATACAAAGCAAAGTTCCAAGGCTGACCCTTAAATTTCAGTTTTGCACAGTATGTTATCTGAGCTTCTTAATTTATTGTTTGGGATAAAATGGGGGTGGAGTTAATGCATCTTCTAGAAGACTGAAAATGATCTTGTTGTCTTTGAACTGCCTTTATTCCTCATCTTCTGTCTGTGTTTCTTTTAGATGCTGCTGACAGTTGTCATGTTTAGTTTTAGGATTTCTTTCTTTATTTCTGTGTGAACTGAGTCTTCGCAGCCTGGGAAGTCACAGACCAAAGAACTGCACACTCAGACATTCACTTACACATTTCAAGAATCAGACACCAGGACAATAGAAACTTCAGCTTTACACATATGGACACGTACGCACGCAAGCACAGTCTCTGTCTCTTTCAGTCTTTCTCATCACTGTTCATCTGGCACAGCTTCTCTGTTGTCATCTGGCAGGAATAAGAAATCCTTCTTTGTTTGGGGTGGATTTTAATGTTTCATAGCTGATGAGTAAACTTCCATCTCAAATTTCAAGTCATCACACAACCACTAATTAGCAGCATACCAATGAGTAACTACTCCAGATGTGACCATGCATTATTTCCTCCAGTTGTCATGTAAATGTAATGTCAAATAAATTCAAACTTCTACAATTTTTTGTACTACTATGAGTTCAGGTTATGTAAAGAAATCTATGATAATGAGGTCAAGACACATAAAAGTGATATTTATCATTCATAATATCAAAGAAGTATAATAAACATTCTCCTGTGCTGCACAATTCCACTGAGCTGGCAGATTGACCAGGGTGTCAAGCGAAGATCACTTCAGCTACACTTGTTCTACTGAGCTATAAGATTTATTAAGAAATGCTGCTGGGCTGCTGAGCCAGGGAAAATCAATGAAAACAGAGCTGTAAATCAGCCAGCAGGAACCAGGCCTGAAACTAGAGGTCTCACCACGTCTGTGCGGGTGAACAAGCCTCTTTAAAACCTTAAAATCTCCCTCCAGATTTATGGTAAGAATAAAAGGTCAATATGCTAATATATAGTATGGTACAGACCAAATCTATTGTTTTAGTAAGTGGCTTCTATTGTATAGAAAAAGTGGCTACTTTTTTTCTGAAAGGCGGGACCCTTTCACTTAAAAGATTAATCCTCAATACTGTAATCCGGTTTGATTTATTTCCCTGATCTGTGGTGTCCTGAGTTGTATGGAGGGATCATTTGGTCAGAACTAAAACTAAAAGTCGAAATCGAAAACTAAAAGTCGAAATCCGAAACTAAAAGTCAAAGTCGAAAATTAATTTAGTATTTAGGATTAGGCATTTAGTCATGTGTACAGCATTTCTGTCCATGTGGCCTCACAAAAAAAGTCAACAGTGAAAGGAATGCTATCCATCTGACGAGAAAGCAGCGGACAGTACAGCAGGTAAGATATGATAACATTACCAAGTTAGCTATATTAGGCTAACTGTTGCTGACATGCATGAGTTACGTTACTGTCGGTACATGCAGGTTTTAAAAAACCCCACTGAGGGCTGTGTGTATAAACTGTAAAGATAAGGTGTAGAAGCTGTGTTTCTGGGTAACAGCACCATGCTGGGCAGGTGACAGGTGTGTGTTTACAGTGTTTGTGTGCTCTGAAAAACATAACAGCGCAGCTATAAAGTCAGCTACAGCTCATTCAGTAACCTCTGGGTCCACTGAGGACTTTTTGTCTCACTTAGACATAATTTACTCTTAATTGAAGGCTTGTATTTTATCTTACAGAGATTCTATGTGATCTATTATTACCGTGTTTTATTTTGCTCATTATATTATGCATTAAATAGCACAGAGGTGCAGTCTGACGGGAGAAGCTGCTTGTCTTTTATTTTCACCATATATGATTGCTGCTGATGCACCTGAATTTCCTTTAGTGCAGTCTTATCTTAACTAGTATACATGATCATACAGCCTATGGACTTGCACAGTTTCTTTGATCAAGTGTTGTGCTATACCCAGTCTATGGCTATACCTTATTTGCTTCTAGTGGTGGGTGCCGCTGAAATTAGAAAGATATTAGGGCTAATTTGGCTTTTAGTTATGATATGTAGTTTGTCATTTGTTCTGCTGTCTTTGGAAGAATTTGCTAATTTGTAGAGGCAGTGCAATAAAAGTGGAAATAGGCATAACATTTCATTATACTTCCAATTTTACGATATTTAAATGTTAAAATCAGTGTTCTTCAATTATGTATAGAAGCTTCCTACACCAGGTAATGACAACGATGTCACCTCACAAGGCCTGACCTGCACACGTTTATTTGACGTCATTTTTTTTTTCTTTGAAAAACTATTTGTAAGATATAAATATTTACCTTCTGAGCCATGACACTCGAATTTCCAAGTTTTGCAGTATAAGAAGCAACATTATATATTTAACACAGCTCTCTTCCTTCCCCATTTACATTGATCTGAACTGGCACTGTTGACTCACCACGTGGAGACAAAACTCAGGAACTTTATTCCATATGGCAGGAAAGTTTGTAGTCTCCTTATGCTACACACACAGAACACAACAGATAGTTAGATATACATTTGAATATGGTAACATACAACATGGCCTATACAGTTATTACTTTACAAATATACATACACATCCACACACCCAGGAAGTAATTGTCCAGTGCATTTTTTCAATTTGTGTCAGGGAGAATGTAAACAGCAGTAAGGTCATAATGGTAATATGGTTTTCTCCAACAGGATCTCAGTCTTTTTTTTTTACTGCAAAAAGTTTTTGATCATCCAGTACTTTATGTCACTGATACAGTTGTCAAGGTCATTAATAGGGCTGAGGATATCATGTGAAAGTGAAATACACAACTGAGCCTTATGGGACCTCAAAGAAAATGTCATAATTGCCAGTTTAAAAGTTGTCAAGAGACACAGAGAATGTCCTGGTAGTTAGATAGGAAGAGAGCCCCTTTAAGACACGGCCACATTGACCAAATGATTTTTCTTGTTCACTGATTAAAATGCTGTGGTTGACAGTATCTAAGGCTGCAGTCCATTCTAGAAATACTAGGATAGAAGGTTTGTTTGCAGCATTGTTGATCTTTTGATCATAATACATAATACAGAGCTAGTGCAACCCAGTGCAGGTGTGTAGATGTAGCTGAGCATGGGGCAAAAACAAACACTAGGACAAAACTGATGACAATCGCATTAATCACCATTCACTCCCTAGTCAAATGACATCGGCAGTGATGCAGGTAGTGTCCTCTGTTTCTGATTAGTGGATGTCTATCAGGCCTCAACGTTACATCCATATGTGTGTAGTAATAATACCATACTAGGTCTGCTGGCTGAGACTTTATAGCTGTGCTATTATGTTTTTCAGAGTACACAAACACTGTAAACACACACCTGTCACCTGCCCAGCATGGTGCTATTACCCAGAAACACAGCTACTACACCTTATCTTTACAGTTTATACACACAGCCCTCAGCGGGGTTAATAGCCGCATTTAAAACCTGCATGTACCGACAGTAACGTACCTCATGCATGTCAGCAACAGTTAGCCTAATATAGCTAACTTGGTAATGTTATAATATCTTACCTGCTGTACTGTCCGCTGCTTTCTTGTCAGATGGGTAGCATTCCTTTCACTGTTGACTTTGTTTGTGAGGCCACATGGACAGAAATGCTGTACACTTTTAGTTATGGAATTATAAATGATAGTCCTCCCTCCAGCCCCGCTCACTTCCTCTGCTTGCTTTCATGGCAGTGTGCTGGCAGTCAGAGCTCCCCCTGCAGTCCATAAAGTGACTCTGCGCCTCAGCCCTTCCAAACCCTCCCTGCAGCCTTTGAGCCACGCCTCCACATTTGCATACACGACTCAATCCCCAATCCCCAATCCCAAATCCCCAAATCCCCAATCCTAAATGGCTAAATCCCCAAATTCTCAATCCTAAATGGCTAAATGACTAAATGCCCTATCCTAAATACCAAATCCCCAGTCCTAAATACAAAATGCCCTATCCTAAATACCAAATGCCCAATCCTAAATACAAAATGCCCTATCCTAAATACCAAATCCCCAATCCTAAATACCAAATACCCTATCCTAAATACCAAATGCCCTATCCTAAATACCAAATGCCCTATCCTAAATACCAAATCCCCAATCCTAAATACCAAATACCCTATCCTAAATACCAAATGCCCTATCCTAAATACCAAATCCCCAATCCTAAATGGCTAAATGCCCAATCCTAAATACCAAATCTCCAATCCTAAATACCAAATCCCCAATCCTAAATACCAAATGCCCTATCCTAAATACCAAATGCCCATTCCTAAATACCAAATGCCCATTCCTAAATACCAAATCCCCAATCCTAAATGTCTAAATGCCTAAACCCCAAAATAATTATCGACTTCGACTTTTAGTTTTAGATTTCGACTTTTAGTTTTCGACATTTAGTTTTAGTTCTGACCAAATAATCCCTCCATAGAATTGTACTTGCAGTAGGTTATAAATATCACCCAGTTTAAAAAAACTGTCATAATTTCTTATCCTTCCTTTGGGAAATTTGAGGTGTTGTAACTTTGTACAGTTGTGTATAGATTTAAAGTAAAAAAACACACACAAAAAAAAAGAACAACCAAGTTTTAATGTAAAAAATATAGCTTGGCCTATATATATATATATATATAGCAAGAAAGCAGTTAAATTTAATATTTATATTTTACATAGATGTGTACATTTGACAATACACCAGTCAGTGATGACGCAAACTGGTAATGAATGATACTATATGTGTAAAAAATCTCAATTTACTGCTCACTATGCACTATGTACAATGTTTGTGCACACCACGCAGAAAAGGAGACAGCAGACAAGCAACAGCCAACCTAGTGCTGTATGCATCAATTTTTTAAAAAGTTGTTATTTTCCAACTCCAAGTCCACACATGAATTAAATATAAGATGTTTTGTTCAGTGATTCTCTTACAACACCACTGTGATACCACAGCACTTTGGAGATAACCAGAAGTTTTTTTTAAGTGAATATAGTTTCTCCTTGCAATTACATGTACCTAACTAACCATTGTCCCTATAGTAAACCCATATTTAGATTAAATGAGATTAAAATCTTATTACTATTTCCATGATTTATCTGTAGGGTGGAAAATGTGTTGTTCTTTCTAACCAAATGAGCTTGTTGTGATCGTCATGTAGTCTAATCCAGATTGCAACAGGGTTGTGACTGTGTCTTGAGACAGTGAGCTGTCAGTAGCTGCTGCTGGATGAGCCTGTGTGCACTGCTTTCAGCTTTTTTTTTTTAATAGCTGCTTCAGTTTCTGGGTCCTGGTATTGTACATTTTGGCTCACTGTTACATTGGCATGGCTTAATGTGACACTTAAATAGAGCAGAACTCTCGTTATTATCAGAAACACCTGCGCTTTTCCGACTGTGACATCATAAGCCATAATGTTTGCTGTGAAACAGTCCTATTCAATTTTGAGGGTGATGTGTGTGATAAAATATATTCATGGCTCCTGAGTGAATTCAGTCATTGGTTTAAAATTCTCAGATGAAAATGACAAAGACAGACATGACATCGTATGGAGACAAATGTGAATCCCACAGTAACACCTGTCCAAGCAGTATAATAGTCATTAAAGCAGAGATGGCTGAGACAGTTGGGAAAATCAACAGCTATGTGTTTTCATTGATTGAGCGTGTGATGTCAAACACACAGTCCATTCTTTACACAGCAGGCATCTGCCTCTGTGCCTGTTGTCTCCGATACAGTTTGCTCTCTCCAGTACATCGTGAAGTTTGTTCTCCACAAGGCAACAAGGACTGGCTTAGATTTGGGACTGACCTCAAATTATCACTGAGTGCAGAAAACCAACTTGTTCTCTCAGATTTTGTCTTTATCAGCCATGCTTGAGTGCATCTGTGGGTTAGATATATGTTTTGGTTTCCCCACTATCCAAAGACATTTATTTGGGTTTTGCTTGTTTGTTCGAAAGCCATTTCACTGAGCACTTACTGGTGGTGACATCCCACAGGAGGCAATTACAGTCCTTTCTATTTCACAATTACTGCTATCATCCGTGTATGATGGAACAGCTCTAGGAACAGCTGGGACGAATAAATCAAAGCTGTGAGAGCAGAGCAGGTGGAATCGTACAGTGAAAGGAACTTCACTGTATCATCTACCAAAGATTGGGGTTTGCTGTGTGGAATATTGCACAGGTGTAGGCATCACTCAGAGCCAAGTAGGTGTGAAATATGCAAGTCAGGAGATTTCTCTGGTGTTGATTAATGGAGGGAAGTTATGTTTCAGATGATATCACATAATTGAATTAAACAGTTGTTTACCTTTTAATTTCATTCATTTCACTCATTATCTACAATCTAAAATCCAAACTGAGATGGGAAGTGGTGTAATCTATGGAGGATGTTGATGGGTTGAAGATGTAAACGTCAAATGATAGTTTTAAAGAACCAAACGTTTACTGGTTTTGCTGAGACCACTCCCACCACCCCAGTACAATGGAGTTGAATGTAATTTTGTGCTCAAAAGACTGCTCAAAAGACTGAAAAAAGTATATTTGAAAAATTTAAGTCGCTACATGTCTTGCCAGAAACAATGGCCTGGTTACTTTTAATATTCCAAATACCTCACTCTCAGTAGCTTCATTTGAATTGCATTCCTCTGCTGAAAAACTCCTATTCAAATCTTTCTAAAATCAGTCTGTGCTAAAGTTACCCTTACTTGCAGTGTCTGATTTTGATTCTTCATGCCTCTTGGGTGGATCAGATAGCTATTTGATATACTTAAATCCTAAATGTATCCAAGAAGTATTAGAGATGGATTGAAATTGAAATTGAAAACACCTTGTGAGGTAAATCCTGGAAGAACAATAAAACTTGTCTTGTTTGTTGTCCATGAATACAATTTATCCATGTGTTTGTATTAAGTTGTGGATAGATGTTGACAATCTAGCTAGCTAAACTGTCACAGTTAAAGTGCTAAAGTGCAGTAGCTCTTCTACTGTTGTTTTTGGCAGCTACAAACAGCTTCAGCTGCATTATCACCACCCTCAGGGCTGACCAAGACAGATTGCAATCATATTTGTGATCTGGCCAACAGAGTTTTGCTAAGTGTAAACAGAAGTGCAACCTGCTACCTTGTCAAAATTAACGCACTAAGCAAGTAAGTACATAGTATACGCAGTGTACTGCATGTTAGTATACTAAAGGAAGTACCCGAATTGAGACACAGCTTAGGTTTCATCACTTGAAATGACAAGTGTAAATGGGGCCTCTGTGAAAGAAGCTAGGCCTATCATTTCACTAATTGGTTACAGCAACTGATCACAATAAGCTAGTGTTATCTGTTTTCAGATAGTGGCATCAGATTTAGGACACCTAAAATGTTTTGTTTTTTTCAATCTAAAGATATAGAATTGACACTCTACCATTTCTCTACCATGTGTTTTTAAACTAGCAAATGCTGCAATCCCAATTGATCTTAAACTGATTCACACTCAGAAAAAAAAAAGTTTCTAGAAGTTGTAAAGTAAAGCTGTATATTTGCTATTTTTTAATGCATTAGAGTAATTAAAAGCACAAACATTTTGTCTGATGCCCTCCTGAGCTGGAACGTTGAGGAAGAAATAAAGATTTTGAACTTCAAGAGACTATTTCATAGTTTAAGAGTGAACCAGTTTACCCTTAGTTTTAATCTAAAAATTAAAATAACTACTTTAGGTAGGTAGGTAGGTAAGTAGGTTTATTGTAACAAAATAACAAGTTATAGAGTGAAACTGAGTTTTGTAATTCCCTTCTGCTACAGACAATATACATTAATACAGAAGTGATTATAAAAAATGGTAAACAGAGATAAACTATAATTAATGGAGCAGTGCAGAGGATGAATTAGAGTTTAAGAGACTGATAGCTTGGGGGGAAAAGCTGCTCTGCAGTCTGGTGGTGTGGCAGCAGAAACTTCTATATCTCTTCCCAGAAGGCAGCAGGGTGAACAGGCTGTGGCTGTGGTGGGTACTGTCCTTTAGTATCCTTTGGGCTCTGCGCAGGCACCTCACCTCACCCATATCACTGATGCCCGGGAGATGGATACCAATGATCTTCTGAGCAGTTTTAATCACCCGCTGCAGAGCCCTCTGGTCCTGGGCCGTGCACATCCCATGCCAGTTTGTGATGTTGCCAGTCAGGATGCTTTATATTGCTCCTCTTTAAAAGCTGACAAGAACTTGGCATGGGAATTTGGCCTTCTTAAGCTTCCTCAAGAAATACAATCATTTCTGAGCTTTCTTCACCAGCATGGAGATGTGAGACCATGTCAGATTCTCAGTGATGCTGAGTCCCAGGAACTTGAAACTATTCACCTGCTCCACCTCAACACCACTTTACAAGACAACCTGGGAAATCAGACCAGTGTTTAAGCTGTGTTCAAAAAGCTACATTCTAACACACTTACTGAAATCTAGTACCGAGCTTTCTCTGTGGATGTGCTTGAATCTATTTAGCCACTAGCTTACTGTTATGCTGGTCAGGTGTGAATGGTTTTCAGGAAACTTTAATGGTAGTAACTTATTACTGATGTCACTCATCCATGGATGAACAACAAGTCAACAAGTTTGGGTTTCCTGGAAGTAATGCTTAGGGGATGACCTTCACCCACATAAGTGCACAGAAGCTTTGGCATTCTCCCTCTCGAGGTTTCTATTTCCTTCTTTTCCATTAGTGCTTAACCGCTTGCTGCACTAACCTCATGTGGATGATCCACATGGGAATTGTGGGCTTGGATGAATGGAGAAGTCAAGTCCCTTGAAGAATGATGATAATGACATGTAATTGAACCTATCTACATGTACATAGATAAGCACACCATTTCCGCCAAAAATAGAGAACCTGGGCAATCAAATATTTAAAGTCAGGCTTACTTCTGAAATATATTTGCATACACTTTTTACAGTATCCACTTCATTTTATTCGGTACACTTCCCCATTTAAGCAAACAGCTCACTCCTGTGGACAATAAGTTACTTATAAATAAAACATAAAAATGAAGAATGCAGACAGGGACAGAGAGCTTCACTTACCATCTGAGTGAATGTTAGATTAGGCTAGATACAGCGCTGAAGGATAAGGTTTTCAACATGGTGTCTAGAGATCATAGTAGGGTGTGATTAAAAAAATAGCTCCTTCAAAGCAACAGACCCCAAAGATAGACAGATTTTTCCTAACTTGAATTCCTCATGCAGATCAATGTATAAGTCTGAAAAATTATATGTTATTACTGTCAACACATGCAGCTTTCTTCAAGAGTTTAGAACTGGAAGTCCAAAACAGATGTTGTCAGTATATATTCCTACAGGTATGTTTATGGACTGCTATCTGAACCAATCAATAGTAAATAGTTGTCCATATAGTCTCCACAACATATGTACGTTAACAGGAAAAATATGATGAATGTGTGGAGATTTTCTGGTAAAATATGTTTTTATGTTTTTTATGTGGTGGTGCGGTGGTTAGCACTGTCGCCTCACAGCAAGAAGGTCGTGGGTTCAAACCCTGGTTGCCCTGGCCTTTCTGTGTGGAGTTTGCATGTTCTCCCCATGTCTGCGTGGGTACTCCGGCTTCCTCCCATTATCCAAAGACATGCAGTCTAGGTTAATTGGCGACCCTAAATTGTCCTTAGGTGTGAGCGTGAGTGGTTGTTCGTCTATGTGTGGCCCTGCGATGGACCAGGGTGTACCCCGCCTTGCGCCCGATGTCAGCTGGGATTGGCTCCAGCCCCCCCGCGACCCTGTATGCAGGATAAGCGGTTGACGATGGATGGATGTTTATTGTCATGTAATATTTCCTTTCATATCAAGTACAACTATAGACTTGATATTTTTGTTTTTTTGTCTCTGTAATCCCACATGTCCTTTTGAATGAGTTTTAATTTTGTATGTTTTAATTAATAATTGTTTTTATGTGTTTATCCACCTGGTTGAATGGTCATCACAGAGCCTATCAACCTGCTGCTACAGTATACGTATGTGTGTGGTGAATATTTGACATGATGAAGATCCAATGGGGATCAAAATATTGTCTTTTTAAATTCATGTGTAGGTTGGAATCAGAGTGCAGATATACAGATATTAATCTTCTCATTTATGCTAATGTCCAATAGCCTGTGATGTTCGCATCACTTTTTGATATGAATCTGCAAGAAAAAAGACATGTTAAAATGGATTAAAGGTACATTTTGTAGCAGGAGGAATCAGCAGTTATGGTGACTGCGTGGGGGGCAGGGAGACTCAGGTTGCTGAACTTCATGCATGCCTGTCTGCCTCCATTACACTCATGTGAACAGGCGCTCCACAGAATGTGTCATGTCATTATTAACCACCAGGGGCCAATGAAGGGAGAGCAGCACAATGCTTTCTAAACAATATTTCCCCTGTGCTAGGGAAGTGTGGATGTGTGTTAATGTCTTTTTGCATTAGCCTGTGTGTGTGTGTGTGTGTGTGTGTGTGTGTGTGTGTGTGTGTGTGTGTGTGAGAGAGAGAGAGAGTATGAGTGTGAGATAGAGTGGAGGAGAGCAAATGAGGAAGCAAGAGAGAATTTCTGTGTACACAAGTGCTCAACATCCCTCCAAGGTATTTTTAGCATTGTTTTTCAACATTTTCAGCAGTGTCTGTTTTCCGGTCTGAGCGAAGTATGTATTTCTCATGCATTTCCCAATCATGTACCCAGCTATGGAAACACACACACATGTAAAATGCTTGCACACAAACACACACAGACTTGAGAGCATTCAGTTGCTTCTGTTCTATTGGCTAACCATCACAGGGCTACGATTGTCCCGAGCAATAAATCATTTTCACTGGCCACATCTGAAATATTAATTCCATGTTAATCAAGCACTACTTCTTAAATACACACACATGCAAAGACACACATACATACACACACATGGTGTGTGTGAGACAGAGTGGGACCCTGCATGCCTGTGTGTAAAACCTTGTAACCATTCACTAATGATAACGTGATGCAGTTACCTCTAATTTCTTTTAATATAGCACTCAGTCTTGCAACTGCAAGTAAGTGGGAAGTAAATCTGGCGTGCTCTGATTGTCAGGATTTTTGGGGGGAGATTTGACTTACTGGTTTGTTTAAATGATTTTTCCTTTTATAGCAAATGAACACAAAAAATGATAAATAATTGAATACGTAGTTACTCTCACTCTTCAGTGAAACAAGAAAGAGATCTATGCTAGCGGCTCTATGATCAGAGCAGTGCTTTGAAATAAAAACTAACTTCAGCATGCTAACATGCTCAAAATACTAAAATGCTAACAGGTGTAATGTTTGCCATGTTCACTATATTATTTTAGTGTGTTTGCATGCCCTAAGCAGCCAAAAAATATGTTCCCGTGATAACGGGATAATTTTCTTGGGATCTTCAGATAAACCATAGTTGAATAGTGGAGTCCACAGGTGTGTTTCTTTAGGATAATTTCAAACAATTTATCAGTGTCACTGGTTAACTTGGTTGGTAGGGTACAGGACTTGTAATCCATGGATTGTGTGTTTGACCCCTGCTCTCACCCCATTTTACTTTTGTGGTTTTTATTTTCCTCTTCAACAAAGTTGTTATGAACAGATTCAGGGGAATCCAATCACACATTTCCCAACGGCTGTTTCAAAGAGTCTTGTGCTCTAACAACTAAGCTAACCAGTATATATAAAAATATGCCAAAATCACCATTAAGAAACATTACAATTAAGAAGAGTGTTAAACTACTGTTTTGTTATCACGAGAAAATTATCCTGTTATCACGGGAAAACAACAGTCGTTATCTCAAGATCACGAGAAAATTATCCCGTTATCACGGGAAAACTGAGTAAAAGAATATGTGAACGGATGGTCGCTTAGGGCCTCCATAATTTCTGACCCAAACATAAATATGTACCATTTTATTTCCCAACATGAAGGTGTAAATGCTGTTTCAAAGCCCTCCATATACCTTTAGGAATGACATCCTGATGGAGAATATTTTTATTATGTTGGCCTGAAAGTAGTCAAATTTAGGCTTTTGGTACTGGAACCAGGATCAAAAATACCCACCACACGTAAGGGCGAGTTCACACCTAAAGGTCTGGTTCCTGAATCAAACCAATGCAAGGATGATACAGAGTTTCAATTTTTCATCTGATCCGATTATTTACAAAGGCAAAACTCAAAGGTTCAGAAATTGTAAATAAAAGCTGTGTGGTGGAAATGGTGTTTGATTACTGGTTCGCAGGTAAAAAATACAACCTCCAAATACTTACATACTTACTAACAGTTTGATGTACTGTTACTTTGATGTATACTATATACAGTTTCCTTCACACGATACTGCTCAACAGTTCGCTGGAAACCACTCTCCTTCATTTTATGGCTGAATATTTTAATACCTCAGTGTTCTTATGCACGTTCTCTAGTAACTGAGAAACGTTCTTCAGCCCAAATATTTAAGAGGCATCTCACTTCATTGTGTGTCCAGTGGCACGTTGAGTCTCAAAACATTTTGCACTGGTTTGCTACGGTTTCCAGTTTGAACAACATGTTTTCTCGAAATGGTGTGCAATGGTGCACAACAGGCTTTGAGATATGTTTTACCTCATTTGGTGGGTGTGTCAGAGGTTTTATCCAATCACCAGTGATATGTGTATAAACGCAGCCATATTAAAAAGGTGCAGTGCACTTGCTACACAACAGCGTGTTCAAGACACAACCGTTTCCGTTTTAAATAAACACTTTGCAATACTGGGGCTGAACGCAAAGCAGTATTCCAACATGATCATGACCAAAACACCTCCAAGATGCCCACTGCCTTGCTAAAGAAGTTGAGGGTTAAGGTGATGAATTGGCCAAGCATGTCTCCAGACCTAAACCCTATTGAGCATCTGTTGGGCATACTCAAACGGAAGGTGGAGTGCAAGGTCTTTAACATCCACCATCTCTGTGATGTTGTCATGGAGGAGGACTCCAGTGGCAACCTGTGAAACTCTGGTGAACTCCATGCCCAAGAGGGTTAAGGTAGACACTTTGGGGCCACTTTGGACATTTTCATTTAGGAGTGTACTCACTTTTGTTGCCAGGGGTTTATACATTAATGGCTGTGTGATGTGTTATTTTGAGGGGACAGCAAATTTACACTGTTATACAGCCGTACACTCACTACTTTACATTGTAGCAAAGTGTAGTTTCTTCAGTGTTGTCACATGAAAAGATATAATCAAATATAAACAAATATGTGAGGGGGGTACTCACTTTTGTGATAATTTGTGCTGTGATACTGTAACAGTGGTATGAGACCACCCCTTAGAGACAGACAAGACAGTGGTTATTTGGTCCGCACCAGAGTTTGAGTCTGGCGTTCACACCAACCCAAACCAACTGTACCAGGGGGTAAACGCTCCAGGGTTCAGTTTAATGAGACTAAACAAGGCTAGTGTGAACCCGCTCTAAGTTTTTAACTGTAGAAGGTAACTCAGTAAATTGCTAAAAGCCCTGAATTTTCCTGACAAAATATAGAGGACATGACCATAGCATCCTCAATAGTAACTACTGGCCTGGTAGCCAGTAACTGAAAACCTATGTGAAACACCTGTGTGAAATGTCTCACATCTCTCCTCATACCCTCCTCTTCAAATGCAGGTTGACTAAAAGCTCCAAAATTGAAATATGCTTTAACCTTTCTCCTTACTTTTCCTCCTAGATCCCAGTTATGACAGGGGCCTTCATGGACTCCTCACCCAATGACGACTACAGCGGCGAGCACTCGCTTTTTAACTCCTCGGCCAGCGTTCACGCGGCCGCCTCTGCCGCCTCAGTACACGGCCAGCAGGATGAGCCACAGTCCATGTCCAGCGATGCCATCTGGCTCTGGATCGCCATCGTCGCCACCATCGGAAACATTGTGGTGGTTGGCGTTGTCTACGCCTGCACTTTCTGATAAACATATGCTTACAAAAACAAACACACATACACACACGCACACACACACCCTGCTTTTTCTGGACCCCTGAGTGAGACCATGCTTTGTAGACAGACATATACATTCTCTCTATGTATCTCTGTCTCTTTCTCTCTCTCCCTTGCTCTTGGCTTTTGGATCAGTTTGGGCCCCTGAGAGTGTGGAAGATGTGATACTACACAATGACATATAGACTACAATATTTCTTCATCAGATGGAAACGACTGGGACTTGGCTGCGTTGGCACCGAGCATTTTTGGATGCTTCAACTGAAAGTTTAAAAAGTAGCTTTTGTGTACGACAGCTCTTTTTAGTTATAAACAGAAACATCAGACCTGCGCTCGCAAGCAAGAATCAAAAGAGCCTTTTCTTTTTTCTAGCTTAAGTTTCTTTCCGTGTTTCTCCTCAGACAACACCCTCACTTCTAATGCTGAGATGAGAATGGAGATTAAATGGGGCTTAAGATTCGGGTTGATCCAGGCCATCTTAAACATCCACGAGGTACTTGCTAAGCAATTTAGGGCAGTGCTGTTTAATTATGCGGCTGAACAGAGATGGTGAATATTTAAACATTTAGAAAGTACTGGGATTATTTTCATGTCGGGCAGCCCTGAGGCTCAGGACATTAGAGCTCATATAAGGACTAATTTGTGGATGAAACATGGTATGGACACTGATCATCAGTGTACATAATATTATATAGTTTCTAAACAATTTTATTGGCAGGAAACAAATAATAAGACAATAACTATCATTTAAACTCAGTTTGGTACTCATTTAAAATCTAATAAAAATAGTTTCTTAAATGTTAACGCAATTATACCCAACGGATGATGACTTTATAATTAGATGTGTAGTGTAAAACTAAGTCAACCCCTTTGAAATTAATGGTCTTATTGTCAACTACCTACAGTAATATTAACCAGGGATTATTAGAAAATCTAATTGTATTTTCATGGTCTGTTCAGTAATGTTTAGGTATTATCTACAGATGTTAACAAAATACAATTAAAAGCACAAATTGAACCGCAAGGTGATGTAGCCTACTTTACTTACAGTAGCTGATTTTTTATTTTTTATTTATTTTGTAGTTCTTATTTTGTAGTAAAAGTAGAACCGATCAGTCAGCAACAGAACGGGTGAGTTTCTGATATTACAGATATGTAAGGGCAGATGTATGTGTTCAGAAGTAATTTAACACTGACCAGATCTATAGTGGACTCTGTAATAGATGTATACTAATGTAAGTGGGAAAAGGAGGCCTTATTCTGAAATGAAATGTTATTTATCAAGCTGTCCCTCTACATTTATCAGCGTTCAGTAAATTAGTTTTGTGTTACTGTGTAAATCTGGAGGCAGCTGTCTCCATGGCAACTACAGTAATCCTCGTCCTAAATGGGAACAACAACTTTACTCTGAGACTCCGGCATTAACCTGCAGCCACAGATGCAATTTATGTTTTTTATTCGGAGTATTTAATGATTGCTCCCACACAAAGAAAGTCACAGGGAACACTGCACTGCATTTAGACAAATATTACATCTTGTAACGATTGAATGTTTGAACTTTGCTTATTGCGCATTGCTTACACTGTTTTTATTTCCCTTTTTAAGACAGTAAGCTACCATAGGAGAACTGAAAAAACATGTTAATAATCTTGTTATTCCAGTAGTAGTTTTATTTGTCTGTCAACTGTTCTTTCTTTACCTGACAACCTGACTGATCTATATTTTTTAGACACAGAGAGAAATAGAAAGAGAGAGCTCTTTTTGTTAGTAAACTTATATTTCTTTGGGTGTTTAGGAGTTAATATCAATGTGCTTTATGGAAAAAGCTATGAACCTGTCTTGTAAACACCATACATGTCCAAATGTTCATACACTGCAAATTACAATACTAGCTTAACGTATTAACTGTACCATGTAAGGAGAAATGCAGACACTAATATCTCTGTATACTTCTACAATGTTTAAAGAAGGACTTTTCAAGCCTGTTATTTTTAATAAATGGTTGATGTAGAGATACTGTATTTAGACATGTTGTAAACCACATACACACTCCTTTTGTAGAGACATATGCTATTAAAATTTCTGTATCAATGCATTTTGTTTTTTTCTGTTGACAAAAGATGTACAAATGTCCACAGAAATGTTTCATCTGAACCTTAAGTGTCAAGTGAAAAAATATTCACTGGAAACATTGTTGGCTGAATGTAAACTTTTGGCTTTTAACACAGTGCTTGATCATGTGAGAAGGTGTCAATATTTTCTCCTCCTGAATCACCTGCCGTCGCTCCTGGTGAAGCTGACAGACATCACCAGTTGCTGCTGAGACATCAGGTGAGATTGATGCGACACTTAGAGGGCGCCATCTGTCATTTTGACACAGGCACGAGTTGTTAAGAAACCACCTGGATTCACTCCTGTGTGGACCCCTGCATCCCGCCATCTCTCTTTGTCTTCATACTCGTTTCGCTGAACCAACAGACTGTGCAGGAAGTAAAGACACTTACAAATAACATACAATATTAAAACAAAGCAAGACAGTCTTGTCCGCTTAAATGAAGGTTATTTGCAAAGCAGAAGTGCTTCTGGGCATTTCTGTATGCATTTATCCTGCAGTTTGAAATCCTAAAAGCTAAAATTAGGCTACATTTATTCGATGAAGTGAGCTAACTTTTTACTGCAACAACACCCAAGAGTCTACAGCCAATATTACAGGTATGTGGTCATAAACCAAAGTTACATTTTGTCCTAATGGTGGAGCTGGATAAAAAGTGTCATTAAAATTCTGTACCAACTTCTACCACGCTTGTTGTGGTACTACAGAAAAACTAAGGGGACAACCAAAGGTATTAGTCTTCATCTCCTGGCCAAAATGGATTTCTGGGACAAATTTTACAGCAATCTATTTATTAGTTAAGACATTTCACAAAATGTCATGTCAACCTGGTGGGGAAAAGTGGGGAGAGTCAGGGAATCATTAGGATTCATCCTCTGAACACCTTGAATGTTGTACAAAATTGAATGGCAATCACCATGTAGTTCTTGAGATACTTCAGTCTGGACCAAAGTGACTGAACAACCCACAGGCCGACTGCCATCACCATTGCTATCGCCATCGCCATGTTACTAACATGACTAAAAACCTCAGTGTGTTAAAACAATGTTAGATGGTTCTGTCTACTTAAAAGAGACAAAAGAAATGTTTTGGTACCTTTTATGGGTACAGTCGATACATTTGTCTCATAAATTTGAGAACCATTGATAGCCAAAATTGGTGTTATTGGATGGATAAATACGTAATTTACCCTTTTCACTGTCACATCATCTTTAATGAGATCTACAGCATCACAGATGCTCTTTTAACTATAACAATCATACCCAGAATGGCTTACTCTAGAAGATTGTAGTTGCAAATCCCAAGTCACCCTGGGGAGAAGTGATGTCAAAAATATTTAGAGATCACATTTATAATTCCATGAAACTGCGCTGCTCAACCTTCACACTACCTTACAGACTGAACCCTTTCAACACTGTAAAGGCAGCTTGGTTTGATAATATGCAAGGGCATAAGTATGCTTCAGGGCGGGATGATTTGTGATTGACAAGTCGTTACCATGGCGACCTGTCAGTCAGGCTGGAGTGACTTGTACCCACGGTAGTGTGTAAATTTAACCAACACTGTTGAAAAAGCTTATTAGGAGTTGACTGTTCACTTTCTCTGGTGAGTACATTTAGTTTTAAGACTGTTGTTCGCTAGACAAAATGATCTTCCCGGTTAAATGAGTTAACGTGAATTACAGATGTACCTAGCTAAGCAAGCTAGCTAGCTCCACACACGGCAAGCTAGCTAGCTCCACCGTCTCGTCCAAATGCGATCAGACTCAAGGCTTCAAAACAACAGTCCACAAACCAACGGATGACGTATAATAACTATGTCCACTTCTTATATACAGTCCATGGTTTTGGTCCACTGCCTACCTTTTTCAGACCCTCAGCCACTTTATTTCTAAAAAGCAACTAGCAACAAATCTAGTGAGTTATTCAGATCATCAGATGGAAAGTGAGAAATACACAGAAGTCTATTTAATTGTAGGCTAATTTATTTCCATGCATGTTGCTATTATTAGACTTTCAGGTGATGGTTTCAGAGAAGTCTACAGTGGCTAGAACTTCATTTATATGGTCTGTGCAATATGAGGCTGGCTTTGCCTGTGAATAATGAATAATGTGGTTAATTTAAAACCAGATTGAGATTAATCAGTCTGAAAGTGTGAGGAAAGGAAAGGAAAGCAAAGCAAAAAAGGTCAAAGTATGAAACAGGAGGATGTAAGGAGAGGTGGTCTCGCTGCTCATCGGTTGCCCTCGAGTCTCACAGGATGTAACACTTCAACCAACCTCCTGTCCAATCAAGAGTGACAGCTTGGTGATGAGGTGCTGGATATGCTAATATATGCCAAGCCGCTTAGACACATCCTGTCCAACTGTCACTACAGAGACAAATGGGAACGTAGACTATGGGTCTATAATTATCCTAAGCCTTAACAAAAGCTACAAATTACTCTCTATATAATGTGTCACATACTGAATTTATGGGTATAACAGCAAATTGATATTTGTGACAAAGCATTGCAACAGCAAGAGGAGAGGTAGAAGTGGGTGTCTATTGCAGTGCCTGTGTTTACAGTATGTGGGTGTGTGAGTAATAGTTCAGCTCTTCAGTTTCATCAGGAGCCTGCAGGTAGCGTCAACACACACTTATCCATCAATGAAGAAAGAATGATGCAGAAATTAAAAACACAAATATATAATACAGTCAGTGTTGTTGGGTATCCTATACTTTGGCTTGGTATCCTAGTTCAAAGGTCTTATATTACAATTACTTCACACTGATTATAATAGGATGAGACCAACTTTTTGGAGGATAAATCACTCAGCTATCGCTATTTGTTTTGCTTTAAAGTTTTGTTTTAAGAAACTGTGACTCTGCAGACAATCACATGGACACTATGACCAATTTTTGGATTGCTTTGAGAGGTCAAAACTCCAAAACACTTGCAGAATAATGATCAACTTTATTGTGAGACCAACACTCTTTGGCTGGCAGCCTTTTGGCGTTTCATCAAAATAAGTTGTACAAGGAACAACTTTATTAAGAGACAAAGTGTTGTTGGAATTTTGACTTGTCATTTATTTCCCTTCTCCATGCACCTTTGAAGTAGGTGAAGTTGTGTCAAAAAACCCAACTCTGATTTTTGGATTGCTACAAACTATATCATACTTTCTAGCATACTGTATGCTAATGCAGTAGCATGGGCTCTGCTATCCCAGAAGGTGACAAACTGGACCAAATTTTTAAAAAGTTGTCTTGGTTTTTTCATGCCCCAAGATGATTTTTCTAACTGCATTACACAAAGAATGTACTTCCTTGGAAATTAGACAGTATTTTTCCAAGTGTGCAGCAGGGAGCTGAAGTCAAAAGTTTAATGAATGTCCCCAGGTGAATGAGCTCATAGCAGCAGACCACAATAGAGGGAGGATAATGGAGACACATTAGTTTGCTGCAGGTTAATGTTCATTGGCTTTTTCGGGTCCATAGGATTAGGTTATCAGAATCAATAGTGTTGTTTCGATTGCAATGTTTCCTGTTTGAGGTCAGTTTCCAAGAAGAAGAAAGAGTGCTTGTTCTCATCAGATCAACAGCCTGCCTCCTCTCCACTATATATTTGTCTGATTGTATGAATTATGCTGTGTTTCCATCATGTGTAATAGATTCTGATGTATATTAACTCTTTTAGCGCACGAGCAGAATGGAGTTTTATTCTTTGGTCCTATGACTGTGGGAGTAACTGACAGCTGTCATCACACTAACAGATATTTTTACCAACTGGCATTGTGTGATTACCTCTTGATAACATAAGAAAGGCAAGAAATGTTGGTGAGAAAACGAGTTTAGGTGGACTGCTACCATGGCAACAGCAGGCTGTAACGGCTTTGGACAGCACCTTTAGCTTGTGGCAACCATTTCTAGACCTCGATTTTGCTTATCATTATTGGGTTTTTCTTCTTCCTGCCTTTCTTTGTCATATGCAAACAAACCCGTGAACACACCCTCTAATGATGCTTGTCAATCTATTCAGCCAATATTTTCAGATGAGGAGCTCACAGAGCATCAGCTACAGCTCTGACTAATTAGAGAGATTAAACAAGATGATAAGCCCTGTAAGCAGAATTATTTGTGATGGGATAGTATTACCAATTCAGCAGAAATTGACACAGAGTAGATACTGATGGTGTGTATCCTTAGTAAGATTCAATTTGTTATTTTCCCTCCAAAATAGAGTCGTAACTGAAAGCTTTATCACGGATTAATTTAGTCCAGTTATCATTTGTAAGGACACAAAATGCAGGTGAAAAGGAAGTCACATGTAATCCATTTCTGCATTAGGCTTTCCTTTCTACCACCAATCCCATGAGATGGTAAACAGTGTGCCAAGTGTGACAGGAAGAGAGTCTTTAATGCAATCCCGGGGGCTCCACTACCCCCTGATGCTGCAGCAGCCTCAGTGAAAATGCTTCATTACTGTTACTCCATGATGGGAGCTCAGCATCACCCGTCATCCAACAGGCTGGATAGGGGGGGACAATGCCCCTCTCTCCACTTCACTTTCCTGTGCCACATTCTTCTTAAGTTGTGAATCACTGTATCCCTGCAAATGCCCCTATATTGCAACACTTAAAGTAAAAAGATTTTTCAGTCATTCCCATCCACCCCATGTCTAGGCTGCAAACGTGTTAGATGCGTTTTTAATTGGCATGTCTTACGCAACAGATACGCCATAATTTTATGTCATCTATGCAGCTGTCTGCATCGGCACTTTGCACTTTTCTCGTCTCAGCGTTTATTTACACTTTTTGAAAAATACGCAAGTAAATACAAGATCGACGCACAATTGAAAGACACAGAATAAATATATTTATCTACATTTTCCAACATAGACCTATATTGTAGTGACAGCCCACATTTCCCATCATGCCTAGTAGTTTGTTAAGTTTAAATGTTTTATGGTCCAAATGTGAATATTACTCTTTGTTAGTGTTTGTAATGTGTATGTTCAGAACATTGTGGTTTATGTTGGCAAATGTTATTTAGTTGTAACCATTAACCACTTCTGAAATTAATCTGGCATCTCTTTTGATTTTGAATGCTGTTGAGTTCGTGGCTAGGTATCTCTCTCACACTCTTCTGTGAGACAGGAGAAAAGAAGTATCTGTCCATGCCTGTCATCTCATACAGAAACCCTTTGAAAGTGAGTATTTATGAGGAAACTGTCACATGAACAAGATGGATAAAGCCCTGCACCCTGAGCCAAGTGTCTATTAAGTTTATCAATCTTATTCATTTTTTAATATAACCTTCATTGTCTTCAAAAAAGCTCGCGTCACACAGATTGATATAGTATTTACAATGCTATATCAGTCTGGCAGGAAATAGTGAGGTAATCAAAGTTTAGCCTACAGCCATGCTTGCAGCTCTGTGAGATTTCTTAGGCTCATCAGGGGATCATTAAAGTCAGTAGAATTCATCCACAAGGGATCATGAATGCTAGCTGTTAAAATATGGTTAAGATACTGTATATAGACTGGGAAAACAACCAGCACATCTGTCCTTACTGTTCGCTACAAAGATACACTTGTAAGTTTCAGGCAATCAATAATCATAAAACAGCTATGATGTTGGATTTATAAGCAGAACCTGATCTGTTTAGCGGACCTAACAGTAAACATCATTCTCAGAAAGTACTGGACTCCCATTCCCCAGGACACCACTGCCACAGCTCTGTCACTACACTGGATTTGATTGGATATCAGCATGCAGAACATGTCACCATGGAGACTGGCATGTATCACTCTAGTTGCCTAACACACCCATTGGCAGACACAGTTGAGCCTCACTTAGACGGTTGCTGGCCAAGACTAAAGTGGAAACCACTTCGGGGGCTAATATGTGATCCATTGAAAAACAGAGTGAGGCAAATAAAGAGACAGATAGACTGATGCACAGGCTGACAGAAAATGACAGGATGATTGAGAAGAGCCAAAATGCAAAAGATTGGGGAGGAAAAGGATCAGGATTAACAGTGGAAACCTTCCTGTCCATTTCTCTGTGTGGTGATGAATGTCTGACAGGTGTTCTCTCAGAGCAGAGATTGATCGATGCTGATCTTGTCATCCAGTCCTCGCTGAAACTTTGGCAAGGGAGCCAGGAGACTGTTTTCTGTTTCTGGCAATTCCTATACCCACCATGTTATTTATGATTCATGACATGTAAGATCATTTATGTGTTGCTTTAATGAAGGCTGTAGGGTATTGAGGGCCTTTCTTAATTTAAAGTAGTAATACCACAGTGTACAAATACTCTTACTGTTACAATACAACATTTCTTAAGTAACAAATATTATAATCAAATTATAATGAAGAACAGCCTATGTCAGTGTCGACGTAATTATATATTATCAGTGGTGCAAAGTAGTAAGTAAAGTAAGAAAGAAGTAAGAAAAAGTACAACTTTGTACTTGTCCTCCACAAATATTGTACTATAAATATAAAGTAGCAGAAAATGGAAATACACAAGTAAAAGTACCTCAAACCTGCACTTAACTGCAATACTTGTAAATTGCAGTACTAGTAAATGTACATTCCATCACTGTTTGAAAGCAAGTTGTAATGTATGTTTTATATTTTAGAAATCATCACATTCACATTAAACCATATATTTCAGTAGCCTCAGATAAATCACATGTCTGATGGCAGTCAAGTACAAGTCTGCTGTCCTGACATCTTAGTGTTCTGTCGATTACATTTCCAAGATCAGAACATTTTATATTTCATCCACTAGAGGGCTCTATATCAAGCATTTTCTAGATGGTAATCCAAGATGATAAGGATTAGAGTCAGAGTACACACATTACATACTGTATGTATACTGTAGACTCACAATCAACTTTATTGGCAAAGGATTTGACTTCACTATTCTGTAAATATACTCACACTTCTGCCAAGTTAGAATAAAAGTGCAAGGAATACTGGAATTCATCATGTAGAAAAGTGTAATAAGTTTTACAGAGTATATTTACAGTATATACAGTATGTTCAGACTGTATGTTGTACAAACTGATCCATTTTATATACTTATGAGTGTGTACTGTATAGTAAATCTTTTTGTATTGCAGGCTCATGCTCTGGAATATAATATGACTGTTTTAACAGTTCATGTGATGGCATGTGGAAAGAGACTGTTCTGTGTCTGTGGACGCACACTAGGAAAAATGACTTGAAGGAAATAGATTATGTGCATGTTGTGAGGGGTTTTCCCTGCCTGTCTTAGTCTATGTAACCAGATATCCTGTATGTCTTTTATTTGTATAGTTTAAAACTAATCTGTATATGATAAGAAGCAACTTGAAATGAAAGAGTGAAAGTTTTAACAAAATATGCCTTTCCATTATTTTTTCATTGCGTCAGCTTTTCTAAAGGTTTTTGAGACGTTTTAAAGATATGAAGGAGACAAGGTTGTGATATGCAGTCGCAATCCTCTCTGTAAGTATCACCATACTGTCAAAAGCCATTCAGTAAAACAAGCAGTCATCTCTTTTATACCTCTGAGGCTAACTTTGGCAATGTAGTCTGTCAGTCGGCATGAGAGTACACCATATTTAACTGTCTAAAACAAGACATGCCTGTTATCTTTTTGTCTTACGTTGCATTTTAGTTTTCACTTATGAGACATTCCTTTAATGGTGGAAAATTAAAAAAAAATATTAGAAGATGAATTTTTTCATAATAAAACGTCTCCGTTGAGTCATATTTTACACTATGGAAATTATCCCAGGTGCTTTTTAATAAGAAGTTTAAAAGATATTGTGTTGCTGAGATGGTTTTACAGAATATGAACACTTACATTAATTGGTCTGATTTACAGCACGGATGGGAAAATTCCCTTATTTCTCAATAATATTGGCAGATGTTGACAAAGTGGACACTTAAAATCATTCTGGAGTCGTAACCACAGTCTGTGAGTGGCTGAATGATCAAATATTCATTCCCAATCTAGTGGCTTTCTCCCACATAGTTTACCTCTCACTCAGTTCTTCTCTAAACTATTGCCACCCACGGCCAGAAACGTAAGTTTTCAACTCCGTCACTGCACACAAACATGTTTATTTCACCATAAATGGAAGATTTCCTGGTGTAGGCAAAATGTTTTTTAATTTGTTCTAACGTTCAAATCACATAATGAAAACAAAACTCAAAATCAGACGACAAATGTTTGAATTGCAACCGCCCACGGGTAGCTGACTCAGTGCGTTGCATAATGTCTTGTGATGGCTGGTTTGTTAATATGAAAAAGGGATGTGAAATTAAATCCTATTTTTATTACCTAGGGACGATTTGCTCATTTTCTGCCTTCATTTGATGGTGTATTTTCTTGCCAGGAACATCTGAGCAGTCAGACTCACAAAATTACAAACATGGGTTGGAGAAATGGCCTTGTGTTCCATGGCTGGCTGAATTAGTGGAATCGCCCAATGCTCGTCAAAGTTGCATTAGTGGTTTCGGATGAGAGACAAGGCCTGGGGCCACTCCCAGCATCAGCCCCTGAGGCTGGTTTGATTCCACCTCTCAACTCAACTGAACTTTATTTATAAAGCTCTGTCCACATAACACAGCTGATACAGTGATGATAGTAATAATAATAATAGTTAAAGCATAGTGACAACACAGAGACCTACAGTGACTACAGAGACCTGAGCTGGTAAAGTTAGGCACAGTTAAAGGCTAGTGAGTAAAAGTATATTTTAAGACTCTAGAAAATCTCAATAGTGGAGAGAATCGGATAGTGGGAGGAAGAGAATTTCAAAGTTTTGGGGCAGCAATCTCATATGAGCTTGCACTCTCCTTTCAAAGGCCCTGATTGTGCCGGACAGCTGTGAAAGCAATATATAAATGATACAAGAGGAGCTGAGCCCTGTTATCTCAAATCTGTGAGGAGTTATGAAACAGGGAACGGTGGTGGGATCAGCACCAAGAAATGGAGCTCATAGACTGGAAAATAAAGGAGACAAGTAGAAGGAGACAGGAAGTGAGCTGAGTTTTTTCGAAGTGGAGCATGAGACTTGCTGCCCCCTTGTCTAGACATTTTTTATTTACCTCATTACACAACACTGAGACATCAATAGAGTTGTACTCTATTGTCATAATTACTCAATGACCTGTCAGTTTGATAAATTACGTTAGAGTCCACTGTGTAAAGGATTCATAGAGTGTCTCTAAACTTATGAAGGATTGAGAGGCTTAAATCACAAACATTAGCCTAAAGTAACAAGGCTGTTAAATCTAATAAATGTTATGTTTGGACATAGGCATAGTACAAAAAAAAACATGTTTCTTCACTTAACCAGGAAGATTTTAATTGTTGTTTTGAGATAACCCACTACTTAGATCTCTTTTCTTTTCTTACAATGGAATTGCGTTTGTGGTGCCCATATCATTGGAAAATTCCATTTGAAAAACCCAACAGCAGCTTGCATTTCCAGAAACAATGTTTTTGTTACTCAGGATAAACCACAAACCTTGCTGTCAACATTTATTATAGTATTACTTACAGTATTTTTATGTTTTTATGTTAACTGTCTACAATACAATAGAAACAAGCTACACCATTTTACATTAAGTTTAGTTTTCCACCAACCCCTACAGCAAGACACAGGAACAGGATGAACGTCTTCAGAGAACACACCACAGTAAAACTCCTTACCTCAATGTTTTCATTGGCAGTTTTGGTATTGTTACTGAATTATTGGTAAAAACCGTTGAGAGCATGAGCCAAAAGACAGGAGGTATTTCTGTGCAGCAACGGTGCAGATCATTGTTCATTGTTCACTGTGGGCCGTTTCTCAGGAAGAGAGGTTACATATCTTTAACTACTGTGGGCTCGAACAATTACAAGAAATGCAGTAACTGTGCCTTTAAATTACAATTTGCTGCAGTTGTTTGTGGAAATATTTTCAACCCCTTCCTCCTGTTTTTTTTTTCTTTTAATTGCTTGTTAAACTGTTAGTCAGCCCATTAAAATGGCAGATCAGTCAGTTTCCATTGCACTAATTTTACTTCAGTCTTAACAAGTCACATACCCAGACATCACTGTAGGCAATTTTGAAACAGCCACCTCTCATATTAGATTAAGAACCAGATGTTTGGGGGGAAAATCTGTATTTGATTACATAAAATGCCACAAAGGCAGCTTTCCATGTTCATTTTGTGGATGTGAGCTATTTCATTGATTTAGGGTTTATAAAGATGGAAATAGGTTGTGAATCAATTGCTCTTCAAATAGGTAATTAGGGGCCCAGATCAAACATTTATCCATGTCCTTAAAACAGCATGCTACAACTGACCTCAAGAATTGTCTCTATATTTAAACACAAATCAAAATAGCTTAATTGATTAATTAACATTATTTGTGTCATTACGTGTCATTTTATATTGTCTTTGACACAATTTTTGTCAAAGTATATGGATATCCACCCACACAAAAGCAGTACAGAATATGAAGAATCCAGACAGAACAAGTGTTGTGTGAAGTGTTGTGCAGTCTGAAGTGGAAGTCTCTTGAAGAGTTGAATTTGTCAAAGCAACAAGAGGGAATGTCCTTGAATCAATATTAATCTAAAATAACTAGACACGGATGTCGATATTTAAATCTTTTGATATTTACTCTGGCCATTATAGGACTTCATTTGTTGGTAATTTGTGTGTGTGTGTGTTGCATAACTACTTTGAAAAATCCAGTATGCGTTTGGTGCCAAGGAAAGTGTCCTGAGTGAGAAGTATATACTGTACAATATGTTCATTGTACAAAGACCAATCAGTCATACAAGTGAATAGAAAAATCCATTAAATAAGACATGATTTTGATTCTTATCATTTCAAGAAACAAGGAAAGGGTGGATGAGAAAAGGAGGAAACTGTTAAGGAGCAGACAGGGACAGCGAGTGAGGTTCGGAAGAGGGTTTTAATGATAATATAGACAATGAGTGGAACAGTGTCGGCGAATGATCCGGAGCTGGTCTGCGGGAGCGAAGATAGCGTGGTTGACTAGAGGTCCAGTAGTAGTGGCCTTGGCGTGGCGGGCGGAGTGGCAAATGGTGTAGCAAGCGGAGATCCCAGGCGCTGAAGCAGACAGAGAATAACATGTTACTCTAGGTTCTTTCACAAAAACAAGGTAAATCATTAGACGTCCTCAAGAGGGTTGGCCGTGCATAGTTACCACTGAAGTGAGAACAACAATCTGGCGCTGACAGTCAGGTGTACGGAGTCTTTAAGCCAGGGCTTGATTGGCAGATAGTCAGCAGCTGTGCTGAGAGCCAGGAACCTGGGAAGACCACACCCACACCACACACAGAGAGACTGGCCAAACCACAACACACTCACAAGACTGGTCATGGATAGACTGTGACAGAAACAATATTTCAAAAGCAACACCAGGAAGTCTCAATACATTGTTGTTATTAGATTGTATGACAGACAATCTGCTATGACCTACCATGCGAAACTAATGGTGGGCGAGAGAATAGCGCCAGCCACCAACTGGAAATATACAACTGAATGCAAACTGCTTGAGCCTGGTTACTGGACTCCCACCTGCTGGAGATCCCTTTGAGGTCACTGGCAACTTAGATTATGGTCCTTTATGTAAAATATAGTTAAGGGTTCATGTGTCAACAGTTACATCTTCTAAGTTACATTGCAGAATATCATGCAGATGTTCTTCAAAATCTGTGTGTGTTTAGGACTAACAGGAAATGGCAAAACTGAAATTCATCAGTGAACAAGGAAGCTCACAATCATGGGCATGCTTTAACTGCATGTTAATCACATGCATATGACACACCAGATCTCTTTTCACACATTATTGATTGATTTTAAGCCCATTGTGTACTAAAATCAATGCTAATTTGAAAATGGCCTTTGGTTTAAAGTACCTTCTGCTTATTTAGCTGCACTGTGAGATGTTAATGTCTCTCAAATTATGTTGTTCATCCACATGCTGTCTCTGAGATGAATGAAAATCACAGTCCTCATATAAGATAATCTGATAAACTGATAATCACAGGCTCAAAGACTGAGCCACAGGTCCATCTTCCCTAAGACATGCATGTCTATTGTACACAGTATAAAGAATCAGTATAAAGAATTTGCCTATAAGAAATCTTAGTTTGGTAGATTATGAAGGGTCTGAATCCTTATACAAGACAGCAGGAGTGTGTAGCTATATATAAGGCTTAAAAATATTAAATTAATCACAGTGAATGGCCTTAATGTTGTTAGAGGAAGTAGCGGATCTGCACCCACTTAGGGTCAGAAATAGTTGAAATATGAAATAACAGAATTAAACTAAAGATTTATTCATTACAGGGCATCAGCCTATACAGGGGTTTTAATGCATTACTTTATTCATTTAATTACTCAATTTGTTATATTGTAATTAAAAAATGATTTATTTCAATATTGATTTGAAGGTTGCTACAGAGTTCTTGACTCGGTTTACAGTCACCGTAGATTTTAAACACACCAACCACATAAACAGGTTCTTTATAAATGGATGGATTATTACACTACAAACTAGACACACAAAAACCACTAATCACCCTTCATTGATCACGCTGCATGAGCAACAATGGATGAGTGTGCCACGTCAAGACGATGCCCAAAGGGTAAATTGTTTGCAATTTTGTACTGTGCAACAATTCAGAACTTTGCCATTCACCCTTTCTACCTATAAATCCTATCTATTGCCACCAGCAAGGAAGACATTGTGTGGCCAGTCCTGTGGTTTTGGGGGAGTCAAACCTGGGGAAACAAAACACCCTCATAAAAGACAAACAGGAACATCCTCACATTAAACTTGCAACATGCAGGGCCAGGGTCTTAGGTTGTGGACACTAAGGCTGCCCCCGACTAAAGATTTTCCCAGTCAACTATTAGTTAGTTCAAGCCATTAGTTGCATGTTTATGATATTAATTTAATTATTTAAATATATACAACATATTTTGGGGGCATCAGAAAATGAGTTCAAGGACGGATAAATGCAGTCAACGTACTGTTATCATGCAACATTCATTAATTTATATGTTAAATGTTATGCAAAATGTTACTATAATGTTGTAGTGGGAGTTTACCTGAGTTTCCAGCATTTTGTGTGCTGCTGTCTCCAGTATGTCAATCTCTGTTGGCTTGCTCATTAGTCTGAACACGCACACAAGCTCAAAAGGAAAAGGAAACCTCACCGCTAGGCCACTGAAAATTACACATGGCCCCTTTAAAATTACATTTTACAAACACAAGCCCAAAGTGAGCCACCTGTTAACGACAAGCGGTAATGATTCTGAATGAGACTGAACATTTTGTTAATTTATTTCAACACATTAGGGAATAAGTAACCTCCAACTTAACAACAACAAATACTTGCAGACTTAACACAACGGATTATAATGTAATAGGGCTGGACAATTAATTGAAAAGTTACTGAAACCGAAATTCGGATCCTCTAACCGACGTAATTTTACTATGTTGGTTACTTCGGTACAGTGTGTGTTCATCTACTTTCCCCTTAAAAACATACTACTGTGTGTGTGGTCACATAACTCCGCCCTGTCCAGTCCTGCTGAGCTTCCAGACTGGAGTCAGGCAGAGGTTAGCTAGCGCTTCACTTTCAAGCAGTTAGCGAAACAACCGACATCCATTTTATCAACGGACACACTGTGACGTACACTGTACATTTACTGCCAGACTGACAACAAACTCGCTCACTTTTTCCGTCACTTTCTGCAGCTCTCTCTCTCATTCGCTCCACCACTCACTCGCTACAAACACACACTGCACTCCTTAAAATACCTAACTCCACTGCTCTTATAACAGCAGCTGTCACGTAACTGTTGCCGTACTCATACAGTGTGCGGGTGAAAATCAGCAGTTCCACACTGACTTTAATAATAATGAGTGAAATTTTAGTAGCAGCGTCCATTAATCAGCATTGGCGATGCGCCAAACATAGGGGAACCGTGTCTCTATAATGTGGACGTCAACATTACCTCATCAATTAACATTTAGATAATTTAAAAAAAAAACGGTGAATCAAAAAAATAAATAAACCCAGCTTTAATAATAGAGCATATTTACAGTAAAAACCTTGTCAGTGAACTATGAGGGCAAAACAACAACATTCAAAAACAAAATAATCTTTCAATAATCGTAATCGAGGTAAAATGTTCAATTAATCATGATTTTGATTTTAGGTGAAATTGTCCAGCCCTACCCCGCGACCCTGTAGGCAGGATAAGCGGTTGACGATGGATGGATGGTTGGATGGTTGGATGGATGGATGTCCAGTCCTATAACATAACTTACAAAGTAACTCGCTACAAAGTCGCTCCTCTCCCACTTGATGCATCTCTTGTCCCCGCCTGTACTCGATTTCAGAGTCCTGGCCAGAGCCACTCTATTACCTTGGGACTGGCCTCATTGTGACTCTGGTTCTGGTGCTCATTCCGGCGCAGTTCCTTGGCAGTTCCTTCCTACTGGTGTTCCAAAGGTCCTGTGCTAGTTGTGTAAACAAACACCAACACTCCCCCAATACAGTGCGCTCCAAGTCTGGGAAGAGCCTGCTAATAGGGTCGCTAACTAGCTAAATAGCAAATGGCAGCTGGAGTTAGCAGCAGAGTGGTGAGCACCGATAAGTGACATCTGTGTTACATGAAAGAAGCTTCACGTTGCAACAGTCCTCTGATACTTTTGTCCTGGTGACAAGGCGCAGTTCCTGAATGGAGTTTGCAGTTTTAGTTTTTCTGTCTGTGACTAATTAAACATTTGTCGACTAAGACTCTTCTAATTAACTATGGGGGTATTTATGTTTCAATATTATTTGTGTGAACAGACAAGCGATCTGTCTGTAAATGTGTAATCTGTAAATATAAAAAACTTTCCACAAACACAAAATGAAGATTTGCAAACTCTCAAAAATATTTTGCAAATAGAAAACAAATTCCACAAATAATAAAAATATCTGTGAATATATTTAATAGTTTACAAATAAATGAACCACATTTGTAAATATCTCTCTAACATTTACAACTTTCAAACAGGCATTTGTGAGTCCCGCCTGTATTTGTCGATCTCAGTTCTTCACACACGGAGTTTTGAAACAAACTTTCCGCCGATGGAAAGAAAATCGACTCGTGTCATTCGGCTGTTTTCGGAGACCACGTGATGATGCCTGCTGACTCCCGCTGATGACGTCATTTCCACATTTCAAAGTAAAACGGCCTCGGAACTGCCTGAATGTGCGAGCTTGTTGCTATCGCGAAGGAAATATCAGCTGCTCTTCCAACAAAATGTGAATGCAGACTGAAATTCAACCGTGATGTTGTGTCGGGGTAGGCAGCGATTCAAACCAGCGGTGAGTAAGAAGTAGTATAATTATATTATATAACAATGTATTAAGCTATGAGCACAGAGAAAGTCCGCAAGCCGCTAGGCTAATTTCAGCAGTTTGAAAACGGCACAGGCTTTAGCTAATGAGGTTGTTTATATGTGGACAGTAGAATGACAGTAACGGTAAAACAAACTCCAAACTCCCAGCTCCCTTGTCAATATAAATGCCCACCGTTAATGTTTACAGCTCCTGTTCATTTTCTTCATTTCATATTCAAAGTGTTTTATTTGTATTTTGTTTATAAAAATATGTTTTGTGATGGTTAAAGGTCGTCCATATCAATTTAATGCTAAAAATGTCACTATCTTGCCTGGAACGTTATAAACCGTTGAGGACAGCAACGTCTCTCTCAATTATTACAGAACTATTAAATGGTTTATTTAGCCTGTTAATATGTGAAAGGTTTACATTCCTTGATAATATAGGAAAGGTTTATTTTCCCTGTTAATATGTGATATGTTCACAATACAAGGTATGATGAGTAGGTGGATTATTTGTCATAATTGTGTATGAATCTGTGTTTATTGACAGATACATGTTGTTAAATTTATGTATGTAGTAATTTAGTTGAAAATGAGTGATGATCAAAAAGGGACTTTATTGATTTACTTAAATTACTGTATTTATTAAATAAATTCTGGCAAGACCTGGCAAGACCAACGGCAGCAGGTTTAATTTCTCCTGTTTTACAGGTTTTATCATCTGTCCACATGCCCTGTGCCTGGGGCGTGTAACACAAAGGCTACATACATATAGCCTATATCACATTACTACATCACTGTATTACTTGAGAAAGATACGTTTGTTATCCACTCCAGCCTGTCTTATAAGCTGCTGCAGTGCAGGATGACTTTCTGAACTTGTTCTTATTCCAAGTCATACAGTAAAGGAGAATACATGCAAATCCCTGCAGTGTGGCTGTCTTTCTGAAGGCGGGACAAATTAATGGCTTTAGTGCTCTTTTTATATTATTGCGTTGCGTTGGCAGTCATTGCTGAGGGCCAACCAACTCATCAGTCTTTAATGTTTTTGATTCAGGTGGGTAAAAGTCAGAAAACACTTGATATTGTGGAATGGAACTGTAATGTCTATGTAGAGCTGTTTCATATTTAGTCAGGTTAGCTACATCATTTCAGTTATAGGCTATGGTAACAAGATTTTGTAATTGATGTAGCCTAAATAACAATGGAACAGCCATCAGGAGCAACTTGGGGTTCAGTGTCCTGCCCAAAAACACTTGTACTACAGACTCAGACCTCCTGAGCCACAGCACAAAAACTTTCTATAAAGGTCATCGCTATAATGACATGCATTTATTTATAACATGATATAATGCTTTCATAAGAACTTATAAAATTGTTATAATCACTTAAAAACATGCATTAGGCGCTATAGCAAAGTTCATAAGTCATGACTTTTGATTTAATGTTTTAATAGTAATACCAGTTAATACCACTGTGCGCCAAGAATCTCCGACCATGTTCCATATAACCATCGACTCTGCCTCGTTATAAATACACTTTAGTCACAATTTAGAATTAGTGTTATAAAATGGAATAATAGCTTATAGTAATGTTTAATGTTAACATGTCTTTGTTTAAGTAAAGTGTTAAAATATCTATCCCTGTATAATTTATT
The DNA here is from genome assembly GCF_021292245.1 of Micropterus dolomieu. Taxonomy (NCBI): domain Eukaryota; kingdom Metazoa; phylum Chordata; class Actinopteri; order Centrarchiformes; family Centrarchidae; genus Micropterus; species Micropterus dolomieu. Next base: position 12,549,283 of record NC_060160.1, on the reverse strand, counting down.
ACAGGTGGACAACACATGAACTAGTTATAAGAACTTATAACATGTAATTGTTTGCTTTAAGTAAAGTGACACACATTTTGCGCAGGAAAACAACTTTTTTTTATGTTTCTTCACTTTATGAACAATCTGTATGAGTTTTGAACACTTTGCAGTTTAGCACAAAATCACAACTTACGGTGATCATGGTGAAAGAGTGGCAATCATATGGACAAGCCCTAACAGATGTGGTGGACAATTGGAGACAGCCGCGTTTTACAAAACATTAAAGGACATTTAAAAGTAATTGAAAGGGAATACTGTTTGGGCAGTTAGGGTGGTAATCTCTTGGCACCTTAAGATTCGATTTGATTACAGTTCAGAGGGCAGCGATCCAACTTGATGCGTCTTTTTTTCTGTGATTTCTGGATAATTACTAAGCATTTAATTTGCACATTAAAAAGAAGTCTCCTCAATTGTTTAAAATGACTAGTTTACATTCCTGTTTGAATTAAACTGTGATTTATATATTAAAGACTTATGAATTCTCAATTTCGTGTTTGTTCTTTTTGTCCACTTCTTGATCCTGGTGTTGACCACAGGACAGGAACTACCACCGATGTCCATTCGGCTTTTGGCCATACTAGGAAAAAAAGTATAACGTTATGGTTAAATGTAAATTCAGTACAGTCCACTAACATGCATCGAACATAGCTCACACCCACTTTTAACAAACATTCAGCTCATAGTCATGGTTTGATTTTTGCTAAACAACATCATTAGCTAGAGCCAGTGGCATTTTCAAACTGCTGAAATAAGCCTAGCGGCTAGCGGACTTTCTCTGTGCTTATAGCTTAATACATTGTTATATAATTATACTATTTCTTACTCACCGCTGGTTTGAATCGCTGCCTCTCCCGACACAACATCACGGTTGAATTTCAGTCTGTATTCACATTTGGTTGAAACAGCATCTGATATTTCCTTCGCGATAGCAACAAGCTCGCACATTCAGGCAGTTCAGAGGCTGTTTTACTTTGAATTGTGGAAATGACGTCATCAGCGGGTATCAGCAGGCATCATCACGTGGTCTCCGAAAACAGCCGAATGACACGAGTCGATTTTTTTTCCATCGGCGGAAAGTTTGTTTCAAAACTCCGTGTGTGAAGAACTGAGATCGACAAATATAGGCGGGACACACAAATGCCTGTTTGAAAGTGACAAATACTTTACAACAATTTGTAAATTAAAACTGGACTCACAAATGCCTATTTGAAAGTTGTAAATGTTAAGATATTCATAAATGTGGTTCATTTATTTGTAAACTATTAAATATATTCACAGATATTTTTATTATTTGTAGAATTTGTTTTCTATTTGCAAAATATTTTTGTGAGTTTACAAATCTTCATTTTGTATTTGTGGAAAGTGTTTATAGATTACACATTTACACACAGATCGCTCATCTGTTCACACAAATAATATAAATAATAACGGTTTAGTTGACTATTAGAGGGCAGCCCTGGTTGATGTGTTAGTTGGAAGGTATGTTTTTTCAGATGTCTTGTAGTAGCCAAATGTTTCGCCTTGGAGAACAGTCTGAAATGATAATCATAGACTGTACATAGCAGCAGCAATGTCAAAACCTCAATGTGCATAAATGTTTGATCCCGGCAAACTCAATTCCCGCTTTCACCAGGCAACCCCGCAAAAAACATGTTTTTAATGAGTGATCAAAAGGTAAGAAGTAGAAATATGGAAATCACATTACTAAGATTTCTCAGGAATGCGTATTTAATTGGCCAACACAGTGCCTGGCAAAATGACATTACATTGTGTTTTCATGCAATGCTTCTGTCCCATGGTTTCAGATTTCCCACAGTAATCTAAAGCTTCACTGTGTAACAACATCCCTATAATGCACTTCTGAAGCCATTAAAATGTTGTTGTTCACAGTAATTAATAATTTTACAGTAAATACAATGCAGTGCAAAAAAATGGATTTGTTTGTCGCTAATGCAGGCAGAATACTGAAAACAAAATCTGAGAGATTTAATAACATAGCTCTAATTACACACTTTATTTCACCTTTAACACCTCCAACATAAGCTGGAATAACTATCTGAACACATTCACAATTTACAAAACAAATTTACAAAAGCAGTCTTTATCCAATCACAAAACATCAAGTAAACACTAACTATTAATATGTCAGATCCCAAGTACATAGACATGCTGTGTATGATCTTACTTAGGAGAAACAGGAGGGGGAGAAAAAGAGAGCAGATGGAAGACATTTTGGCTGACATCAGTGTAATCACAGTTTCCTTTAAGAGGCTGAGTCAGAGACAGACTGAGTAGAGTAGAGAGATTGCTGGAGCAGTGTAGCTGAACGTTTAACACGTGGACTTACTTGGGAGGAATGACTCTTCAACCTACAAGGTAAGGTAATGGTTTATATATTGTAAAATATTTCACATTCGCATTGATACATTATTTATTTTATAACATTGAGAATTTACAATGTACAGTAGTGTTGTGCTTTATGATCATTTTATGTAATTAAGTACAGAAATTTGTTAATAATGTATTGACGTGTGAAGAAAGCTGTTCACATTCATTATACATCAAAATATGTAGGGCAACAAGATGCATTGAAACGTAACAGGAAAAAGTACAGTGAGTCAAGCTGAAACAAACTCAAAGAGAAGGGGAGAAAAACTTGGATTGTCCTACAAGTAGAGACTTGTCTTTTAGTGTCTTGTCTTTTCCTCTAAACACCTTTAGTGTATATGAGCAACAACCCCATCTCTTTTTTGATATATACGTTTTGGTTAAATGTTTTGTTTTTACAATGCTGATACACAAAAAGTAGCAGTAACAGATGTGTTGATGGAATGGAAAATTTCACAAAAACATTAATTCAGTGCATCACATCTGAGCTCAGTTTTGGCCCCATGTTTAAGAAGACACACTAAAGACAATCAACTTTATAAACATTAAATATTTAGTTTCTGTAAAGCACATGTTGCACTTTGCAGCAGTTACTTATGCATGCAGTGTTCACACTGCCACAGGGCTCGTGTCTTCTATGTGCAGCTACAAAAACAAACTGTCTGACAAACTGACACATTTAAAGAAAACGTCCTCTCTCTCTCAAATTGCAGCTCTATTGATTGTTATTTTCATACATTAAAAAAACATTCTCATATGTGTTGAGTTTCATTTAAAAATTGCATTTGACTTTGACAGAATGGTTCAGTGCTAAACAAAGTTTAGTAAGATCTAATTTTGTGCAGAGCAAGATCAGACCCTTCAGGGGAATTAGGGTGAACAGAGCCAGGCCTGTTTCTCATTATTGGCAAACACTGAGCTACACGACTTAGATACAGGTACAGTGGAAACAGACTGCTACTTAATGATTTATGGGTGGAGGACAGGCTGGTAGGTGGTTAAATACACTGTTTTGTTTTATGATTGGTTGTGTAGTTGGAGCTCAAAAAGGTCAGCTGAAGATTAGTTATATGCAGAGGATTGCTGGCCCCACCACTACATACTGTATACTGTTCCAAAAAATGAAGGGAACACTTAATCATCACAGTATAAGTCAATTTAACTTCAGGGATTTCAATCTGTCCAGTAAGAAGCATAAGCGATTGTGAATCAATGTCACTTGTTTTGGTGCAAATAAAAGTGACAACAGGTCCACTGGAGAGGCAAGAGCAAGACAACTAGTCTTAGTGGGATCTTTGCTCACAGGCCAGCAGTGTGCATCTCAATTGGCATTCGTCAGAGAACACCAGAATTGGCAGGTTCGCCATTGGCGCCCCAGTCTCTTCAGAATGGGAGCAGGTTCACACTGAGTACATGTGACAGATGTGAAAGTGCCTGCAACATCATCCAGCATGACCAGTTTGGAGGTGGGTCAGTGATGGTCTCAGTAGGCATATCCTTGGAAGACTGCACAGACCTCCACATGCTAATAGTAGTACCTTGACTGCTGTTAGGTACCAGGATGAAATCCTCAGAGCCATTGTCAGACTTGCTGGTGCACTAGGCCCTGGGTTCCTCCTGGTGCAGGACTTTGCCTGGCCTCATGAGGCCAGAGTGTGTAGGCAGTTCCTTGATGATGAAGGCACTGATGCCATTGAGTGGCGCTCTTGTTCCCCAGACCTGAATTCAACTGAGAACGTCTTGGTCCTGGTGGTATTGGTCTAGGAGCTCACAGATAACCTGATCCATGATTGGGAGGAGATCCCCCAGGACATCATCTGCTGTCTCATCAGGAACATGCACAGACTTTGTCTGGAGTGCGTACAGGCACGTGGGGGCCATACACACTACTGAGTCACATGATGAGTTGCCGTGAATCCAGCCCTCAGTTGGTTGGTGATTTTGGTTTCCATTGACTGTTGTTACATTTTGTTCTCGACAAATTGTACAATGAACAGTAAAGATTTTGAAATTTTGTTCATTGAGATATAATGTTTGATTTAAGTGTTCCCTTATTATTTTGAGCAGTGTATTTACTGTATGGTTATATGACCATCTAACTCTTGGAAAGAAAGCAAAAAAAGTGTATTTGACAAAATGTGAAACTGTTGATTTGATGTATATGTTCATTTATCTTCATTTTATGTTCTTCACAGCATCCCAGACTTCAGCACTACAGCTTTACATGGAGACCAAAACAACACCAATGGCAGCCTTTGTCCTGATCCGGATTCCTGGGAATGGCTCAACACCAGGCAGCCAGTGTATATCCTGCTCATCACGGTGCTGGGGATCGTGTTTAATGTGTTTGTCCTGATGGTTTTCTGCCTTCATAAGAAGGCCTGCACTGTGGCTGAGATCTACTTGAGTAACCTGGCTGCTGCTGACATTGTCCTGGTGTCCTGTTTGCCTTTCTGGGCTGTCAATGTAGCCAATGGTTTCAACTGGCCTTTTGGTCTTTTCTTGTGCAAAGTCGTCAACCTGGGCATTAAAATGAATGCCTACTGCAGCATCTATTTCCTTGTTTTGATCAGCATAGATCGCTATGTGGCACTGGTGCATACAATGTCCCATGGCAGGATGCGTAGGCCAAAATATGCCAAACTGGGCTGTCTGCTGATGTGGGGTTTTGGCTTGCTCCTGAGTGTCCCCGCGCTCATTTTCAGGGAAGTGAAATATTTTCCCGAGTACGATGTAAATGCATGCTTTCTAGACTACCCAAACCACACTGTAGAGCTGCTCTGTGATGGGATGTTGATTGTTTTTAGCTTTATCATCCCATTTTCGATTATCTTATACTGCACTGTCAAGATTATTCAGGCTTTGAAGATCCAGGCAATAGAGAGGTTCAATGCTGAGAAAACAGAGCAGAGGGCCACCACTCTGGTGCTGGTGGTCCTCCTGGCATTCATGATCTGCTGGGTGCCGTTTCACGTGGTCACCACACTAGACGTGCTCTTACGAGCTGATGTCCTGGGTGGGTGTCACGTCATCACTGTCCTAGAGATCTGCAACCAGATCTTCACATACTTAGCCTTCTTCAACAGTGTTCTCAACCCCATCCTCTATGTCATCGTAGGAAAGAATTTCCGGAAAAAAGTTCGGGAAGTCTTCAAGCAGTGGAGCATTAAGAGAACAGTGACCTCGGAATCCACACGTTCACTGTCCTCTACACTGAAGACTTTGGTTTAAAATACTGATCCTCTTACGTCAATGGATGAAACAATAATTTGTTGTAGATGTAATTGTGTAGTAATTCCGTCTCGTCAACATACAAGGCTTGAATTAATCTTTCCTCCTGAAAAAGGTGTTACAGATAGCTAACAAGTGTTATTGTGTCTCAACCATGTTAAATAATTATGTAATTTATTTTTTCACTTTTATAACAGTTTGACCACATGGTGTAACTTAAATCTAGCCTCTTGTTACAAACATTGGTAACAGTATCTTGAATGTACAGATGTTGCAAATTAAATCAGCCTGGTTGCTGCAAAATAATGTATGTAAATACAGTTTTCATATTCTGTCTTGTATTGCTAATAACTCAGATTATAAATAATACCAGTATTAGTTTTTCTCTGTACACAACCATCAAATAAAACATACGTATTGTTTTATAGATGTCTTGTTGAATCTTTATAATGTATTCAAATATTAAGTTGAGCACATCAACCAGAACATGAAAGAGTCCTAACAACTGTGTTTTCTGGTGTTTCTGACTCATTGTCTGCACAGTTAAAAACAGGATTCTGTCAAAGATTTTCCAGTGGTGACACACAAACGTGCTCATTTTTGTTGGCTGTATGGACATAAATTGTCTCCTTATACATTTTTCCCCACACCACCATTTAATGGTCCAATGTTGACTCATTGTGGGCTGTGGGCAAGTATACACCCCTAGTTGTCCCCAAAATGAAGGCATGTCATGCCAAACAGGAAATCTCTGTTAGGAGTCAGGCTTTACCACTATTGCCAGGGCTGGAAATTGTTGTGGAACAAAAAACATGCAGGCAGACAAAGTTACCTCAAAGGGTAAAATGTATGCCAAAAATACACAGTTTGGCCTGGTACCATGTATTTTAGTCTGCCTTTTAGGATTATTCTACTATGCTTTTCACATTTTCAGTCCAGTTTGGAATATATATTCTGATGTGTTCAAAGGTGTAAGTTGGGTCTACATTTTGCTGTCAAATTTAAATCAAAATTTATTTGCTAACAAATCAGTATTCTGTATAATGTATATCCTCAGTTTGTTTTGACTTATGTACATTTTTAGGTCACAGGACAACATGTTAATGTGAATAATGGTTGCCAACTGAACCCATGAAAGAAAAACATCTAATGCTAACTAGACCATCACCTTTCTATAATGCAGGATGAACACAACAATGGGTGTGCAGCAGCTGCTAATGATTACACAGGAGAAGTTAGTCTACTCTATAATGGTCAAATGTTGAATGTTGTGAAGAGACAGATGGCGAACGATACATAACAATTTGCTACAGTATGTGGGCTTGTTAAAAAAGAGGGGGCATCTTGAATCAATGTTTGAAGGCTATATAGCTCCTGTCAACAACATACCATGTTAAGTCAATTCAATTTTATATATAGAACCCAGTATCACAAATTATGGAATACATATAGGGTCAAAGTATTGTAGCCATATCTGAATCATATGTGAATGCTTAAAAATGTTATGATCAAATAAATTGAAATTTATGAATGGGAAAAAAATATCTATACAAATCTATTAAATGTTTCAATGTGTAAAAAGATCTGTAACAGTACATGACATTTTGAGAAGAAATGAAAAAGAAATGAAAAAAATGTCCAATGTACGAGCGCACACAGAAGATTTGCACAAAAGTTTGCATCTATTTGTGGGTGAAGAACGTTCACACAGAAATAAATTGTATGTGTGAATCCCAAGTTTAAAAGGTACAAATCAAGTCTACAGTTAGAAGACCTTTTATCCCACATTTGACACTTCGTCCTGAATGGCCAGTGGGGATCGATGTTCAGAATTATATCATTTGACTATCCAATCAGTAATATAATTTCACCAGTAGGAGAGAGAGTGCCAGATTGTGTGTGGGCTGTCCTAACAGCACAAGGCCTCAGGACAGCCCTCACACAATCTGGTTCAATCAGATTATAGCTAAGAAAATGACATTAACTACTGGACATTTACCATTAAAACTCAAAGCAAACTTCAATGCTCTCTGGCTCTAAACAGACAATACCCGGTGGCAGAGTATCTGAGCACCGAGAGCGATCAGAAACTGAGGAAGATATTAATTACTTACAGACTCTGTAACCACAGCTTGGTCATAGAGACTGGCCAACACAGACAGTTCTGGCTGCCCAGAGAAGACCGGCTGTGTCAGCTCTGTCCACAGACACAGGTGGAGACAGAGCAACATTTCCTGCTATAATGTAACACATATGAACATATCAGAACAAAGTTCTTAAGAAAAATTATATTATTTTGATACGCTCTCTGACCAGAATAAAATGCACCATCTACTAGGAGAAAATAGTGTCAGCGCCATAGAAGCAGCAAGATATGTCAGTGCCTGTCACAGCCTGAGAGAAAACCAGCAAAACAAATCACAGCTGCAGTTAGTTTGCCCACAACTCACTCTGCCTTTTGATTTATTTGTCTACTTAATGAGTTTGTTTTTTTATATTTTCCATTTGATACTTATATATATATATATATATAATATATTGTAGTTTCTTCATTGATCCTAAACATAAAATGACTTCTATATACTACTGACACACCCACACGTTTACTGTTTTTTTATTTATTTAATGAACAGTATGAATTGAATTCTTTGAGTTCTTTTGTATTTTCCATGAAGCTTTGGCAATACTGTTCTGTAACATTCATGCCAATAAAGCAAATTGAAATTGAAAATTGGGAGCCAGCCAAAGAGCAAAAGATCTGAAGAGTATAAACATAGAAGAAAGTTGTATGACCACGCAAAGACAAAGGCATTTCAACGCTAGAGAAACCTTAAGAGGCTAGCTTCTGAGGGGGCATGGAAGGGAGGGGTGTATTTGTTTGGCAGTTGAGATCAAAGATCAACAATTCTTCTGCAGAATCACTTACTCTCCCTTTAACTGGAATAACTCTGGAGACCAAAACACTGATGATAGGAGTCTACAAGAGAAAATGAAGTTGAGCTTCTGAATCTAACGTTAGTAGGTGGGTAGAGCCTGCTTGTTTTTAGCTAATATGTTAATATATCACGCTAGCTAGAACATTATTCCCATTATTAACATATATTTCAAGAAAAGGCTAGACTGGTGTTGCTAAGCAATATAATAATAATAATATGTCAATTATAAAAGTCTGCTAGAGATTAGCAATAATAGGTCCACCTGATGCCGTCTCCTGGATATCTCACATTGCACCTCCTACTTGTTCACTACATCTTTCTACCATGTCTCCACGCATCCCTCAAAACATTTGAAGCTGGCTGTATTGCTCACCCTCTGCAGACAACGCAACTACACTGCTGATGAACATTGGCAAATAGGGCATTATAAATCCACTTGAAGAAGAGGAATACCTTGAGGTGATCATTTGTGCTGCCTGCAAATCTTTATGATTGTCCACTTTAACGGTACTTTTCATAAAAACATGTACATTAACCAACCCCTCTTTTTTCCCCTCATCCTTAGGGCCTTACAGACTCAAATGGGGATGGCGCAGAGATGACCCCTGACACTTCAAACAGTCAAGTTCTGGTCACTACTCTCTGATGAAGAGATGACAGTGCTTCAGTCTGAGGTTGACCCCTTATCACTTTCAGACAGACATGGCTACGATCTGTACTTGCAGACGCTTCAGTATCATCAGATAAAATAAACTGTTTTCTACACAATGCATGGAAAGAGACAGTGTTCTGTAATACCACCAATGTTACCATTTGTGCCAAAATTTCCCAAGTTCTTAAACACCTGTAATGGATATAGTGTGAATCTTCTATGATTTGTCTCTTTATTGTGAAACAAAACTTTGCTTTATCCTCTAAGGTAGGTAGGGGGAAACATGTGTTTTAGGGCCCAGATGCAGACACTCACAAAGAGGAGGTATAGTTAGTGGAGTTTATTTAAGTGAACTGTAAAAACTTAAAGTGAAGTGAAAAACAAAAGCACAATAACCAACAGAAATGGGTGAGTAGTACATATGTCCAACAGAAAATATAATCAGAGACTATCGCACTGAGAGACATGAGACATGAAACACGGAAAGGCCCAATCCCAATCTCCCCCCCTAAGCCCTAAGCCCTGAACCCTCACAGACTTCAATGATGTCACTTGGTAAGTGGTTGAGTGCAAGAGACTACAAGGGCTCAAGATGCTGTAAACAGGAATGGGACAGCACTTTGTCACATTATCACGTAACCTTGATGACGCTGAAACACGTTGCACACGTTTTATTTATGTTTTTGACTGATTCTTAAGTCCTGCAGGCGCTTGCCCTACATAGTGGAGGAGAGGTAAATCTCAGTCTTTTGTCAATAATAGATGCACTATTGTTGGTCAAAACAGCATCAAGCAAGCAAAAACTAAAATAAACAGTTGAATAAACTAAGTGTGTAATAAGGTGATTGCATTCCTCTGACATCATGTGTTCTATGTACCAACTTAAATCTTAAGAAACATTCTAACAATTTTAACATCAACGTTGGTTTCCATGCTTGTTTGTTCTTCTTCTTCTCTTATGAGGCAGATTTGCTGTTTTTCTCTTGCTTCCGGGCTTCCACTGGTAACCCCCGTATTTCACGTCACACAACGCAATGAAATGTGGGCAATTCCCTCAGGCAAAGTCTGCAGAAATGCGGATTTACGAAAAGGGTGCAAAAAGGGCTCAAAATGTCCGCGAGAGAGCCCTCGCACACTTGACAATTTGACAGTGGCACAGCCCTAACGCCTCACATATTTATCGGGAACACACCTCAAAGTCTGGACACTGGGATTGGCCAAAGTCAAACAATCAAAGTGTAGAACAATGAACACAACAAGTAGGAAAGCAATACCAACTAAATACACTATTGGGGGTGAACATAATCACACACAGGTGAAAGCACAAGACCAGAGGTCACTGATAGGCGGACCGCGGTCCAGATCCAGACCCAGCCGCTGTCCTCTCCGACCGCTGACCTACAGCCGGTTTATTATTGAGAATTACTACCTCGTGATGGAGCGTTTCTTTTTTTAACCCACGCAGCTTTTCTAGCATTTACTGTACTGATTTAACGGCCCAGGAAACTCACAGACCAATCGCATGTGCTCTAATCGCCTCATGTGAGGCTGCTCAGCCAATCAAATCTGTGCATTCCAACAGGCATTGCGAGTCCGCGAGTGCGATACACCGGAGACGTTTTGGAAACACATATGGAGAGAGGAGGCGAAAGAGAAAAGAGATTTCACATGGCTTTTAATCAAGAATGTACAGATTTTTACATGTAATTTCCTCCCACGGGCAGTTCAGAATCAGAATATCTCATAGATCTCCAATGCTAGCTGGCAGGACAAGCAAGAGCTCATGTTTCTCACTGAATAAGAGAAAGTAGGGAAGTGGTAGCTCTGTAAGAGGGAATGAAAGAGAAGAGGAGGCATTACAGCTGTTCATTTGTTAAGATGTGTTGAGTGTTTATTATAAAATTGATTAAGACTGCACTTCATCACTTCAAGCTACACTTTTTATGATTTTTAAAATTAATTTATTATTAGAGTAGTTTTTTATTATTATCCCTCCAGTTTGATGTGAAAACTGAATATTGTTGAAATATTGTCAGTGTTTGACTAAAAACATATGTATACAACTATACGTTATGGCACTGAATGAAAACGCAAGTTAGTCGTTATGATGTGGAAATTTTCTCTAACTGTACCTCTTTGAATTCTAATTGAATACCCCTGCACTAGACAATCAGTGAAAGACATGCACAGGAAGTAAAACCAGACAAGAACACTAGAGGGCAGACATTACTAAGTACAGGAAACATGAAATACACACCCACCACTACAGAACTGTGACAGCCAGAATACAGCATATAGTTTTTAATACCAATATGACGGAGTCAGGTGCATTGAGGAAATCGTGTGGAATATACTCTTGGAATATATGTTATGGCTTGTGTTATGAGGCTTTATGATAAACTGTGCAGTTGTATACAATGAATAATGTGAGATTTCTTTTTGTAACGTATGTCACACCACAGGACCTGATGTTAATCAGACAATAATTAATGGCCATTGGATGTTTTTTTTAAGTAGGCACCTGTTTTCTGAAAGAAGATATTTACTGTACAGTACCTTCATGTTACAAATAAGGGTAATTTTTCAAGATACCAAAATATGCTATACACAATACTTAAATACCACTGGATCTTATATGTTTTTGGAATGCAATTTAGATATAAGAACAGAAAATATAGATTAAAAGAGTAATTCTTAGACCTTTTAAAGGTCATTTCTAGGCCATGAAATTCAACCGTTTTTCATTTTTCTGTGTTTATCCTGAAACTGTCAGAAAGACTCCCTGGTATCTGCAATTGAAACCTACATACTGAATTGATCTGATTTTTGTATCACTGAAAACTAAACTTCTGAAGAAAGAAAAAAACAGGACAGGATCAGATACTCACCTTACATGAAGAGAAGTTTGTGGTGACGTCATTGTAATGGCTGAATTGTAAGATGATCAACAATGCAAACCAAATATCGTTATAATGGACACACACAACCTAATTGACAAATTCAATGTAGCTCCTGTTGGCTAAGTTAGTTAGTTAACGCAGTATTAACGTTAGCAGAGAATGCTGGCAATTTTACCAATCTGGCAATCTAACCACATCCACATTACCTTCCTGTAAT